>NW_028324306.1:5333032-5696365 GCF_058129835.1 Hydra viridissima
TTCTTTTAAATTCTGATAAACTTTGAACTAGTTCATTTCTTGTTGGTGTGTCAGTCAATACCAGAGACCTAGAACATTTTCTTTTTACACTTTTTCTTTTTGCCACCCTTTCACCCGCTTTTGGAAATGGCCTTATATCTTCTGCTGTCCAATGGTAGGCAGAAGTGCTGATTTGCTGTTTCTTTTTATTATTAACTTCGGATACAATACACAGTGATGTGGGGATTATTTGTTTGTCGGAATTGTCATTTGCTGGAATTGGTCGATCAGATACATAAGAACATAAAAAGTGCCAGGGAAACTGCCTGCTGCTTTAAAACCATTTTGAATGTTTTGGGAAGTAAAAACTCTCGTATAAGCTATTCCTAAATTACCAGAAAAGCTATAGTATAAGCTATTCCTAAATAGTATAAGCTATTCCTATATATTATAGTATAAGCTATTCCTATAGTATAAGCTATTACCAGATAAGCTAAATTACCAGAAAAGCTATAGTATAAGCTATTCCTAAATAGTATAAGCTATTCCTATATATTTATAGTATAAGCTATTCCTATAGTATAAGCTATTCCTATAGTATAAGCTATTCCTATAGTATAAGCTATTCCTATAGTATAAGCTATTCCTATTCCAGTATAAGCTATTCCTAAAATACCAGAAATGTCATAAATCGTCATAGGAGTATTTGGATGTTCCTTTTAAATATAAATCACATGCTGAATTGTAAAATTTCTTTAATGGCCCAAATACTGATCTGTCAAGTGGTTGGAGTTTGTGGCTGCAACGGGGTGGCAATGTTAAGAGCACAACATTGTTTTCCTTAGCTTTATCCATCAGTTCAATCGATATATGAGTTTTGTGGCTGTCCATTATTAAAAGTAATGGATGATTCTTGCTAGGATGTCCATACTCCACAAAATGATCAAACCATTTCAAAAAAAATTCTGTACTTATCCATCCACTAGGACTAGCATCATCTTTTGTACCTGTTGGTGCACCTTTAAGCATATGGCTACGAAATTGGACACGAGGAAATATCAAAAACGGTGGAATAAAATTTCCAAGGGCATTAATGCAACCCACCATTGTAACTAGGGTTCCCCTTTCAGCAGAAGGTACCTGTCCTACTTGCTTTACTCCTTTACCAGCAATCACTTTCACTGGCTTATGAACAGTTGTCAGACCTGTTTCATCAATATTGTAAATGCAATCAGCAGAAAAGTTATAGCGCTTCTGCACACTGTCAAGGTTTTGGAAAAAAGTATCTGCATTTGTGCAATTGAAACAGTTGTTCAACTGAGGCTGGTAGCTTCTGGCGTACAAATAGATAACTTTGTACGATTTAAGAATAAATAAAACCATTCAGTTCCAGCTGTTTCACTCTTTTTCCAGTTTTCTGGTATTTTAATGTCATTTTTAATTGCATATTGATATGCAAGTTGCTGTTTTTCTCTAACATCAAGTCTATAATGGATATTAGATGCTTGACGAAGATATATTGAAAGTTCATCTTCTTGTGCCTTATTAAAAATATATTTATGTTGTTCATCAAAGTATAAGTTACTGAAAGAAGTTTCTTTATTAACCTTTATTTTCCGCTGTAAACTTGATTTTGAAATTGTATAACCTTTTGCAGCTGCTCGTAGTGATAAACTGCCTGGTTCGACAGCCATCACAGCAGCTTTTACTGTATGAGCATCTGGCTTTAGCCGACTTGTCACTCGTATGTACTTTCTTGGCATCTAAAAAATTATTACACATATTACTCACTCCATTAATAAAAAAAAATTATGCTCTGTTTAATTGCATTAACCAAAATCCAGATTAGGCTATAAATTTTAAATTTATTTTAATGAAAATAAAATAGTATCTCAACCCTATAAAACTTATAATGTGATTAAATTTAATAAGGCTAATAGTGAAGAACTTTATTTAAACTGAAATTAAAATACAAAAATGATTGGCATTAAAACAATACTTACTGTGAAAGATGTCTTCAGGACAAAGTAACAAAGAAATCCAATATAATTATTATTATTTTCTATGATAAAAAACACTTTACTATAAAGTAAACATTGAAATCTTATCATAAACATAAACATAATTTTCTGTTCACTTGCTTTTTTACAAAAATATTGATTATAAAAGTTAAAGTACAGTAAATTAAAAAAATGATAAAATTGAACCTTGTCCCATTTCACCCCAATTCTCCTGTCCCAAGTCACCCCATCACTAGTAGGTGTGAGAAAACCTTTATTTTATATAGTTCTCGTAATCATATTTCTTCAGTAGTTAAATAAAACAATAGTGAATAATTAAAAACCATTAACATAAAAATATATGCAAACAACACATAAATATTTAATATTAATGATGTCTTCAAAATATTCGCAAATAATTTTTTAAAATGTATTTTAAAAAAAAATACTTCTGAAACTTAAAAAACACAATAATATGAAGAAGCTATTGCAAACTTATAACATATATAAATAAACTTTTGCTTTATTAAATTTTTCACTGAGATATTGCCAATTCCCATCTCACCCCATGTCCCATCTCACCCCGTGCTCCCCTATAGATGAAAAGATAATTATCTATATACTAATGTTTCAAAATCATCTTCAGATGATTTTTTTCTTAACGACAGAAATACTTGAAGTGCTTCAATAGACATAATTTTAAAGTCTTCAAATGTCATTTTGATTAAAGTTGTAGCATCCTCAGGATCATTTAAGGTGGTTACCAGGTAAAAAAATAGCGATTTTTGTGAAAAAATGTGTTTTTTGGTTTGTTAGTCAACTTTGTGTGAAATTTGATTGGCTTTTCAACAATATATAACATGATATGGGTTTAAAAATAAAAAAATGTTAAAAAAATTGTTTTAGTTGATTAGGGTAAAAAAATTTACTTAGTGATGCGCATAGCAACCAATTGTTTTTATAGATATGTTAACCTAAAAACTAGATTTAAATAATTATTTATTTTCTATGGTCTGTATAACTAAACTTTTGAACCAGAGTTGTAAAGCTAAGTAGTGTGTTTTGATGTTATTTGGTATGCAGAGAGAAGGTAGTTTAAAGTTGTTAAAAAAAAAGTTATTATGGCAAAGAATAAAATTTTAAAAAAAAGAAAAATTAATCGATTATTTCAAGGTAATAGACATACAAAGAAAGTTTTTTTGCAACAGCCTGAAAAAGATACAATGATGGATTATATATATTTCCATGTGCTAGTTCAACAAAGTTGAACATTTCCATAGATAAAGCTGATCAACCTTTAACTAAACACGACGACTTTTTCTTTTTTTTTCATTTCTCATTATTTAAAGATTTAATTTGTAGCATTGGATCCTGTAGTGAATGTAATTCTAAGGAAATTGCTCTTGAATATCTAGAAATCAATGTGAGAACTGTTATGGCCTTTAAAGATATTGGACAAGGTCATGAGGCAATGAAAGAATTTGCATCTATTTTGAATAAGCTCCCACCAATGAGTTTGTTCTCGTATAATGAAATAAACTCTGACTTATTAAAATTTTATGAAGCTGCTTGCAGGGTGGCTAGCTAAAAGAAAATTTTAAATTCCAAGATATTTCCAGGATTTTTCCAGGAAATTTTTGGTTATTCAAGGATATATTGATTTTTTCTCGACAATAAAATGGACCAGTAAATGCAAAATATATTGTCTTAGAACGAAACAACTAAATATTTATATTTGAATACGCATATAAATCATACATACATACATATAATTGTTTGACAATGAAAGATCAAGGTCTTTAATTGTTTGTTCTTTTTCTAAAATTGTGTTTCTAAAAGAATTTGCTTTTGCAAGGACAGTGAAGTCTCTTTTTACTTCTGCGTCAATGCTTAGCTTGTCACCATCAGATTTGAGAACTTCAATCCACTTTCTAACACTTTCTTTCTGTTTTTTAATAACTAAAATATCTCCATTAATCAATTGACGTTTCCTGCTTACTTCATCTAACTTAAATTAATCCTTGTTTTCTTTCAATAATGTATTTTAGCGATTGTATGCTAGCTTACAACTTTTTAAAAGATCGCTGGGGAGCTCATACTGATGAATAACAATGTCATGAGAATTGATATGATCATAAACTATTCTTTGAGAAATAAGAGATCTCTCTTGCAGATTTTCAACCAACAACTGTTTGTTCACACTAAATCCTCGTTCTATCCCAGATTGGCCATGAGATAACACAAAAATGATAGCACAGACTTTCCCCAATGCTGAATACTTTAGAGTTTTGTGTAAATAGACAGCAAGAAATTTATCAACAGAATCAGTTAACTTATTAAAAGACTCAAACTTTTCGTTAAATTGAACACTTTCTGCACTAACAAATTCATCATATTGTTGTTTTGCATCATCTGCATCATTGGTTGAAAGCCATTTTAATTCACTCAAT
This sequence comes from Hydra viridissima, assembly GCF_058129835.1. Taxonomy (NCBI): domain Eukaryota; kingdom Metazoa; phylum Cnidaria; class Hydrozoa; order Anthoathecata; family Hydridae; genus Hydra; species Hydra viridissima. Next base: position 5,337,462 of record NW_028324306.1, read on the forward strand.
CTCTCAGCTAGAGCCTTGAATTTAACAGCGGATATTTCCTTGTTTTGAACCATTTCCTTTGGAGACAAAGATGAAGCATTCCTCACTAAAGAATATTTCATAGGGCATCTTTCTTGTAATTTTTGCAATAACACTATGATAATCTGCTTACATTCCATTATAAACTCTAATTTCTCTTCTGGTTTACAATAAATAGAACTTAGCATCTGTTTTAGTGCTGTTCCGAATTAAATTTTGTTTACATCTAGGTGGTTGCTTGATTTACCTACTTCAATCTTAGTTAAACTATATGCAGTTGCAGCTTCATTTAAAATGTTTGATTTGAGAATCATTTTCATCAAACTTCGAAACATGCTTCTTAAACTGTTAGATAAAAATGGAACCATAGGCCTGTCTGTTTGAAATAGAACTAAAAATCCTTTCAACTTTTTAGCAAGATCTTTGAAAAACTGCATTCGCAAAGGTACAAAATTGTGAAGATGATGATCTACCAGAACTTCATAGCTCTTATTTTTAGGATGTCTGCTCTCGCATTGTGATTCCCAATACTTCCCAATTTTAACCATGTTTGGCCATACAATAATGCCTCTAGAAGCCACACCTTCATCTTCTACCCAGCAAGTTGCGCAGAAACTGTGAAACAATAAAATCCAAAAATATAAATGGTGAAATGCTCTTAACTTATATAAAAATAAAAAAAATAAGATAATTTATTATTATATTTCTTTCTGTTCAAATATGCATACTTACGGCAAAGCAAGCAGATCAGTTTCGCAAACTCTAATATATTCATCTGTTTTAGCTGGTGACTCTTTGAAAAGATTAAACATAGCACGAAATATTTTTTCTAACGCCCACTTTTGGGAATTTATTGCTGTCTGTAGGGCACAATGAACAATGTGCAAACTGCAACTGCCCATATTAACTATATCAGAGTATCGTTTTTCTTGTCTATGTTCATCTAACATTTTTAGAACCTCCCAACTAAACTTAAGGCCATCCATTGATACTTGAATTAGTTTTCCAAAGTCAAATATCTCTGTTGCTTCAATAAGTTTGTCAAATAAATTCTGTGAATTAGGGCGTCTGAGCAATTTAGAATCAATATATCTAGCTTTTACACCACCAGAATTTGAATCCCAATATCTAACTCCACAGTCCATTTGTTCATTTTTAAAGATTACATTCATACTCTCATTATATGACAAAACAAAGATGGGTGATTGCTCTGACATCAGATATAAGTTGCTCTCGATAGTATGATGCTAAACCAAAATTTATGAGGTAGCCACATTTTGTTTTGCTTAATGCAAACTTTGATGCTATTGCACAATCAGAGAACATAGATTTGAATATTTCATTTAAATTTAAGCACGATCTTAAATAAAAATGTGACATTACAACATTTAAGATCCATATTATATCTGCCTTAGTAACTAGAGCTGGAGATTGGAGATCCTCTAGGTTGTGCCATTTTGTCATTTAAAATCTTGTTTGAATTGGGAAAATGTTCTTGTAAGTTAACAAAAGCTGCTTTATAGCCAGATATTTTTGTTGTAAAATCTAGGAATGAAATGTGTAAAAAAAAATAAAAAATATCTGGTAAAATGCACAGCTAATCAATTTGCTCCAAGCATTCCAAAATTTAAAAACATTTTTAAAAATAAAAAGTAAAAAATCAAATCAAATAACTAAAAAACTACCTGTAAAGAATATATCAGTTGCATTATGTGTCGTTGCATGCTCTTTATGCTTCTTACCAATTCCATGAGAATCCAAAGCAGATACTCCCATGTTAGAAATATTAATATCTGTTCGACACCAATTACATCTTGCTTTCTTTGAATTTGTAGAACAAAATTTTACCCAAGAAAAATACTTTTTATTGTATAGCCATTCTGTTTGGAAACGACAGTTCTTTGACTTGGGCATTGTGTTAGTTATATTATATACTAATTCATATATATATATATATATATATATATATATATATATATATATATATATATATATTATTTGTATATTTTACTTTCTAAATAATTAGTAGAATTATTAATAAATATAGTAAAATTAACTAAAAATTTTGTAATAGGTGAAAATAAGAAAACTGAATATATAGTATTCCATTATCTTGTTTTCATAATAAATGGAATATATAACTCTAAAAAAAAGTCCCAGGACTTCCAGGATTTTTTGTAAAAAGGGGTGTTTTTCCAGGACTTTTCCAGGACCTATAACATTCAAGGACTTTTCCAGGATTTCAAGGATTCCAAGGACCGCTGGCCACCCTGGCTTGTGATAGCATGAAGGTTGCTGTGACAGAGGTTAGAAACAAAAATTTTCCAACTACAGCTGAAAATGATATTGTTGATATACAAATTGGAATTAACGGTTCATGGCAGAAACGTGGTCATTCATCTCTAAATGGCGTATGCACTGCTGTTGCAAAAACTAACTGTTGTTGATTACCAAGTTTTTTCAAAGTTTTGACGTGGGTGTGCTTTGTGGCAAAGTAAAAGCAATAAATGCGGCTATGGAAAGTTTTTGAATACACATGTTTGTGACCTCAACCATTTTCAGTCATCAGGTACCATGGAATCAGCAGGTGCTTTATCATTTTTTACAGAATCATTGGCAAAGTACAATGTGCGTTATTCTCATTATATAGGAGATGGATATACTGATTCCTGTAAGAATGTTGTAAAGGCAAAGCCATATGGAGATGATCTTGTCCCAATAAAGATAGAGTGCGTTGGTTATGTCCAAAAACGCCTAGGCACTCGGCTACGTCAAATTCGATGTCACTTAAAGGGTAAAAAGTTAAATGACGGAAAGATTATATCAGGGAAAGGAAGGTTGACAGACAAGATCATTAATAAAATGCAAAAATTTTATGGTATGAGCATTAGGCAAAATACCTTAGCAGCATGGAGTGGAGATCGTAATAAGCCTTGTGCAACATGAAAAAATTTGTTTTGCCTGTATTGTGGCAATTCTCGAATATAAGCAACAGTGAAGAGAGACATCAACTTTTATCCACGTACAAAGGAAAGCTGGCGCAAGTATTGGCAGAATGACAAAAATTATAATTATACATCAACTAATCTGCCTCTTGCTATTAAAAATACTCTTTAAGACACATTCTTGGCACTACAGTCAGATGATTTTTTATCAAGACGCCTAGATGGCACAACACAAAATCCAAATGAAGCTTTCAACCAGATAATCTGGAAAAAGTGTTCAAAAAACATTTTTGTTACTAAAAAGGTACTAGATCTGGGTGTTGCTTCAGCTGTAATAAATTATAATGATGGTTTAAGAGGTTTCACAAGAATTTTCAATTATTTGCAGCTCTTGCCTGGAAGTTTTATGATCCAAGGCTCGTGGAAGAAAGACATATCGAGAGTAAAGAACATAATTAAAAATTCAGCTCCTAAGCAAAAAAAGGCTAGAAGGAAAAGGAGATGTATCAGAAAGGGTTACATTGATAAGCAGAAAGAGAAAGAGGGAGAAGACTCTTATGTATCAAGAAATTTTTAATGTATATATTGTTTATAAACTTTGAAGCTTGATTTCTCAATTGTGTTTTTTTGTCTGACTGCAAACAGCAAATCATTCATATCTTTTTAACCAGATATGCATTTGAGTTTTCAGGGTTGTTTCTTTATAGATAGAACTACAATACCTAACTAGAACTAATCTCAAACTTGTTTCCATTTGAATATATTGATATTTTACCTTAGGATTTTGTATCAATAATATCCTTTAAAATTGTGCTAGTGCTACCATTTTAAAAATAATTTTTATTTTTAGTATTTCTAGTAAGGTTTCGTTTATTACATTATTATCTATCAGTGTTGTAAGTTTAAGCTTATAATGCCATAAAAAGGTTGAGAAAATGTTGTTTTCCTTTTCATTGATTTTTTTGCATTTTATGCTGAATCAGCACAAAATGAATTATTTTTTGAGCATTTTTATTTATATTAAGAAGTATTTTTTTTTAAACTAAGTTTGGTATATGATTATGTTGGCTACCAAATAATTTTTTTTTACCTGATAACCATCTTAATATTGCTTCCGACATTCTTAAATATCCATTTCCACGAATAAGTAACAGAAATTGGAAAAAGGTGTTATCAGTAGTCAATACTTTACTAATTAATACAAAAAATTAGAAGGACATTAATGTTTGTTTACTTCGGTAAAATGTTTGTTTACCTCCCAAAACCTTGTGCATGTCATCTATCCAATTTCGCAAATCGTGTATTGCTCTTGTTTCTATTCATGAGAGGGGTTCTTGAGCCAAAAATGAGACAGGTTCAGTAATATTCAGAGGTGGCGCAAAGTTGAACAATTTTAGCGGACACTAAAAATATTATGTAATTTTTCAATTCCTTTTAGCTTATCTGAAGTTATTTCATTTTTTGTTTGGTGGTTTCATATTATATATTTTAACTTCTAAGTGTGAGAGTAAGTACTAAGTAAGGGTAGTTTTAGTTCATGTGAAATATAATAAATATAACAAATGTATAATATTTTTATATTAAATTAAATATAATAATCTGTAAAATGAGATTTTAAAAAGAAATATATTATTTGTATAGAAACCTTTTGCTTACTTAATTTCAATTTAAGTGAGCTTTTAGTTGCTTTCTTTTCTTCTCATGTTTGTATTTCCTGCATTAGTCTCCACTATTATTAATATGATTATTGATTACTGAATAAGTCAATTATAATTTAGTAATTATTTATTACATCACACGCAGTTGTCTCTAATTTGATTTCTTAAAAATTTCTAAGGTTAATTATACTTTTAGAATTAAATGAAGTATTTATTATATTCATTGTTCAAACTGAAAATTGTTTTCAATAAACTAAAAATTATCATTCTGTAGTGGACTTGTAGTAGTACTAGGTTATTTCAATCATTCATTAATTTTTTTTTTTAATGTTTGAAACAGAAGTTTTCAATTACATAAATAGAACTGGTAAACTCTAGGCAATGGTTGTTGGTTCATTGTTAAGGTAAAAATGGCAAAAGCTCTAACAACGAGAAGTTCTGCCAGTGTGTGGTTAATGGGAAAATCAACCAAATAGTTGGAATGCTCCAGACTTCCTTCGAATCAACAAGTACTAGCAAACTTCCTCTACTATCACAAGGAAGAAAAGAAATCAATAAACTCAAGTGCCAATATTACCATATTTTCCGTCTTTCGTTACTGAGAAAAGGCTAGAATACCGACTACGCCAGTTAGATATGCTACCAAAAATAGCATAAGCTACATCATGTATACAAGTCATTAAAAAAAAAGTCACTTAAAAAACTTCGAGGGATACAGAATGAAAGAGGAAATTTTCAAAAATGATTTACATGAACTTTTTGATGTCACAAGATCAGATACATTGCAGATTATACACAATTAGGAAGATAAAGCATTTCTGGTATCCCAGCGAGAAGATCTCTCCAGTTACAGTTTTGTAGGTATGCATAAGCATTTGGCCCTACAGGAATCTCGAAAAATGAAACGAGCGGAAAAACATTTAAAACATATAGAATGGGATGCCGAAGATGTCAGGAAAAATCAAGAAGTGGTCGCTTCAACTCTACTGTCAAAACATTCTTCCAGCTCTTCCGCTTCTAAAACTGAGTTTGTATCTGATGATGAACTTTACAGCATTTCCACAAGGCTACCTCACTCAGCTCCAAAAAGGGCAAGGAATAACATTCTGACTCCAGACTTGAACCTCACACTTGATCGCATTATCATTAGTGTTCGGCAAGCTACTTATGTTATTGCTGCAGCTGCTCAAGCCCTAGGACATGATCTGTAGAGTACTTCAGTTTCTTGCAGCACTACCCGTCGTTCTAGAATGGATACACGCAAATCCAAGGCAGGCGAGGATCAAAAATCATATTCGACCCAGGTACCATTTCTGTTTCGCTGGGTTAGAAAACTCCTGTCAGATATTGTCCAGACAAATGTAAAGGTAAACCTTGTTTGAATAGCATGTCGCCACCATGTTTTTAAAGTTATACTTTCCAGCGTATTTGCATCCACATATCTTGGAGCTACCACTAGACCTGATGTAGGTTTATACAAACTATTTCTTTAAAGAATGGCCAATATTTTACCAAAGCAAATGTGATGCTGCTGATGAAACGCTCTTCAGTGGATCCATGACTGATCTCCGCGATGAAATGGTTGCATACTATAAAGAAGCTGTAAAGCCATCACCAACGCCAAGAAAAAAAAACCTTGCCAAGACTATGGCAAGCTTATACAATTGTTCCTCATCTTTCGCACAAAAAGTGCGATTTCGAGCACCTGGAGCCATGCATCACGCCATGTGGATGGCAAAGGTTATCTAATCCATCAAAATCCTTCTTTTCAAGAATCGAGTGACTCTCCCTGCTCATAAAAGAAAAGCTTTGACCTACATGAGCCTGTTTGTTGCTCTAGTCTATGGAAAATTTTTGGCTTGAAGCTTGCTTGGTAGAAAGAGCCCCAAATAAAGACTTGAGACTTGAGACTTTTGGATGATTATACCTGCAACAATGTTGTTAGAGATGCGGCAATGACAGACTTCAAAAGACACCTATGGTATTTTTCAGAACATTTGATTGGCTTGGCTCTTTTCAATCCCTGCATTGATGTTCATACAAAAGCCGCCATGGATCAAGATCTTAAACGTGCCAAAAAGAAAATGTCACCAAAGATAATTGAAGGTAAAACATTCAAGATAGAAAACCCACTGGAATCATGTTACAACCCGAACATGTCATCTTTTCGACAACGCAGCAGAAAAGGCTCAACTTTTTCTCTAAATGCCACCCGACCTTTTGCAAATGGATCCAATTTATATTCAGTTCAGGGAAACTGCCAGGCAAATGAAAGAAGTTAATGACTATGCGGAGAGAGGGGTTGCTTTAATTCAGACCTTCAACTCTTCGATAACAAAAGACGAAAAGCAAAAGCAATGTCTCTTGCAGGTTATCAGCACTCATCAGAAAACCTTTTCAGAGCCATCAGATCGTCTGTTTAAAAAAGTCTCGATATAAACAATGCATTACATTACAATATATGACTTAAGTTCAGAATAACTAAAACCTCTTTAAGTCATGATATGTTATTTCGTTTTTGTTTTGCAACAAACTTCTTGCTGAAGAAATTAAATTTTTAAATTATTTCTTATTTCTTTTTCTTATCTTTTTTTTATTTCTATTTCTTTTTTTATATCAACATTTATTGTTCATAATTGCGCCGCGCCTAGTTATGTCTAAAAATTTTAAAAAATTGGCCAAAATGATCCGTATAGGGAAAAGACCATAAGCAAATGTGACCCGACTTATCTTTCCACCCTTCAATTTTTTTGGAGGACTCATAAATATGTATATATATATATATATATATATATATATAAAGAGAGAGAGATAGAGAGAGAGAGAGTGCAAAGTTCTTTAAATGATTTAAATTTATTTGATCTGGTATCTAGGACCTTACAAATAGATTATAATAATTTGTATGTTAATATTTTCTTTCCGAAATGTGTAATATTATGTAATATAATGTAATGTTAAATATCCCTAGCAATTTTTTATGTTAAGGTTTGGGTTTTATAGCACCATTTTCCATAACAATTTACATATTGTTTATTCAAGGCTGGTAACGGTATAAACATCTAAAAAGAGGAAAAATCTCATAATGAAAGTAAAATCTTTATACGCTTTTTTTTATTCCGCGGTTAAGTTTTATATCAGATTTTTACTCCCACTCTAATTTTACTTGGAAGTAAAATAAATAAAATATCTCCAACCACACTGGTTAGCAATATATAATAGAAGTCAAAAGTACGACTTGTTTTCAAGTTCGAAGCGGTTGTCGTAATTATAGTTTGTGTACTTTTGACTTGTGTTAGACATCAAACAGATATATCGATAGCGATAAAGAACAGAAGTCAAAAATACAACTCGCACTGTACTTTTGACTTCTAATGTAAGATTTGTACTTTTGACATCTGTTAGTTATCACTGTATGTAAAATAGCTATAAATAACAAGTTATATCTTTCATTAGCAAAAAAGAACAGAAGTCAAAAATACAACTGACATATATATATATATATATATATATATATATATATATATATATATATATATATATATATATATATATATATATATATATATATATATATATATATATATATACATTCATATATGTATATGCATATATAGGTATACATTTATGTGTGTGTATATATCTATGTATCTATCTATCTATCTATCTATATATATATATATATATATATATATATATATATATATATATATATATATATATAGATACACACATAACTATATATGTTTAAACTTTTACTATTTATTTTTTATTAATTCACCGTTAATACCACTGTTATATTTAGTGATTCACAATTGCTGATTATGCAGATTTTCAAAACTGCACTTAGTTTGGAAAAAGCACACAATTTCATTAAAGATCATGAACTTAAGTATACTGCTCAATTTAGTACATTCTTTTCTACCAAAGTCTTTGGAAATATATATATATATATATATATATATATATATATATATATATATATATATATATATATATATATATATATATATATATATATATATATTATGATTAGTAAAAGACTTCTTCACTCGAGAGTGCTCAATAGCCTGCTGGCAAGAGCAATTACATAGAAGATACAGCAAAGGATGACAACTTTGTTGGTACTTAAAGTTTCATACCGGCGTGCCGGCAATCATCAGCCAAAATACATAATGAAAAAAACGTTACAAAAAGAGAACATTAAAGAAAAACGAAAAAACCGTTAAAAATGTCGTTAAAAAAGAATTGTTCTTATTAATGGCTTCAAATTAGTCTTTACTGTCAAATGACGCAAGCATGTATTTATTCATATGCCTACACTTACTAACCAGCTCTTGCTTTTTATTTAATAAATTTGCGCCTCTATAGATGGCAATTTCAGTTTTTTCATTTAAACATAGAGCGCATCTTCTTGTGCTTGGTTGATAAGGTTGGCATTTCCTGATTATACTCCATTTAATAAAAGGTTTTCCGTTTTTTTCTTTTATGCGCCACACTTCCTTGGATAGTTCGGTGTCGTTTTTGTATTTTACAGTATTGAACGACTTAATGTGGTTTGCATAACGTAATTTAAAAGGCGGTTCACTTATGCCAATATATATTTTATCTAAATAGTTCGGAAGGTCTGAAGAAATAACAGCTTTGTAAAGCATGTTTTCTGTTAGGCAAAGTTGATTTAGTGGACATTGCAACCTGTTGATACAATTGCAGGATTTCTTATTTTGATCTTCAATATCTTCGATGATTTTTTGGTTATGCCAGTTTATTATAGATTTTAAATTCGGCATGCAGCTGTAACTGACTTTCAAAGTGTTTCTATTGAATATTTTGTTCAAAATATGCTTAGATGGAAAATGTTTGTCTACCAAATTAAGAAATGATTTGCCAACTTTTGTGATCACATTTTTGCTAAATGGTGGGTTGAACCATATAATGTTACGCTTTCGATTATACTTCTTTCTGGTATTATTATTAGGAGTATTGTTATATTTTAATTATGTATTTTGGCTGATGATTGCCGGCACGCCGGTATGAAACTTTAAGTACCAACAAAGTTGTCATCCTTTGCTGTATCTTCTATATATATATATATATATATATATATATATATATATATATATATATATATATATATATATATATATATATATATATATGATTATTACTACTTATTAAATATAACTACTATTTAAAAGTATTAATAAACATAATTTTTTTAGAAATAAAGATAAAACCCCACAAAGTTGATTGGTCAACTGATTCCATTGAACTATCTGGTTTACCATTCATGATGATTGGCATAAAAAACCTAGATTGCCAACATGGGTATGACAGAAACTTGAGTCTGAAAGAATTTAACAAACAAAAGGGAAAGCAATAGTGAGATTCACAGTATATATACTGCTTCAGAAAAAGCAGGAGTAGATTTGCTATACTTTATGATTTTTTGACCAATATCCTCTGGTTAAGAATATCTTTTATCAAATAATTATTTTTAATAACAAATACTTTTAATTGAAAATTGATCATTATTGCTAAAGAAAATACACTCGCATACAAAATTGTAAGAAATTTGATTGTCCATTACAACTCATTATAACAGAATACTTAGAATTTCAAGAATATAAAGTACAGTATGTATGTATGTATGTATGTATGTATGTATGTATGTATGTATGTATGTATGTATGTATGTATGTATGTATGTATGTATGTATGTATGTATGTATGTATGTATGTATGTATGTATGTATGTATGTATGTATGTATGTATGTATGTATGTATGTATGTATGTATGTATGTATGTATGTATGTATGTATGTATGTATGTATGTATGTATGTATGTATGTATGTATGTATGTATGCATGCATGCATGCATGCAGCGCCGGCCTTAGCTTTTTTGACAGGTTGGGCAAAACTTGTGAACGCGCCCCTAGGTATATATGGGTGGTTGTTACCATTAACAACGAGACCAATGCTCTAAAATGATGAACAAGAGTGCTAAAGGGAATATATAGTTTAATGCAAAGAGATCCATATTGTGCATCAAGTTTGTTATTTAATTAATTTTTTATTAAAATTGTAAACTTAGACTTTTCATGATATGGGTTTATAGAAATGAGTGACTAAATAAATAGACAACGCAACGCTCCTTTTAAAATAAAAAATGTTTTTATTAAACATATAATAAATCCTCTAACTATATAAACAAGAGTCATTAAATTTTAAAATGTAACTTTTCTAGCTTTTTTGTCCGCGAAATCTCTTATCAAACTAGAAAAATCTAAATTTTCAGCTATTTCTTGCTCGATTGATAACATAGATAGAGAATTAAGTCGATCTTGCAACATGGTATTTCTTAAATATGTTTTGATTAACTTTAGTTTAGAAAAACTACGTTCTCCACTAGCAACAGTAACAGGTATTGTAAGAAGAATGCGCAGAACAATCCATGTATTTGAATATAACTCTTGTAGACAATGTTTTTTAATAAAGTTCAGTACAAAAAGTGGTGTCATCTCTTTTGTATTTATTTCATTTTCAACATTGCCTAATTTATCTTTGATAAAAAACTGCACACTTATTAGTTCGTCGCATAGCAAAGCACCATCAATTTCTGATTTTGTATTTACAGTTAATTTTTTTTGTAATTGTTTACACAATTTTAAAAGTTCATTCTTGATGGGCAAATTATCCAAATTAAATAAAAAACTTCATATATTTACATATTCATTAAGTTGTTCAAATCTTTCATTTATTGACGACAGACATGTATCTAATAAAGGGTTAAAAAATGTCACTTCAAGTTTCTTCTCGGGATCTTGAATTGGTTCGTCAGCAGCATTTTCATCATAATGACGTTTCACTCGTCGCACTCTTTTAAGCGGCTTAAAAATTGGATCGATGTTTAAATCTTCAGCTAACTCTTTGGCATCAACCGTTGCTTGTTTAAAGCCAAACGTTCTGTAATTTTCCAAAAATGTGATGCATTTTTTCAACATTTCAGCACACTGTACTAAATCCATGTCTTTGGCTTGCATTGCTTTACTAACAACGTTTATTTGGAATAGTACATTGTACCATGCAATTAAAGAAACTAAAAAACTATAGTCTAAAGAAACTAAAAAACTAATGTTTGCGCTTCGTGTGCAATATCGGGAGTTTTGGTTTCAGTTTCATATATAGTAATTAAAGCATCATGTACGCTGCTTATTTGGTATCGGATGGCTTTGAGGCTCTCAATTTTGGCTTCCCAACGAGTGTCGCATAATCGTTTAAGAGTGAAGTTTGTTGTATGACTAAGTAAAACATTCCAGCGTGAAGTTGATGCAGAAAATAATGTGAATAATCTTTGTATTATGCCAAAAACGTTAATGGAATTTAGTGAAGACTGCGCTGCGTCACAAATAACCAAATTGAGAGAATGACTTCCACATGGAAGGTAAAAAGCCAAAGGATTCAAATCTAATATTCGCTTTTGTAGACCTATTTTTTTACCTTTCATATTTGCACCGTTATCGTAACCTTGCCCTCGACAAAAGCTTATATTCAGTCCAAAATCTTTTAAAGCTCCAATTATGATTTCTGTTAAACCAAGACCTGTCGTGTCGTTAACATTGAAAAACCCAAGAAAGTGTTCATTTATTTTTATAGGATATTTTGATATATTTACAATTCTAATCGTAAGAGAAAGCTGTTCTTTGTGAGATACGTCAGGAGTGCAGTCAGCAATAATAGAATAATATGTACTTTTTAGAGCTTTGGATATAATTATGTTGGTTAATTTTGATGCCATTATATCTATCATTTCATTTTGAATGGTTTTTCCACAGTAATGATCAGAAATATCTCCTTTAAGAGCTAGCGTGACGTGGTTTAACATGATAGGATCAAATTTAGCGAGTAATTGTACCAACCCTAAAAATTTGCCGTTATTAACTGCATACAATTTATCAGAAGAACCTCTGAAGGCCATATTATTTGTTGCCAAGTATAAAGTAATGTTCATCAATCTTTCAAGAACACTTCGCCACCTTAAACTCTCCTTTTCGATTAGTTTTTGTTCTTGTTTATCAATAGTTTCACCAGCTTTCATTCGTATTTCTGTCTCAATCCATAGTTGATAAGCATTTCTGTGTGACTTACTATTTTCGTGAATTTTTAATGCTTCTGTTAAATTCTTCCATTTATTGAATCCATTTCCGTTTAACTTTAAATTCATGTTGAAATCAAAAAGTTTGCAGCAAAAACAAAATACCGCATCTTTAGAAACTGAGTAAACAAGCCAACGTCGTGAAATAACCTCACCATTTGAAAGTTTTCGGTTGTAATAAGCATTTGAAAAATGTCGTCTTCTATTATCGCGTGGATATGTGTCCAAATTCACTTGTATTGCACCTATCTTAATTACATAATCAACAAATTGAATGTTGCGATGAATAGGCCACAAACCACAGTCTGAGTAATCGATTGCTGTTTCTTTGGTGCGATCATTTACATCACCATCTTGGCCATCATCATTTTCGTTATCGATATCTTTTTCATCGTAGTGAACATTTCCAACTGATACTATTCCGTCTTCTTCATCGCTGGTTTATGTATCACTAAGTACATTCGCAACATTTTCTCCTTCCTTTATTTTATTACAATCACTATTTTCCGATGTAAAATAATTTTCAAGTTTTTTATAATTTTTCTTCAAATTATCAACTTTTTCTACTTTACGTTTTCTGTATTGAGCACCAGATGGTTTCTTATTATTATGAGTTTTAAAAACATTTTTTTCTTTATTATGAGTACTCTCCATTGATTGCTGCTGACAGTTTCTATTTGTCTAAAATTTTAAAATAAAAAATTACTCGCAAGCTAATAATTCATAAACAATTTCATTATTTATACTTACCTGCTTTTTATTACCGCAAAATTTGAAAACTTGACAAAAACTGAATTTGAATCACAAATACAACTTTAAATTTCTTCTACAAATTAATAAACAACGCGCTCGCAACTCGTACCGAAAATAATGTTTAAAATTTAAACTTTAAATGGATGGAACGCAAAATAATTGGCGCCGAGAAAGATACAAGTAAAGAAATGAATTTAAGTCACAAAATATATGCTATGATTGAAACACTTTTAATCAAATTATTAATTTTGCATAAAGAATTTTTAACAGTGTAATAATACAATAAATAAATTATTTAAAGAAATTATTTTTATAAAAAAAACAAACATTCGAAAAAATTTAGGTTGACTTATTTTTTCTATTTATTATATTGTTAAAGTTTGCATACAACGTTTGGCGCCCCAGTTTCCTGGCGCCCTTGAGCGGCGCCCAGCCTCGCCCCCCCCTAAGGCCGGCACTGCATGCATGCATGCATGCATGCTTGTATGTATGTATGTAATGTATGTATGTATTCTAACCTGTAATTTTTAGCTTAGTATGGATATTGTCAGAAATAGAAAGAAAAATTAAAAGGAGCTTTGGAATGCTTTATCATTATCAACTGAGAGGAAAGTCAACAAAATCGGAAAGTTTTGTATTGTAATACCAGATATTTTGTCGCATAACGGTCATATGATCACCAAGGTATTTGTATTTTATTCTTGCCTATTTGTTTCAGATTTGTATTAAGTCATTTCTAATTGTAAGTCCTATCTTTTTGAAATAAATCAGAATACATTCATACCTACAAATGTCGTTAAGGATTCTGGCATTTACCCTGAACAAGTATCTGCTATTGAAATGTATGTTAAAGTAGGTGTATTGAGCACAAAAGAAATGAAGCGTCTATTAAAAATCCAAGTAAAGAAAACTTTCAATAAAGCTAGTCATGTTCTACCGGAATCCTCAAATAAAAGGTTCTTTCCTCGGAATTCAACCATTCATAATCATATAACAATTTCTAGACGGAAGTTATGTAAATCTCTTACTGATCAAGAATGTCTCCAGTCAAAGATTAAGGAATTGAGGGAAGCAGATCCTACTATAAGTATATACTTCAGACCCAAAGATTTGTCATTAATATGGTTTTTTTTAAAGTCTTTTACCAATTGCTATCACAAGTCACTTTCTTAATTGCTTTTACAAAACCAATATTTTTAAACTTCAGGGAATTTTACAGAAGACCTTAGTATAGACAGTGACTATAATGATTACAATGTGAGACTAACTGGTACAAAAGAAACCTCCTTACCTTTTGTTTACCAAAATGGATGGCAGAAAAGGTTGTTGGCTAAATATGGTAATGAACTAGAGTTGTTGAGTGCCACATATCGTACCACCCGTTATGCATTGCCACTTTTCTTTTTTTGTGGTAAAAACCAATATAGATTATCAAGTTGTTGGTTTATTTTTATGTGAAAATGAAAATGAGGATTCAATCATTGAGGCCCTATCGTTTATTAAGCCTTGGAATACTGACCGAAATCCTAAATATGGAATGTCAGACAATTGCGTTGAAGAAATTAAAAGTTTGGAGAAAGTTTTTGAAGTTGAAAACTTACATATGCATTAATTTGGATTACAAAACCTTACATGTTCTTAAAAATATTACAAGTTATTCGTAAAGTAACATTTTATAAATAAACATGGATACAAAATAAATCATTAACAAAGAGTAAATGGTTTATTTTATATCCATGTTTATTTTAGGCTGCGTTGTATTTATGTGATTTTCATCGTGAGCAGGCATGGGAACGTTGGCTAAAAACAAAATCTAATGGTTTAGTGGAAGATAGGTTAAAGATTTTATGCTTGTTAAGAATGATAGCACGTGCAGACACACTTGAAGTATGTGAGGCTGCAATACAAAACTTGAAAAATTCTTCATATTGGAAAAATCAAGAAATTCTAAGAGATTATATATCAAAATATTGGTTACCAATAAAACATGTAAGTTTTATTTGTTGGGAGTTTGATACTTAAACTTTATTTCTTTTTGAAATGATTGTACATATTCTTTTTCCTTTTAATGTGCCTAAAATATCATTTTAAATTAAGCAATATAAGATAACTTTGACATAATGGGATTCATCAAATACAGCTTCTTTTTTTTTTTTTAATCAGGGTTGGGTGAAAGCATATCGTCAGACCCGTTTATTAGTCAATTGTAACACAAACAACGGTGTGGAGCGACAACACAACACATTAAAAATCTTTTAAATCACCGGCATAGTTCTTTGAGTGGGATGTTAACTGTAGTGATTAAGGATTTTCTTTGTGATAAGTATGAGAGGTATTTTAAACTTAAAACAATATGTTACTGATAACTTTTAATTTTCTGAACATCTTTTATGGATAAAAAATTTTAAAATAAAGTCGTTATAAAGTAATTTTTAAATACATATTTCATAATTAAAAAAGTAACTTTTTTTTATTGCTATATTTACAACAATCGCTTAATAAGCTCTAAATACATGCGTTACTCTGATGATATTGATGATTGGATGATAGATCGCCCTCGACCAATTCTGAAACATTGTCTTGTTAAGAAATCACTAGCTGATAATTTAGAGATAACAGGAATTACAGTTGAAGGATCTGGAAAACTCTCTTTGCGGTATTGCAAAGACAACTCAGAGCGTAATTGTGTGATAGATTTTGGGGATAAAAACAAATTGCCTAGTTGTACCTGCATAGATTGGAAAAGGTCATGTTATCCCTGCAAGCATTTCTTCATTGTTTTCAAAAAGTATCCTTGTTGGAACTGGGAATCAATCTCTTCTCTTTATAGAATGTCTCCATATCTAAATATAGATATAGATTTTGAAGTTGATAAAGCTAAGACAAATTAACTAACGATACCTCAAGTATATCTACTTATGCTAGTGAAATCTTTAACAATGAGATGGCAGGTAAGAAAAACTGGAGGAAATCTATTACTAGTGAATCACTAAGAAGCCTTTTGAATGAATTACGAAGGCTCAGTTTTCTTATTGAACTTGATGACGATCTTCTAGAAAACATATATAAGGAGTTAAATAACCTCATCAGAAGTTTTAAAAGTGTTGTACCTAAAGAAAGTTGTTTGTCACTACTGTCTCATAAAATAAGAAAAGGAGCTAAGCATAAAGGCTTTAATAAATATCATAAGCTACCAGCCTCAAAAAGAAAAAGTACGAAAATTAACCGTGTTGGAGAAAAAAAAGAAAAATTATTGGTAGCTTCTAAAATCAAAGTAACATTTAAACCAGAAAAAAAGAAAAATGTAGAAGCTGAAATAGTAAATGATAATTTGATAGACTATGAAAACTTATTTGAGCTTACACATGAGCACATAATCGTTTACAGTGATTTGGAAAATACTAGTACAGACGAAAAAAACTGCTTAAGTTAACAAAATCTCTGTCAGAGTGAAATGTCAGATATATCAAACAATTGATGGCTATCCGACAATATTATAAGTATATTTCAAAACATGATGAAAGACCAATTCAAAGAAGTGAATGGGCTGCAAGACACTGTTCTTGGACAAAATCTTTCCTTTAATATTTGTGCAATTCCATTTTTAACTTACGTTGCACGCGCAACAACTTTATCAAATATTTGCATATTTAAAATGTAAATTAAATTTTTAGCTGATTTTTATGAAAGCTGTCAGTCTAATGAATAAAACAAGCGAAAAAGGTTTGAGTCTGGCCTAAAGAGGGCGAATTTATTACCGAAAATGCCACTTAACTTACGTTTCGCAGAAAACAAGTTAAAAAATGTTGTGCAACTGTTAGGTCGAATATTTGTGAACCATTAATGCGGATCGTGTTATAAATTTTTAAAGAATATTGAGAATTCAATACTAATTACAATAATAATAAAAAAAATTTTCAGAGGTGACCGGCTAAGAAAGATTTATGTAACAAAAGAACGGCAGTTGTATTAAAAGTCATTCATTCAAAGTAATTAACAAAAGTAATTTTCAATTACTGGTGACTCTCTACTGACAGATTTTTTTGTTGATATTAATGAAGTTTTTAAATTGTTAACACTTATTTTCCGAAGCGCAAGAGCATTTTAAAAAATTACATTTGGTATGACATTTTTTATTGAGCTATTCAAATAAAAAAATGTTACAGTTATTCGAAAATTTTACTTACGCTTATAATTTTTATGTGCCGGTTTAATTTTTTAAAATGCTGCTAACTATTTACTCTCCCCTGTTGAATAAACGGGAGGGGGTGGGGGTCTTAATAAACGGGAGGGTCGGAAATTTTTCTAAAATCTAATAAACTTTAATAATAACGTTTAATAAAACGGGAGGGTCAAAGTTTTAAAAAGCTTAAAATATTTTTATTGGGTGGTTGTTCATATTTTCATCTAATATTGAGAAAAATTTTTTCTCAAAGTAAAAAAAGAAGAAAATATTTTATATTGCTTCAAAATTATTAAACGGGGGTGGGGGTGAAGGGGGAGGGGGAGGGGGAAGGGGGTTCCTAATAAGCTCCTAGGATTCGGAAAAAAAATTAAAAAATTAATAAGCGTCCCCTCTTGTTTATTCGGCTGGCGAGAGTACATTTAAATGTTTTAAAAAGATTTTGACGCTAAAACTGCTCGAACAATTTTCAAAACACCAAAGTGGATAGAATCAAAATATTTAATTTCATTTAGTTTCAAGAACGTGAAAAAAGGTTTGTTTGCTGATGGTTTTTTTGTGTCATTTTTTTTGGGAGGTGCTGAAATATGCGACATACTTTTAATGAGAGAGGGGTGCATGTATTATCTGATCGTTTGTGACAGGAGGCAGGGGTTAAAATTGACAAATTTTGGGTGACGTGCTTTATGGACGCCCCCTTAATTCCATTTACAAACCATTTGTTTTAGGAAAACAAAAATGTAAAGTGAATAAGAATATGATTTAAAATAAAAATGGTTACATCCTTTTATTTGTTTTAAATACTAAATACGTCACGGTGAAGTTCTGCTATGATCTGGCTCTTACCGACATAAAAGTAGTGGGATTTAGAGATATCTTTCACTTTTTTGGCTTACTGGATAATTAGTTTGAGTGCACAATTGCGCGCTGACTTTTCTTCCTCTGGCAAATATAGAGCTTTGACATTTATGTCTTGAATAGCATTCACAAAATAATTAGCTGATTGGATTTCAATTTTTCCAGACTTTACTCTGTTGGTTGCCAAACGCTTTACAGTAACCCCAACGCCAACGACAACTCCTTTGCAGTGCATTGCTGCAAAAAAAAGCCAAAATATTATTCTGTTAAATTTCTTTTCACAGTGCTTTATTGCGCTTATCACGACTTTATTTTTAAACTGCGATATAGCATTATCGCTAAAAATGTGAATTTCTTGGGTATTTAATGAAATAAACTCCAATAACTTATCCAAATTTGCAATTAAGGAGGTCTTTGTGTGATCCAGAGAATCAGATGCAATGGTGAAAGTTTTAAGATTTTTTTTCCAGATAGCTGAAGTTAAAAGAGAAATTTGATTTTGGCCAAAGTGTGCTGCTTGAGGCTCATTCTGACTAAAACACTTA
Organism: Hydra viridissima; assembly: GCF_058129835.1. Classification (NCBI taxonomy): domain Eukaryota; kingdom Metazoa; phylum Cnidaria; class Hydrozoa; order Anthoathecata; family Hydridae; genus Hydra; species Hydra viridissima. The sequence goes on from NW_028324306.1 coordinate 5,356,577, forward strand.
AAATTTTCTGCATAGTCAACCTGAATTCTAACAATATTTAATAATGGATTCATGGATTTATTTATGCTTAGTTTAAAATATTTAGATAGGTTACCCTTGATATTGGCATGAGTTGTGAATTTTTTTCATACTCATAATGTGAGCAATCAATTCTTTACCACTTCCAAACTTTTTCACTTTTTCGAATACAGCGTAACGCTTTTCATTTGTTTTCTGCCATTGGTACCAACTTGTTTAAAAATTAAGGGGTTCAATATTGGCCAGGAATTGCTGGAAAAAATTTAGATTTGCATTTGTTGCATTTGTTGTAGAAACAATCAATTAATGAGTCCTTACAAACAAAATTTTGAGACATATCTTTCCCAATTTTAATGTAAGACACGATAAACGATCAAATTTCACCAAGGAATCCAAAGCTAATCGCATATTTTCGTGGTAAGTACAAACGCATACATTATGAGGCAAATTTGCGATAGATCGAACGTTTACTGGTCGTAGTTCACAAAACCTGCTTAATTCAATCTTGATATCTAAGTGATTATGTTTAAAAAGCTGGTACGCTTCTTTCATGGTTAAAAGAAGGTGACGAACTTGGATACTAATCTTCTTTCCATTTTCAATTACTGATACAAAGTCCCTAACATTAGGAGACAGTCGACTAATGTCATCTTCGCAGTAGAACCTTTTTACTTTTATTTCTACTTCAGTTAAAGCTGGATTATTCACGCTATTTAATGGAAGAGTAGTTTCTTTGTTGAATGATCCATTCAGCAATGTGGCTAGGACTTCGGAACGTTGTGCGGGATCTTTGGGTAATTATTTTTGGACTTTCTTGAGCAATTTCCTTTTTGTTTAAACACTTATAATGGTAGAAAAATTAACTGTTTTTGTAGAATCTTTCTTTTTGATTCGATACTTTCTGACTCTTTCCTTTATTTTTTCTCTTTCTTTTATTTTTTTTTTCCTATTCTTGCTTTATTCGTTGACGATGAGCTTTTTGGTGATCAGCATTTATATATTTTTTCCGTTCAGAATCACGCTGGCGATAAGCAGGTTGATAAGTTTTAACTCTCTGTTTAGAACTTTTGGTCATTTTAAAATGCAAAGCAAATTTGCTAAGTTTTGCTTGAATAACTTTTAATTAATCAAAACTTATTGACGTATAAAGAATAAAAAAAAAACCTTTAGGGAATTGCGATATAAAATAGTTTTCGTCTTTATAAACAACCGTAACTTTAAAAATTTTTTAGTTTTTTCAAATCCCTTGGAAGTTGCGATGAAAAACGTTTTTTTTATTAAAAAACTTTACGAAAAAAGCGCTAAAACTTTTCTAAATAAATGTAGTTTTAACTTACGTTACACAAATTCAAAATGAAAATGTGCCTTAACTAAGCATCGTTATTCAAAAATCTTAATGTATAAATATAAGATTTAACATTCTTTCACATATAATATTACAAAATTTAAGTTTTCAAATTAAATTTTAGAAAAAACAAAACTTGATCTTGTTTTTGTTAACTTACGTTACATGAAAATTGCAAAAGTTACTTCATTATTTTTTTGAAATATATTTATTTTTTAAGAAAAAAATCTGACCAACAAGAAATTGAACACCTTAGCTCCATTATCACTTTAAAATATTTCGGAATATACAAAAAAAAATTCATGGGTAAAATAACATTTTACAGTGGTTCTTTTTTCACATGCATCAATGAGAAAAACCGTAACTTTCGGAACCATAAAAATGACTTAAATACATTTATTTTATAACTAAAGGAATATTTTAAATAAACTTCATGTGTCTACATCAATATTCATTTGTTAAAAACTGACAAAAAAGAGTTTAAATTTTGACTACTTTTTCAGTTTCCGCCGTGGAATTGCCCATTTACAGAAACATACCATTTGTTCAAGTTTTGCATGATGGTCATAATCACTGGGTAGCAATTTCAACTTAAGAATGTAAACCTGGTGAGGTTTTTCTGATGTACAGTCTGTTTTGTGGTAAAATTGCAAATCACACAAAACGACAGATATGTGGCATCATGAATTCCACGCATGAACAATTGGGTAGATTGTAGCGTCTTTGCTATTTCTTTTATTCATCATATTGTACGTACAAAAACAAATCTAGAAAATATAACATTCTCTATGCCAGAGATGAGGGTACACATGCCGTATTGCATTAAGGAGAAAAAATTTCTTCTTTCCCTCAATTGTTAGCAGATTGCTAAATATGCATTCAAAAGGACATTTTTATTGAACTTTTTTGCAGTTGTAGAATGCAATGGAATCCTGTGGAAAATCGAATCAAACAGAAGCAAATGGCGCAGTGTAGTCGGTGTGAGCAATGTTTTCATGGAATGTGCAAACGCATACCAGATTTTGTCTTTTCTAAAAAGAACCGTAGGTCACCATGGTATTGTTATTGTTGTGCACGAACAGTTTAGTGAATATTCAATCAAGTATTATACCAAATAATAATAATCTTTACAATAATGATAAAAATAATAGCGTGTTTTCTTCTGATTGAAGCGGCTTTACTAACATAAATATTGTAACTATAAAACTGCTCTGCCGTGGAAAAAGGAAATAAGTCACCGAATTCCAGTTCTCGGCAATTTTAAATAACACATTCTATTTTCAGTTTCTGGACTTGGTTCTGCCATTGAGTTTTCTCGAACAACGCTCAACAATTTACAACGTTGATTAGACCTATGTAAAGGACTTACTTCCTTGAAGGGGGTGGCGTAGCAAAGTCATTTTAGGCTAAACTTTGACTTACTTCCTATTGCTATGGCAGGGCAATAAATATCGCTATTATACTTAGAGATTTCTAGCAGAAGTTAAAAGTACAGGTCATGCGAATATCAACAGTACAATAGAAGTCAAAAGTACAATGTCAGTTGTATTTCTGACTTCTGTTCTTTATTGCTAATGAAAGATATAACTTGTTATTTAAAGCTATTTTACATATAGTGATAACTAACAGATGTCAAAAGTACAAATCTTACATTAGAAGTCAAAAGTACAGTGCGAGTTGTATTTTTGACTTCTGTTCTTTATCGCTATCGATATATCTGTTTTATGTCTAACACAAGTCAAAAGTACACAAACTATAGTTGCGACAACCGCTTCAAACTTGAAAACGAATCGTACTTTTGACTTCTATTATATATATCGCTAAACAACCACACTAGCCACACTAGCTAACCAATCACACTAGCTTTGGAATGTTCATGATGGGTTTTAAATTTTTGAATTCCAGAATGCCTAATTCCAAGAATTCTGGTTCTTGGAATAGGGCATTCTGGAATTTAAAAATTCCAGAATACCCTATTCCAAGAATCAGAATTCTTGTGAATATTGTTCGTGTGTTTTTGGAAAACACACGAACAATGTGTATACACATTGTTCGTGTGTTTATATCAACTACTTTCACTCTTCTATTAAAATTTCAATTATATAATAAATGAAATTTTAATAGAAGAGTGAAAGTAGTTTTGTAATTAGTAAATTAATTATACCATATTAAAGAACTTTCACGGACAATATAAAGTAGTAAATGTAAAGTAACATTGCTAATACAATCTAAACTTGAACAGTATAAACTAAATTTCTGTATTAATCTATAATACTTTAATAATCTATAATACTAACCCTTTTGTGCCGGAATTTATTTAGGCGACTTAAAAAGCGCAATACTATGCACGTAAACACTAAAATAGATGGGTTTCCTTACAAAATAAGTTAAACAAAGTAAATATCATTGGAAAGCAGGCAAAATTTAGAATCTTAAAATTAAATTAAGAAAGTAAAAAAATTAGGCTGATGATGTTACATTATTTCATATTGATAATGAAACATTGCGAATTTTGAATATTTGCTAATTAAGCTTTTCAAATAGCTAGCTATATTGTTTTAGAAGTGATTAAGAGTTTGTAAAACGGTACAATATTTATTCAGCTTTCATTTGATGGGTTACTTTTCTAATATAGATAATTAGAAAATAAATACCATTTTTCTATAGCGACGTCAATTTTTTTTTTTTTTTTTTTTTGTGCCTAATTTTTTTATTCAATAAAAACATTTAAAATACCTATAAGGAAAAGTAACTAATTTGATGGGGTACTTTCTTTACTTAGATAAGTAGAAAATAATAAGCCTACACTTTGTTTAAAGCAAAGACAAGATTTTTCAAGCTATTTTATTTATTATATTTAGTCTACATATATATATATATATATATATATATATATATATATATATATATATATATATATTTAAAATGATATACATATATATATATATATATATATATATATATATATATATATATATATATATATATATATATATATATATATATATATATATATATGTATATCATTTTTAAAAAAAAAATCTGAGTGCCACATAATCCAACAATTAGAGACTAAATCAAGGCATAAATGGACATTGCAAAATAAACAAAAAACACTTGATTTACGAATACCTTTTGAATGGCGCTGGGGCTGAAGTATAACGCATAACAATTACATATATTTTTTTCAATTATTTTTAGTGTTTTAAACATGAAAACTATCGGTAAATTAAAAGTTCCAAACTTCCTAGGCTCTATTTATATGTCTACAAGCACAAAAGGTTAATATTTAAGACTAAATAGGGTTGAACTGTAACTTTTAGAGAGGTGTTTCGATTGGTATATCCAAGGCGCACATAGGTGCGCCTTTGGCACGAAAGGGTTAATAATTTTGTTTTTTGAAAATTTTGATTACAAAGAGAAAAATATTTGTTGTTAACTCATTGTAAAAAGAACTCTACGAAATGAAATTCGATTTCTAACAATATATCGATAAATTGTTTTAAATAAACATAAATATATCAGTTAAAAACAAGGCTGGCAAAATCCTACCCATCTGGGTTTTTGCTGCGTATTTGGGTTGTTTGTTTTTTGGGTTTTTGCTAAAACCAAATCTCTAGATTGGTACAAATCTTTTGTGACAAAGTTGGTTTAACTTATAGTTATCTAAAAGCTAAATTTATTTTTATAGGCATGCTGACTTATACAATAGCTAAGTTAGTAATTCGATTGCATTTTTTTTAAATATTAATATAATTTTGAATAGAGATATTATTTTAAAATTTTAGTTAAATAAAAAGTAAAAGTACACTACATATCCTTCAACATGCCAAACTATAATTCAGGAAGGAAGAAATAAGGCTAATAAGTGGAATGAAGTGACCATATTAGGTGATCAACCAAATAAAGTAATATGTAATTATTGCAAAGAGAGCAAAACTAAAAAAATAGAGAGGGTTAAGATCCATTCGGACAAATGCAGAAGAAAGAAAAAAGGAAGTGCAAATGGTTCCACAGAAGTACCCAGTGGGAAAAAAGACATCTTTAAAAGTCTTATTTACGATGTCTTTAAGTCGTCTTTTTTTATTCGATTATGCAAATCTAAAAGACATCTTTTTTCGACATCGAAAAGACGTCTTTTTTTGTCTTTATCGTGAAAAAACTTATTTTTCATGTCATGAAAAGACATGAAAATACAACCATCAGCAGATTCATCATTATTTTCACCTTTCTCTTTCTCCTCTGTTTCTTTAGCTTTCTTCTCTGTTTCTTGGCGTTGTTGCTTACGCAACCCCCTGATTTTATCAGGGGCGTTCTTCGGCTTTCTCTGAATAAAATTAACTATTTCTCGTCGAGAACTCTCTTTAAACGAGCTGGCTACGACTTCTTAAAAATTAATGATCATGAAAAACAGTCACTTGTTTAAATGTACAGGTAGGTACACCTTAAAAAACACAAACATCTTAAAATACAGTCGTAATTTATGTTCTTGTCAAGCACTGTGAGAGCTTTAGTGCATAATGTGATTTGTTGTGAGATTCCATATAAATACACTCTCCAAATACGTACAAGTTCTACTATTTTCATATTTAAAAGATGCGATAAAAACAATTTAAAAATAAAAAATAAGTTAATTTTAAAATAAAAAAACATACTCTTTAAAACCCTTTACTGCACAAATGCAATTGCAAATCATTTTAATTTACATTTATAAAATTGTTCTTTTTCTTGCTTTTTTTTCTCATTTTGATCCTTTTTTTTTTTTTTATCCAATTTCAATCAACTGGACCTGTGCAATGATGTTTTGGGCTTCAATTGACCTATGTATATCGGTGACACGTATATTTTTCGTTTTATTCATGTCTTTTGGCTATACCTTGTTTACTGTAAACAAACCTGGTATATTTTCTAGACTTAAACTTCTTTCATAACTTTCTTTCATAATCATCTGCGACTGCTCGAACATAAATTTCCAATAATTAGCTGATCCATATCGATGATTTGTTTTTGCTAATTCTGGAAATGATTTTGGAGTAAATGGTGTTAAAAAAGCATTTGCTCATGAACGTAAGCATGTTTTCTTTGGTGTAATTGGAAAAAGACAGGTAGAAGGCTCTTGCTCTTGATTTTGAGCCATAAAGTTAGCAGCCTGTTGAAATTTATCTTGCTGCATATTATTTATTTGGTCTAGGAATTAATTAGTACGGTTTGACAAGGGATTACGAAACTAGCTTATTGTCTCAGCGTTTCGTTTAGCCACGCATGCGTGCGAAGATCACTATTATTGCGCATCATTTTCATTATAAATCATTTGATTTAAGCGTAAACAACACTATTTTTAATTTAACTGATAATGTCGATTTTTGTTCCTGATAAAGTGTTTTTGCGGGGGATTCTTCTTCATTACTTTAACATGAAGAAAAGTACTACCGGAAGTCATCGTATTTTGGTTGAAGTTAATGGTGACCATGCTCTAGCTGAGCGAACGTGTCAGAAGTGGTTTGCACGGTTTAAAAGTGGTGATTTTTGTTTGGAAGACCAAGAGCGAAAAAATTTGAAGATGCAGAATTGGCAGCATTGCTCAATCAGGATTCTTGTCAAACGCAAGAGGACCTTGCAAAATCGTTAGGAGTTGAACAATCAACAGTTTCCAGACGCCTCAAAGCCATGGGTATGATTCAAAAAATGTCTCATTGGGTTCCACATGAATTGAAAGAAAGAGACGTGGAAAGAAGAAAAACCATTTGTGAATTGCTGCTTGAAAGACAAAAAAAGAAAGGGATTTTTGCATTGAATCGTTACTGGTGATGAGAAATGGATTTATTACAAGAATCCTAAACGAAACAAGGCCTGGGTAAAGCCAGGTGAACCAGGTCTATTACAACCCAAACGGAATATTCACAGTGCAAAGGTTATGCAGTGTATATGGTGGGATATGAAAGGTGTGGTTTACCATGAGCTTCTGACACCTGGTGAAACTATTAATGGTGAACGTTATCGACGACAATTAATGCATTTGAAGCAAGCTCTGGTCATAAAACGACCGGATTGGGGAACAGACATGATAAACTCATTTTTCAGCATGACAACGCTTGACCACATGTCGCAAAACCTGCCAAACACTATTAGGAAAATGTCGGATGGGAAGTGTTACCCCACCCGCGGTATTCTCCGGACATTGCTACTTCTGACTACTACTTGTTCGATTGCATAAATAACGATTTGATTGGAAAGCGCTTAACTTCTTCAGAAAATATCGAAAAATGGGTCTCTGATTGGATCTCTTCTAAGGATGAAGCATTTTTTCGACACGAAATTCGTAAAATGCCAGAAAGATAGTCAAAAGTAGTGACTAGCGATGGAAACTATTTTCATTAATGTATTCAACCATTTAGTTTTTGAAATAAACCTTCAATTTTCAATTAAAAACCGCACGAATTAATTCCTAGACCAAATACCTTTAAATCTTCTTTAGATATCACTATGGTCGGAAAATCACTTTACTTGGCAAAAACTATTAATACTTAAAATAACGGAATTTTTAACTGGAATTTGAATTTGCTGTATATTTTAAGTGTTTTTGTATAAAATAATTAATTTTTTTTAAAAAACTATCAACATTTAGAATTAAAATTTAAAAAAAAAACTTTTACATTAAACTTTTTTTTCTTTTCATTCTGAGTTTTTATTTTTTTAGTTCTAAATTAGAAAACATACGATATCTACGAGTAAATAAGTTGTTTCTGGATATTGAAAATGTAATTTACACACGTATTTACGAAAATATTACAACTTTATTAATCTCTTTAATTTAAATACAATTCATTATCCAAAAATGTATTTTCCTCTTCAAGTTGTTCTTGATAATCGTCCTCGTCGTCATCCATATTTTCTAAATTCTCAGTCGCACATGTTTCACCGATATCCTCACAATACAATAATTCCTTTACTTCTGGTGGCAGTGTTAAACGCTTCCTTTGGTGCACACGTGTATTTAAGCGAAGAGATGAAATTAATGGATCCGATGATCCAGAACTCTATGAAATACATCGAAAACATTATCAATGCGGCTAATCTTACGTGCATGGTGCAGTCTGTCGCTTTTAAATATTTTGTTTTGTGACTCAGCTGCATCCTCTCCGAAGTAACCAACAGGAAGTGCTGTATTCTGCATTATTTGCTTTGAGTGAACTATAAATATATGTACTGTGGGAGTCATTGGCAACCAGGGGTACTTGCTTTGATGTAATTGACCAGTTTGAAAGCAATACTCTTCAAATTTATCCAAATTTAGGGAAAGTTGACAAGATAAACATATTAATATTATTCTCATTCGAGATATTAATTCGGTGTCTAAAACTTTCGAAAATTTATCATATTCCGTAAATGCTCTACGCGATGTGCTGCCGTCATTTGTGGAACCACAACCACCTGCTCTCGGAACATCAACACGAAGACTTAGTTCTTTCCAAAACTCATTCTGAGTATACTCTTTTCTTTTCTTAATTGCATCTTTATCTTTATCCGATCTTCTTTGCCATTTTTTTACTTCCATCTGGTATCCTAAATGTAGTACGAACTCAAAAAATCAAATCCAGCAGTGCAGTGGACTAATTCCGTACTTTAGATTTCCATCTCTAGGATAAAATTTTACGCTGTTATAATCTGTGCCTTTAAGAAAGTCAGTTTGAGTAGCATGGCATATTGGAAATTTTTGATTTAATTTTGTATCGGTTAAAACATTCAAAACTTTTCCATCTATAACAGTTAAAAACATTCTGAACGTTATTTCGATTGTCTTACCAGCTTCGACTTCAACACGTAAGTTTTCAAGCTCTTGAATTTGTTTATTTAATTTAGCAGCTTCTCTTGTTATCACTTCCATCGTTTCACTCGTGTACTCTAATTTTAAAGGCCGACAAATTCTTGTGGACTGCGGAAAACAATTATTCCAAATCGGGGCTCCCGCAATACTCAAGAGTCTCAAGGGAAGCACTGTTGTGGCCAAAAGACATGAATCAGCATTTCGTGATGTACTTTGATCAAGGAAAAATTGCTTATATTGAGATTGACCAGAGCTGCTGTCAAAACCGTAGCTAAATATCATTTCCGTTGATATGAAGTTACCCGTAATTGTCGCAAATACTTCCTTTTGCATCTCTATAATTCTTTTAGCCGTATGCGTTTAAAGCATTTGTAAAGAAACCTTTGCACATTTGTCGTCTACAAGTACACCATCGGGTCTGCACTTTTTATTGCTAATATATTATCAAAGGGTGGATAAATATTAGAGTTACGTTGCTTGCTTTCAGTCTGGATGGAACAGTATTGGCTCTTCGAAAAACTGTTTTCGAGAAGAAATGCTAACGCTTCCTCATCAGACATTACAATAGGTGCTTTTACATCATCGACATATAGCTTCCTAATCTTGGATGGTCTTGATGGACTTTCGATGCTTTCTTTTAAAACAACTGCCAAATCTACTTGTCCTTGTTTTCGAGCCAAAATTGATGCTGCTTGAACTAACAGATTTGTTTCGTTGTATTCTGACATCGAGAGGGTTGCTGCTTGTCTCCTTTTACTTCGTTCAGATTTCTCAGAGTACTTAAGTTGCGGGCGTCTAGTTAGTGATACAATTTTTTCATCTGGGCTTAGTTCTACTGTGCATTGAGTCTCTGTGGAAGCAATTTCTAAATTTATTTGTCTGTTTATTGTAGTTTCTGAGCAAAGCCAGGCAGAATATGTAATTTGAAAATCATCTATTTTTCTTTGACACTTTTCCCACTTTGCAGACAAATTATTGTTAAGCATGCGTGCTTTTTCTGTTAAATATTTATCGCATTCATCTAAAATTTTATCGGCTCCACATTTTTGTATAAAATAATTTGTTAGTGCGTCCTTCTTTTTTCCTTTCTTCTGCTGGGTCAACCAAATATCAAAAACTGCTGAATTCTGTAAACATAAGACGACTGAAAAAAAAGAATTTACTCAAAAACCGCAAAAAACCGCAAATCGAGATAAACATTTTCAAAAACTAAACACTTCAAAGTAATTTTGGTTTTTAATCTTATGCTTAACACTCCTAAACGAAATGTGTTAAGCTTACTAAACTTAAAAAATAAAATAAATTCCAAAATGTTAAAGACTTTTGGAAAAAGTTATTTTGTTTTTTAGAGTATCCAATTTTTGAGTATTATATTTTACAAAATTAATAAACTTACCATCACCTTCGTTTTCCATTTAAACTTTTATTTAACACGCTTTGTTTTCAGCTTTAACAAGCAATTGAAGTAAGCACTATAAAACACCGAACGCATTTCTGTTTAAAAATGAAGCAAACAAATTCAATTTCGATGACTCACCGAATAACGGTGAATTGCATATTACAACAACAAAATTAATTTTTGGTTGTTTTGGAGTGTTAACTACTAGATTTAAAAAACAAAAACATATTTCGTGAGTGTAAACATTTTGACCTTTGGCCAATAAAAGTGATGTTTCCGACAATATTGGATATGCCAACTCTCTTTGCATTATTAATTATGGTATCCTTTAAAGCCCATTCATCCCAAATTCCTTCTAAAGTTGTCATGAAGCCTTCTCGGTTTATTGTTTGGTAAGTTATAAAAAGTTCATCTCTTGTTTTATCATATTCACGATGCATGTTTTGATTAGGACTTTGATCCAGTAGTTGAGTAATCCCAGTTGTATCAGGAGGACTTTTAAACAAGTTAGTTTTTTTTCAAAAACATGAAAATATGTTGTTTTTTTTTTGTTTTTTTTTTTAAGATATATGCAATCTATTGCATAGGTACATTTTCACGAATAGTTTTTGTTAATATAACCTGCTAATAAAACAACTGGGGATATTGTTATTGACTCACGATTCTCCCTAATCATTTTTCTGCAAGCTTCCTCACCTGCAACATACGCGAGACCGGCATTTGTTCCATCAACCCCATAATTTATGAACTGGGGTGTTTAGTCAAAATTAAAAATTCTTCTGGTATCAATATCACCCTTCCACATACTAGGTAAAAGTTTTTTTAAGTTTTTGAAATTCTCACATTTAATAAGTTCTTCAGCCAACGAGTCCATAAGGTAGATTCAGAATGTTTTTGCTAGTACAATGCAGCCTGGAGCTAATATAAGATATTTATGTACCATTGTTTTAATTATGGAGCATCGGAGCAAATAAAGTACAAAAAGGTACAATATTATTAATTATTTTTTTACCTAAATGTGACTCTGCCATACACCTTGTGCAGTTCAATGCTCTGTTAATTGGTACATTTCCTTGTCTATTTAGAACTAAGTCATAGTGCTCTACTTTCCATCTTTGCCAAAACGACTGACCAAGCCTATAACAAATTTAAAATTTGTTTTTATAATATAGTTATGTTGGAATTATAAGTGTTAAAAAACAAATAACTAGTGTAATATATTACATAAAGAAACTTTCATTGTAATTTATTTAGTAACTAAACACTCTACTTACTTTCCTGTCTTTACAACATGTTTTGCATTATGAGATAGTTTACCAAATTTGCGACCGCCTCGATTCTTGGTGTTGCAATAGTCTCTAATTTTGAAAACATTAATAATTAGATTAGTGACTTGCTTCCTTGATATTCCTTGATGACTCTTGTTTTTATTTTTAATGAATTCTACAATCAAGTGTTCTTCTTTTGCTGTCCAAGTTCTCAGGTGTTGCTTTTTTATATTAGCAGTTATTCCATCTAATCTGCGATCAATTGTTCCTCGTTCTTTGATAAAAAGAAAGCATACCAGTTTGCAAAGCAGCATAGCTTCTTTTGCTGTTCTCTAAGCACCAAGACACAGCTTGTTGAATCTGAAGTACTTTCATTTTTATTTTTTTCCTCTGGACTTTTGCCTCTGCCTTTGAATTTGGTTTTCCTACAACAAAAGGTTTTTTTCTCAGTTTTGTAGCAAAATTTGATTTCCCCATTTACAAAATGACTAATACTTTTATCTATAAAATACATATGGTATAAAACAATTGTGTGTATAAATAAACATTATTAATACTCCTACTAAATAAAAATATAATGCCTTATAGTTAGAGTGCCTTATATGTTAAACTAACTACAAATTTTAGTTAATAGTAGTCCCCAGTGGTGGATCCAGAAAAAATATTGACTGCAGCAAAAGTAAAACCAGAGAACCACAGGAGCAGTGGCGTATCTAGGTGATGGAGGACCTTTTTCTTTTTTTTTCCTAAGATATAGATACCCTTTAAAAATTTAAAAAGTTTTAGAGGCACCAAAAAACCTAATTTACATTAAAGATAATAAATAAAAAAAATTTTTTTTTTTTTGATAGCTTTCAACATTAATTTAGCGAGCATTGTACTCAAAGTTTAATAGTATGAAAAATAACATCAGAGCAATTGTAAAAAAGAAGAACTGATGAAAAGTAGCTCCTGTGATTTAATACATGTTTATTACAAGGTCATTGTTATTATTAATGATAAAAACAATATAGCAGTGCTTTTTTTCTAAAAAGGTGTCGGAACTCATCATTATTATATCACAAAAATAACACTTTTAAGTGTTTTTTAAAAGGTGAAGGAACGGCGTTCGGTGCGTTTGAGGAGAAAAAAAGGCACAGCAATATTTTAACGCAAAAACTTGTTTTGTAAGGTCACTAGTAAACAAATTTATTCTTACCTTAATTGTATTCAACATCCTAAACTGGTGGCTAATGATCAATAAAGTAAAGTTCAAAGCATGAAAATTTACTAAATTCAAACCATATTCAACAGTAGGCAACTAAAACAAAATAATGGCAAAGATAGAACTCAATAAATGTGACGAAAAAATATTTCATAAAAAATAAAAAAACTCAAAACCTTTAAACTTTTTTAACAAAACCTTATAAGATAAATATAACAAATAATAATAAAAGTATTCATGATAGCATCAAAAAATATCCTGTAAATATTCTATCAGTAATAATTAAAAATATCTTACATATATTCTCTCTCTCTCTCTCTCTCTCTCTCTCTCTATATATATATATATATATATATATATATATATATATATGTAATCAGTATAACTTTGTAACAAATGTATCTATTCATCGGAGTTCAATATATTTTTAAATTCCATTTTTCGTGGAAATGCAGTCGCAAATTTATCTACAACAATATTCAAGTCAGTTTCAATATGTCGATGAATGTGAAACATGGCACCTGATATCAATTTTTTTAATTTATTATTTATATCTAAAGATGAATGAGACAAAGACAATGGTTTATTGTTCACTGAAAAAAAATTTTTAAACACTCGGTGAGGGTTTGGTCAAATTACTTTTTTGAATAGCAGATCAGTGGGGTATTTGAAGAAGTTGGGTATTTGAGGTGCGTTTTTCTCCCATTACCACAATATTTTTTGCAGAATTTAAAGTTGTTTGAGTACGAACTAAAATATTTCGAAAATCTGGCTGAGCACTTTTAACAGGCACCAGAGGCACATAGCGATTAAGTTTGAAAAAATGCATTTTTCCCATATGTGTAAGATTGCTTGGAGTTTTTCTTTTTGTGTCAACATTGTACAGCATTAAGTAAATTATTTGATTGGGTTAATCGAATTTCTTAAAAGACTGTGGGTAACATGTACTTCTAAATAGATATTCTAGACATCTCCTGTAGTAGAATAAAAGATTTTTAAAGAAACCTATGATAGAAAATAAATATATACACAATAATATTCATATTATAAAACAATAAAAATTCAAATCAGTTTAAGTGTTATATTATACAAAGAAAAATATCCTTTTAAAATATTTGAGATGGACATCACACAAACTAAAGATGACCAAACACCAGATTGAGAAATATTTAATGCTTCAGCCAAAATAGCATCAACTTTAGACTTTTTAGCCTCAAATGCAGTACAAGCGACATTGGAGATACCTAACAAAAAAGCAGATCTTTCTGATCGAAAAACACTACTTGAATGCCCGAGACGAAAAATCAAGATGCACAGCGAAAAAATTTGCATTCTTGTATAACTCAATTGCACAAAGTTGCCTAAGAGTTGGTGCGAGTATCTTTTTTCCGATTAAAGCAATGAAGACAGCAGAAAATAAACAATTGCCATCTTTAGGATTTCTGGACATAAGATTAAATCTATATGCTTACATACTCACACACACACACACACATATATATATACGCACATTTATTGATTGCTATATATAGCATTGCAGTGGCTAAATATTGGGTATTCAAGTTCTGGTGCTTTGACTATAAAACAAGAAGTTTTACGAACTTTAGGAATTGTTTTGATTGTAAATCAAGAACTTCTTGAAGAAGTTCTTTTAAGAAAGCAAATCTTACTAAAAAATATCTGTTCATCAACTGCGCTGCTCTGCTAGAAGTCAACAAAAACTATAGAAAAAATATTACCTGACAGGCACTATGGAATACATTTTTTCGTCTATAAGTTTATCAGCATACAACCTTCCCAAACTTTTACTTGCTGCAGCATCTATAAAACCATCGGCTGCACCAGACATTTTATGCAAAATATATATTTCCTCATAGTTTCGCCGGCAGAAATTGTTTAACTCGGCGGTGTTACATAATTTAATCTGATCTATTAAAGAATGATTGTTTGCTATTAACACTTGTTACAGCTCCATTTCTTTCATTAAAAAAGTTTATAAACCATATATAAATTACGAAGTGTCTTCGTGGAGCGCAATGCGCTCTACGTAGTCATAAGCTGCCCAGAGCAAAATATTTTACAAGCATGCGCAATTCTTTTATTATAATAGTGCGATTTATATTTAATTCTTTTATTATAATAGTGCGATTTAAAGCTGGTTAGATAGGCGATTAGGGTAAGGGATAGAGATAGGGATAGGGATAGGGATAGGGATAGGGATAGGGATAGGGATAGGGATAGGGATAGGGATAGGGATAGGGATAGGGATAGGGATAGGGATAGGGATAGGGATAGGGATAGGGATAGGGATAGGGATAGGGATAGGGATAGGGATAGGGATAGGGATAGGGATAGGGATAGGGATAGGAAGTTATGAAAATATAGTAATATCTCGACAACAGGATAAATTCTTATTCATTTTTATGTCAAAAGATTTCAAAGAGAGTTTTATGACAATTATTGTTTATGATAAATGTGCCTTGTGTTCACCACTAACATTTTCTCCTTTTAAACATGGAATTAGTGTTTCATTAGATAATATATTGAATCCAAACAATGGCTTAATCTTCTACTCACAATATTTCGAAGCAATTAATTTAGTTCATGATTAAAAACTCCATGTTAATGATGTTATTGAAAAGGTGTCAAATACTCTTTGTGTGTGTGTATAAAATAATAGTAAATGTAAACCGGAGTTGTCTGTAGCAATTGCTTCACTTGCTTCATCCTGGATCCGCCCCTGGTTCTCCTAATTACGTTATATTAGAATTTACTATAGAAATTGTAATTTGTAAGGGTTTATTTTGTAGTTTTTAAGGGTTTTTTGGGGTTGTTTATGTCTTTTTTTAATAATAATTTTACAATAATGTGTGTACCAATACTATGGCCCAAAAACAAAATGTTTACAAAATTTTGAGTGAATCTGATCAACGGTGAATCTGAAAAACCCAATTGCGGTATTTAAGGGGCAACAACCAAAAAAGGTGACTTTTCTCTAAATCACAAGACTTAACTAAAAACCATCAATTAAAAACAAAAGACCAGGGAAGACATTCATATTAATAAGTTTTTAAGAAATATTAATTTTAGAAAGTTTCAGCTCTTCAGAAGTTTTCAATATTCAGTTATATGGTATCACTTTTTTTTTGTAGTTTTTAACGTGTACCTACCTGTAATATGAAATAACAATTGAAATTTTATCAGCTGAGTAAATGACATTAGTCTTACCGACTATTAATTCAAAAAGGGCTGATCATTTCAACCCCCTCTCGTTTCTAGCTCGCTCCTTTCTTTTTGTCCCGGAGTCCTACGGTAAACAGTCTAAAAATGTAAAAAATGAGTATGCTAAAGAAATTTATTATTATCAAAATGACTGTACAACGATGTATTACATTATGTAGTACTTAAATCAAACTAAGCATTTGCACCTCTCAGATTTGCTATGAAAGAGAAGTTATTGATAACAGATAATGATTTTTTCCTGTCTTTTATGACGCAACTTTTTAATTTAATTTCGCTGAAATTAAACGTTGTAGATCCATAACAATTTAAAAATCCTTTATTGACTAAAGGCCATCAAAAACAAAAAGGATGATTCAGCTAATACACATTAAGAGTTGGTATTCAATAAAACTGCATAAAAGTATTATTCAAATCTCTATTTTAACCTGAAACATAATGATGCTTTACTTAACAACATAAAATTAAAAAAACAGGCGATATCATTAGCAACACAGATGAAACACACACAAACAAAAATAAAGACTAGAAACCTGCAATGATGTTTAGCTATAAGAAAGTTTACCTTTCCAGTATAACTTTTATTTGGTCTTTTGTATCTAAACCACGGACTTGACGAAAAGATTTTCTCTGTAAGGCAACACAATAATAAATACCATGGTAACGCTGTTTAAAAACAGCTTTCTGGTTATAGCGAGGTTCTCTTACCTTACTTATAAAGTTTTAATACCAAAATGACAAGGCATTGGAAAATCCATAACTTTTCAATCTTGTTGAGTATCAAAATACTAGACATATAAAAAAACAAAAAAAACAAATGCCATGATTGGTATTTGATTTGTTTATTTTAAAAACGTTTCTGTTTGTCTAACAACTCTCTTTCTAAGCCATTAAAATCTTCTATAGCTGCCATCGTTTTTATTACTTGGCTATCTTTTTCTTCTGTTGGCCGACGACAATTTACAACATTTTCTTTTATCTCCTAAGAGACCAAGTGACAGTTTCTGGTACTCTGAAACCGATTAAGAAAAAAAATCTATTGCAATTAATAATTCTTGTAGAAGCCTAGATTTATTTTTTTAAATAAGAAACCTATTCAAGACATTTTACACAGGAATAATTTTTAAAATGTTTTTATTTTGCAAAGTTCAACTAAATAAGAATTCCATTGAATTCTTGTGAATAGAAAAATGAAGTCAAAAAAAGATGTCATATCAAAAAAACTAGACCTTAACACACCTTACCGGCATCACTTAATGAAAACCGTAGATTCTCAAAGGGATCTAAAAATAATTATATTAAGATATAGAATATCACTGAAAAGGATCAAGTTATTTACAGAAATATTATCAAACAATATCCCCTTATTTCAAGCTTTCTATGCAGTATGGTAATATACTTTAAATAAAGAAATATTAAGATATATCATTCGCTTTGCTGCTAACAATCATTATATCCAAAACATGCATCCTTTTACGTGGTGCTTATTTGATTAATCTAAATTGTTCACATGTGTAACTTAAACACACATGTTATATAAAAGCACAATCCTCGTGCCCTACAGCTGCAACATGATTAGATGCGCTACACTAAAACTTAAGTCATTTAGCAGTTTTTTCTGGGTTTTTGGTGTGTATATATATATTAATATACATATACATACATACATATATATATATATATATATATATATATATATATATATATATATATATATATATATATATATATATACATGTATAAATGTAATAGCGATAAGAAAAAGTATATCTTTTTTGATGTCGGGTCAATTGGAAATACAGGTATACCTAAGAAAAATTATTAGCAAAATATGAATGATAGTCAAGAATATCAGCATTAGATTGATCAAAACATTATACTCCAAAACATCTATTTTTTATCAACAAAATATTTCAATCATCTTACAACGGTTAAATAAAGCGATCGCAAATTATAAAAGTTAGTTCGTTCAAAAACTATATAAAAAAAAATCTAGTTAATTTTAATTTGTCTACATATTATATAGATAAAAAATCTAGAATTTTAAAATATCTATTCTTTAAAGTATCATTTGTTAGCTAGTTCAACTAACAATTTAAGGTGGTCCTATACCATCACAATTGTGTCGCTGACGTTCGACCTTAAAACACTTTTTACTGATATAATAGGATGCCCAGATATAAAAAAAGAAAAAAACTAAAAAAGTTAAAAAAAAATTTTACGGGGTTAATACACCATGCTGGGACCCGAAATACCCCAATTACTGTTTCCTTAATAACTTTTAAACCATATTTACTTATTGAATAAAATTTTACAAAAAGTTTTGTATTACAATGAAGAAAAATTTGAACTAAAATCAATAAAATTTATTGAGTAGTTTATATTTTATTGATAACAGACCGTTTTTATCAAAAAGTGACTATAGTTATTTAGTTCTAAGACCAAAATTTCAAAAAATACAAAGTAAAAAACTTTCATTTTAGTTCAGGTTGTAGATCAAACTTAAACGAATAACTTGGGAAATTTTTAGGTCAAATTGTAAAACCAAGGAAACTTTTTTCTGGAAACGGTGACTAAAAATAGACAAAAATTAAAAACTGAGAAAAACGAAAATAAGAAAATAAATAGAAAATAACAAGCATCAAGAAAACATCAGACATAAAAAAATCAATATGCTCCAGTAATATAACACTCATAGTCATTTGTGTTTGTCTGTTCATCAATAAAACCCTTTCTTTTAGCTCTTAAAACTTTTTTTTGCTTTTTATTCTACATATATCTCGTTTTGGACCATTTAAGCAAAATAAAGCTTCAGGAGTAATGTTTAAAAATCTAAATACTTTAAAGCCCATTAAAACCATCATTAAAATGAATAATTGCTAAACAAAAACCAACTTCAGTTATTTTTTGACAGCAATATTGAATTTTAGGCCATCGAGACCAAATCATTGCATTAAGTGATTTATTGACATTCTGGGTCATTTCATGCAAACATTTAATCAATAAGCTTTCGGTACTTAGCTCCATAAAATTGCTTTTAAAACATCTCTAATAGCAGCAGGCAGTGACTACTTAGGTTCATAATTTAACCTTTTCACTTCATTTAGCTTGTAACATTTGCACCAGTTATCATTGGTTCTTGGACAATATAGATGTCTTTGAGCTTAAGTGTCCGACTCACTACCATGAAGCAAAACTGCAATAGTGGCGATTTTCATGCTATAAACTTCAGAGTTTTGTCTGATGGACTTGCCAAAGTAGTTTTGCAGTAAGTTAATAGCAGATTAAATTAAGCGCCCTTTTCCAACAAGTTTTTTCCCATCTACAAAAATTTTTCCTTTCACACTCTGTCGTAGTGAACGTAGTCTATTCTGAAGTCTTTTTTGTATGTGACCAACACATTCAAGTTTATTTATAACAAAATCTTCACCATATGGCTTACTATCTACAATTTTAAGAAATGAGCTGCTGTCACCATCTCCAACCTAAATTTTACAGCGCAAACCGTTTTGTTGAATTGATCGATGAAATGTTGCTATTGCTCCTTGTGTCTCTATTGAACCTGCTGAGCACTTGTGCCTTATTGAACAGTTATGACTGCTGTTCCATATTTGGTATTCATTTGTGCCTTTTTTATTATGCCATGACAGGCAAGCTTGACAGTTTTTTGAAAGTACTTCATAGTCAATAACCTTATTGTCAGTACGAGTTATTGCTGAAAAAATAGCATTAAGAGAATCATGACCTCTATTTTGCCATGTCCCATCTAGAGATACAGTGCGTTCAACAACTTCTTCTACATTGGCTTTGCATTCCCTAACTGCGTTGGTTATACTTTCATTAGCAGCAGTCATGTATGAATCTAACATTTTGTTGTTAATTTTGTTATAAGCTTTGAGATTTATAGGATCTGTTAAACTTAGTATACGCGAATAGGTCTGAATTGATGAAAGACCTTTGCCATTTTCTTGAAATGCCATATAGTAGGAGAGAATTGCGAGTTGACCCGGACAAAAATAGTATAAAGCTGAAACTTTGCTCAGAGGAAGTAGAAAGTCTCTGGATGAGCGCAAAAAAAAGCCCCGTTAATTGCGCTACGGGAATATCCCTTTTGGGGCAATTTGGGGCAAATAATAGGCTAATTTTGACAACACCAAAATATCATTAACTATATATCGTTGAATCAAGAATTTTATGAAGATCAATATTTATATAAGAACTATGACTTGAAAACAATTATTTTTTAAGTTATTTATGTTTGAAAAGTGTAAAAGTGTTAAAAGTGAATGCCGCGCAAAACTTCATTCGATTTTTTGTTTTCAAAAGAAAATTTTTAAAGCAAAAAACTTAATCCTTTCTTTTGTTTTCATAACAAAAGTTTTCAATGAAACATTTTGTATGAATGGATAATTTAGTTTTACTCCGAAGAAAGGTCGCGTCTTATTATATTGAAACTATTATATAGAAAAGTAAAACTTACAAGTTAAACGTTAAGTGTAGTAAAAGTTTTTACATTTGAAAAAAAAAGAATGCTGTTTGCGTTTTGTGCAAGCTTGGGTTTAACAAAGAAAGTTATGTCAAAGTATATGGAAAAGGTCTCAAAACATTGATTCGATTAATCGAAGAACGGAGTATGAATGAACTATGCAGGTTAAAATTTGATTAAATATACAATCTTACAGAAAAGATTTTTCGCGCAGTTTGTTAAATTAATTAATCTAGTTAAATTAATAGTTCATTAATTTTTCGAATCATTTCAAATTAGGGGCTGCCCATTATTTACGTCAACAAAATAGGGAGGAAGTGGGTCTGAACTTTTTTGACAATTGTGACACTGGGGAGGGGGAGGTCAAGCAAAGTTGACATCAACAATGTTTTTTTTTTTTTTTTTTTAAATTTTATTACTCAAACAACGTAAAATTAGGTTAAGTTTTAATTCTAAACTCAATTGTAACGTAGCTATAATTTGAGAAATATTTTTGCATATTTTTAGTTTTCTTAGAGACCATTTCCGACAGAACACGCATATTAATACAACAGTACTTGTCCATCATAGCTGTAGAAGAAAGTTTGTGGATAGTTGTGAAGATCAATCATTATCTGTTCCAAGAAAGAAACTACAATCTTCATTTGAAGAGGTATTTGACTTGAAATCAAAATGTTTTTGTACTAAAAAGGTAGATCACAAACATTCCCTGATTTCTAAAGTTGAGACCATACCATTGATTAAAAAAATGAACGTTCATTGAATCGAGAGGATGATTGGGGAAATGCTGTACATTCTCGTTTGATGCTTTGTTATGATCTTGTAGCGGAAGAAGCAATTTATCATATTTCGTGTATGAACAACTTCAGGCTTAAAACTAAAAGCGACAACCAACGTAGACGCCCATAAGATCTCATTATGTTTAAAAATTTTGAGAAATTCTGTTTCTGGTTAGAAGAAGAAACTGACTGCAAACTTTATACTCTTTCAGATGTGCACATTAAAATGAAAGAACTTAGTAATGGTTATCTGCGTTACTCGACGAAATCTTTAAAGCGAAAATTACTTAAACATTATCGTGATCATATTTTTTTTGGAGAACTCTCTGGTCAATCTAATTTAGTTTGTTTCAGAGATATGGCTTCATTTGTTATACCGATATTTCAAAAAAAGAAAGATCACACTAAAAATAATACTATTTCTGCCGCTGCAAGTATAATTAAAAGCGAAATCAGAGAAATGAATGTCGATAAATCTGTATATCCGTCACTAGAGGATATGGGTGCTATTGAATATGGGCTCAAATGGGTTCCAAAGAGTTTACAGCTATTTCTAAGCCATTTAATTTCAGGTAAGCTTCGACAAATTAGTTTAAGACAATTAAGCATCTGCGTCTTGAATCAAAAAGTATTGTTTTGATAATTTTTAGCAAGACTTAGCAAGACTTTTCAAGACTTAACAAGACAAGACCATAATGGTCTTGTCTTGTTAAGTCTTGCATCAATAAAGACTAACTTTTAAAAAAAATTACTTTATCAAGAAATAACAAGACTATTTAAAAAAAAAAAGTAAATTTTAACAAGACTTTTCTTGTTTATAATTTTTAACAAGACTTTTCTTGTTAATGATTTTTAACAAGACTTTCATGGTGAATTCTTTTTTACCTATATAAGCAATCTTAGCCACCTTGCAAAGTTTGTGTTAATGAAACTATTAGATGGTATAGATGAGTGCAAAATTTTAAAATTGTACTATAATATGTCAATAAGGCTTCAGGCCTATTTCCGGTGAACTGTAAATAAACGGTGAAAAACCTTTGTTTGGATCATCTTTAGTTTTAAAAATTTGAATTTTGTGATTTTGAAAATGCCTCGGCCCCGTGGACTATTGTGGGTGCACTTTGAGCACATCAAAGGAGCTGATGGAGCTACTACTGCAAAGTGCAAGAAGTGTTTCAAAACTTTTGCAATCAAAAATTCCAATACATCCGGTTTGCTGAAGCACTTAAAAAATATCCATCCCCAAATTTTCAAAGAAGTACAAAAGTCCAAAGACCAACAGAAAAGGCCTGCTGAAGAAATGGATGAGGAGGAGGAGGAGGAGGAGCCACCGCAGAATGTAACAAAAGTTCAAGGACACAAAAAACAGTGCCTTGACAAACCAAGCACTTTCAACAACCGAGAAGGTCAACAAACAGTTAGGTTATATTTCTATTCTTATTTAAGTAATTTAATAACTATACTCTTAACATATCTTTGACTTTTCCCCTCAAAATATTGCATTACATTTTTAAAACAAGCTTTATTTTTTTACCAAAATTATAAAAAATTCAATGTAAACTTTGTAAGTAAAAATTTAAAAATTGACCTTTTCCAAATTTTCTTTTTTCAGTTCTTACACAAAGTATAAGACTTATGACACCAAACAACTCAGATGGGATCTGGAAATCATGAAATTCATCGCAAGGAACAATCTTCCCTTCAACATTGTGAACACACAAGCAACCAAGGACCTCTTTCACTTTGCAGACCCCAAGCTCACACTAAAGTCAGCAACAACATTCAGCCGGTTCAAACTACCTTTGTTGTATGAAAATGTGAAGTTCGCTGTTGACAAGGTTCTCTCAGAAGAATTACCTGGCTCTGGTGGCATGGCAGTGTCAACTGATCTCTGGACTTCAAGGGCAAATGATAATTACCAGTCATTGACCATCCACTTCATCAACACATCATGGAAACTTCAAAACTTCGTTTTCAATGCATCTCAAATCAAAGGTATATATTTCCTGTATTTCTCTATGGTTTTCATTATACAAAATACAACAAAATATCTATTACAATACTGCTTTTTCCTTATCCTTCAAAGACTGATGCAGTTTAAGCCTTTGACAAATTTTTATCTCATATTTGAATTGGCTAGTTTATATTTTCATTCCATTTACATGACATGCATTTTCAACTCCATTGATTCCATCATTTAAAATTCAAATTGATTTTAGTTTCAATCAGCTTTTATTTTATACATACATTAAGACTTTTTTTTGCCCAAAATTAATGTGGTTATTGAGTCTAGCAAACTTTTAATTTTACCTGACTTAAAAGTTTTAACCAAAAAAGGTAGTCTACCTTTCATTTATTCAAATAAAATTGATAAAAATTTGATTAGGTCGTCACACTGGAGAGGCTATATCAAAGAAAATTGAGCTGCTGATGAAGGATGTCCCACGTGCTGAAGGTCTTCCCATTGTTGCAGTTCACGATTCAGCAGCCAATATGAAGAATGCCATGAAGCGAAGCCAGATCATCGACATTTCCCTCCCCTGCTCTGATCACTTGTTGCAACTTGGAATTTCTGGTGCTGTTGCAGACTGTCTTAAGATGAGTGAGGCGGTAAAGTGCTGTACTGCCTTGGCCTCCAAATCCCACAAGTCAACTCTGGCAAAGGAAAGGATTCAGTTGGAATTTGAAATTGAAAAAGATGAAATGGATGTTTCTTCAGGTAAAAATAATCCTTTGAATCAAATTGCCTGCAAACTTTTTGAGAATAAATAAGCCAGTAGCTTGTGAGGAAGAATCTATTGAATTGGTAATAAAAGATTGATTGTCTCCAACAATTGCAGTTTGCATTAAGTCAATTATTTAATGCATAAAAAAGTGTGTAATGTATTTATATTAATGCTTGGTAATGTTTTGTTATACCCCAAAATGAATTGTTTTTTCTTTAGAGGAGAGTGAAAACTATGCTCAAATCATATCGCCTGATGCTACAAGGTGGAATTCGGTGACCATGATGCTCCAAAGTGTGTTGAAAATGCGCAGGGCGCTCTCAAACATTCGGGACAATCCAGGTCGTAAGGATGGAAACCTATCAGATGTTATTCCAACTGAAGAAGATTTTGATCTGTTTGAAGAGTGTTTGGATGTAATGGTTCGTGTAGCAGAAATCTCAGAAGCATTTTCTGCTGAAAATCATCCAACTATCAACAGGGTAATGTCTCTGTTGTTTGAACTTCAATCCACTATTAAGAAAAAATTGGCCCAAAATCCATCAGCGGTTGCTGAGTCCTTCTTCAGAGCCCTAAACACTGAAATTGAAAAAAGGTTTCCAAAATGTGGTGGAATGGTGGCGGCCTATGCATTTGGCAACATGCTGAACCCTTTCTATCGTGGTGTGGGTGTGGAATGCATCAGTCAAAATTTTCCGGAAATGTATTCTTTGTTGATCACCAATCACGAAAATCACCAAATGTGGCTGACAAAAACGAATCAAGGTAAACAGCACATTTTAATTTACATTTATTTTCATCTTCCCCTCTGCATTGTAAACATTTTTTATTTGGATTCCTTATAATTTCTTTTATAGAGACACCTTGCAGCCATTTTAAGATATTTCAAAAGATATTACTATAAAGCAAAATAAGATGATTGATCTTATTGTTTATTTAAAGTTAAGAAATTTTTGCTTTTAGGTCGTGTCAGTATGATTTCTGATGAAGAGGAGGAGGATCCCCTAATCGCATTTGCACTCTCACAAAGACCTTTGTGAAGCTCAGCGTCAACCAGCATTGTCGAAATCTCCGATTGAGACAGAGTGGGAGGAGTATAAATCAATGCAAAGGCCAACCAAAGATGATGGAGCAGGAAAAATTTTAAATTGGTGGAAAGCAAATGAGAAGAAGTTTCCACTTCTGGCAGGCCTTGCTCGACGCTGGCTTTGCATTCCTGCATCATCAGCCTCATCAGAACGAGCTTTTTCTTCTTGTGGAAGCATTGTTTCTTGCAAGAGAACCAAACTTCAACCAGAAAAAGTAGATAAACTTCTTTATATTCAGAGAAATTATGACAATGTTGAAATTAGACGTTGGAAACTCGTCTCTAAAGATAAGTTTGATGAATTGCCAAGATTTGAAGATGAGGCATTTGAACTTTTGTCATTTTCTGGTCACAGCAAGGTGTAAATAATTCTTTAGATTTTGGCAAACTTTTTTTTTCACTTAAACTTTTTCTATGTCTTTCCTCTTTTGAAAAATGAAATAAATTATAAAATGAACCACTTTACACTTTGGGTCGTGGAAAGTATTATTATGAAAAACATTTTTTTTTCAATTATAAGATCTATTAGAAAGGTCTTGAAAAGTCTTGAAAAGTCTTGTTAAGTCTTGTTAATCTTGAAATCATAAACCTATTACAAGACCCATTAGTTAGGTCTTGAAAAGTCTTGTTAAGTCTTGTTAATCTTAAAATCATAAACTTATATCAAGACCAATGTAAAAGAGTCTTGAAAAGTCTTGAAACATTTCAAGACAGCATAAGTCTTGTCGTAGTCTTGGTATTGAAATAAATTTATTTCGAGACGCAGATGCTTAAGGACAATACATTGCTCAAGCTTCGCGACCGAGATCTATGATAGCACCAATTCCATTTGGAATTGGAGTAGATATCGATAAATCTTTTGGAACAAAATGGCTTGTGAATCACCTTTACAAATCTGGATTTTCAATTTCCTCCGATGAAGTTAAGTTGTTCAAGTTATCTGCTGCAGTCAGTAGAATAAATGCCGCGCAAGAACAAGAGCCAAAATTCCTACATTGGGTCGCTGATAATGTAGATCACAACATTCGAACATTGGCCGGAAAAGGAACGTTTCACGGAATGGGTTTAATATCAATATGTTCGTCTTCTAAATGCAATTATGAAAGCATAACACGTTTAAAACACAAGTCTATTAAAAGTTTATCTGATATGTTTTTAAAAATAACGCCTTATCACGGATCAAGCTATCAGGGTTTATTAAATGAAAGTTTTAAACCAATAAAAGATATTGAATCTGAAGTATTCCGTGCGCCCGAAATGAATATTGATCTTATTTAGCATGTAGCATGGTTTTTTAGTTCAAGAAATAATCCTTGCCCAAACTGGTCAGGTTATATGATGCATACTACATCAAAATCAAAAACAGTTTATGAAAAAGCATCCATAAAATTTTTACCTATTATTGACTTAAATTCTTCAGATGAAACATGCATATATTCTACACTATTGTTCATTATTGATGAAGCCAATAAATATAAAATAGCTACTCCCTGCGTTACGTTTGATCAGCCATTATGGCAGAAAGCGTTTGGTGTTATAAAAGAACCTCAATATAGTATGTCGACTCGGAGGGTTTCACACAATGATGAGCTTTCTCGGAAGCATTGGAAAACTAATGGCAGGGACTGGCCTGGAAGAAGTTTTAGAACAAGTTTACTCTGAAGATACATATGCTTAAAAGAAAAACTGCTGCAAGAGCTTTAAGAGGTCACATGTTGGTCCAGAGTGCATTGATGAGTCATATTATAGATACTTTAGTTGACGAATCAAAACTAGATATATCCGGACTTGAATGTACTTATAAAATCGCAATCCAAAATGGTATGAATGAGGAAGAGTTTATCAGACTTGGTAATACAGATGCTTTCAAAAATTTTGAATGTGTCATATTAACCTATACGGAAAAGAAGTCATATGAATCACGTACTGCAAAACTTTGGATCTTGTACATATACTATATTAGTATTATAAAGGAATTTTTAGTTGCAGAGAGAACTTGTAACTGGTACTTGCATCTTCAAACAATCTCAAAAATGCTAAACTTATTTGCCGCATCAGGGCATTCAAACTATGCCAAGTGCTCCAGGTTATATTTGCAAGAAATGCAATACCTTTCAGAAACGAATCCATGGTTATATCAACAATTTTTAGATGGTCGTCACGCAGTACGCCGATCTGAAAGATATTGGGCTAGCCTATCTTGTGATCTTGTAATAGAGCAGACCCTGATGGGGTCTTTAAAATGCAATGGTGGTTTAATTAGAGGTAGAGGATTTTATGAAAATGTACGCAACCAATGGACAATGAGCATCTGTCATTCTGCAAGTGTTCATGAAGCAATGCATAAATTATCTGGATTTGACATCGGAGTTACAGAAAGCAATAAAGAAATGGGTATTAAAAGATTAGTATGTGATTATGAACATTGTGTGTCGTTTTATGACTGGTTTTCTGTAAGAAACCCATTCAATACTGTCGATAGCAATCTATATTCATTATCAACGGGTCTTGTGTCAGTCATTGGTGAAGATCTTGTCAATTGTGACGAGGCTGAGAACATAGGTGTTCGTCAGCAAACATTTCTAAACGGCCTTAAGTTCAATGAAGCAAAGTTTAAAAAGAAGAATACATTTTTTTCTTTAGATGTGACCAATAACGTAAAACTAGACAAAGAAACTGATTGTTGTGTCGATCCAACACTCCTTGTTAATAGACTTGCAGCAATTGCAGAAAGAGAGGATGACGTTGAACTATATTTTGTTTATGAGCTTACTCATCTCCCACAACTATTATTTAAAAATAACCTAAAGTGATTCTTCCTGACGACGAAATTAAAGCAAGTACAAATGTCAGTTTGTGCAAATATGTCCTTGATGGAGGTTCCTTACTCCATAGAGTTCTTTGGCACAAAGGTATGAGGTTTGTAGAAATTGTTGAGACCTACATCAGCTATATAAGAAAAAATTATGCCACCACTTATATAATATTTGATGGTTATGATAAGAAATCTTCAATTAAATCTAATGAACACATCAGAAGAAAATGCAAAGGTTCTTCCCAAAATCTTGTTATAAGAGGAAACAATCAGGTTCCGTAAATTTAATTATGCCTAGTTGTGTGAATTCGATAGAAAACACAAGAGCGTTTACTATCGAATTCACACAACAAGGCACAATTAATTTTACTTTTGTCAGATTACCTTAAACGAGATGGATATGAAGTATATATTTGCAAAAGGGATGCTGACAAGAAAATTGTCTCTAAATTGTTGGAAGTTGCATAGGAAATTTCACCATGCATTGTTGTTGCTGATGATACTGATATAGCAGTTATGCTAATGTATCATTGGAAAGGTGAACTAAAGGAGATTTTTTTTATCAAGAAAGAAAGAAAAAACTCTGGAGTATTAAAGACGCTCAATCTCGAGTAATGGATTTTAAAGAACATCTGTTATTTGTTCACCCATGGTCAGGATGTGACTCGACATCTTCAATACTATATTTTCATAGTTTTTTTCTTAGGTATTTAAAATATAAACAAATGGTTTGTGAAGGAATTATTAAGCCAGAAAAGTTACCACCCACTGACCGTGCTGCTTATTTTCATGGTCTTAGAGTTCACGTACAAGTTGTTAAATGGAAAATCCTAGATGAATCTTTCAACTTGGATCCTAAAGAATGGGGATGGAAGTTAGATAATGGTTATCTTCTTCCAATACCAACAGACAAAGATGTAGCACCACCCAATATATTAAAAGTGATTTGCTACGATTGTAAAACTTCGTCAAGAAATATGTGCGGAACTAATAAGTGTTCTTGAAGGAAAAACGGATTAAAATGCATGTCTGCATGCGGTGGCTGTCATGGGCAAGTAATGCAATAATAATGGGCAAGTAATGCAGTAATAAAACGGTAAACTTTATTTTTTAAATATTCACATAATCTTCTTTAAATATTTTTGTTTTTTTTAGAATACAAATATTTTGCATTTTTAGGATTTTGAAATTGAAGAAGATTCAAGTGATGAAATTGAAAACGAGAGATATTTATTTGATGATTTGTTTTGAAAAAGATATTGGACATCTAATTTTAAAGAAATTTGCATTCAAGTCTTAAAGTTATATTAAAAGAATATATTATTTTCTAACTTTTTCCCATTTAAAATTGCGCACAGACAAAAGTTATATTATTATGTTTTGAAAACAAAAAATTTAACATTTTAACGATTTTACACTTTTCAAACGTAAATAACTTAAAAAATAATTTTTTTCAAGAAATAGTTATTATATAAATATTGATCAGCATAAAATTTTCGATTTAACGATATAAAGTTTATGATATTTTGGTGCTGTCAAAGTTGCCCCTTTTTTGTACCCCAAATTGCCCCAAAAGGGATGTTCCCGTAGCGCAATCAACGGGGCTTTTTTTTACGCTCATCCAGACACTGTCTACTTTTTCTCTGCAAAATTTCAGCTTTATACCATTTTTGTCCGGGTTCGACCCTATTTTTTGCCAATTCTCTCATAATAATAAAACACTTGCTCAACATGGAGCTTTATTTATAATGATTTCTGAAGTAGGAATTGGATTTTTTCTTGTTTTTGGTGGAGCAACTACAAATCAATTTCCATGAAATACTCTTTTTAAAGGTTTGTAACCTGACTTTGAGCACAAGGTTAATATTGTTTTCTTCTTACAAAGTATAGCCAAAAAATGAGTTTGAAAGTTGTCAAACTATACTTTAAAAATGCAGTGGTAACATTTTCAAACATTTATTTTAGCAAAGGGTAAAAAAGATCAGAGAAAACTTTTTTGATTTTAAAAATGCCGATGCTAGGCCCGTAACTACGGAAAAAAGTTTCAGCACTTTGTTTAAAGTTAAAAATATACCAACTTGTGCTCTTAATTTATTTAAAATTATTAAAAAATCTTAAACTATTATAAATTTTGCACAAAATGTTAAAAAGGTAAATTTTGAAATTTTGTATTTTTAATGGTATAGGACCACCTTAAAGCCTCTTCCATAAATTCATGGTTTTCCATAAACTGAAACTTTGAAGACCAGATATTTTTACAAATATTGTAATTCGCGATCTTTTAACTCAAGCCTTGTCTTATATTATGGTCAATCAGTCAATAATATAAAATTTACTAAAGTAAGAAGTGTTTCTGAATAACTTAAAATATACAAAATAACATGATAAGCCTAGTTTACAGCAAACAAATCATATTGTAAATGGTTTCAAAGAAACATGGAATTTAATAAAACAAGCCGCCAGACATGTAAGCCAATTATTCTGTTGATGGTGCAGTATTTCATATTCAGAACCTAAATACAACATTTATACACCTTTAAATCGCAACAGTTATAGAAAAGGGACTATGTCCATTTTTGCCAAAAATGAGAAGTTTGGACAGTAAAGACTATGGAATTTCTTTCATGTTATCTTAAAGTATTATGCTTCGAATATTATAAACTTTTTTTTTGCATTATGGAAATACAACCATTTTCTAAAACGGGTGCGAAATACAAAAAAAAAACTTAATAGATTTCTACATATTTGCATTAAAGATTAAATGTTTCTGAGCTTACCACTAAGCTGGCTTGATGCTGCAAGGCTCAATTGCGGTCTTTTGCAAGAAGATGATCATTCACAACATTAAACAATAGCACAAATTTTGAATCATAAAAAAACATTTTTACTGTGAGTAAATCAACCAAATTAGATAACGATTAGATAATTGATATGATTATATAATTGATTATATAATTGATAGATATGATTAGATAATTGTGTTTTGCATAACAAAATTTGGCTTACTTATAGTAGAATGTGAACGCTTTGGGGTAGACGACATTATCTTGAGCTATTCCTCTTGATCCACGTTGGTTGTGTTTTCTCTGAATTAAATTTTTTAAAAATTAATTTAAAGTAATTGATGTTACTGTAAAAAGTCTTCGTTCTACCATGTTTAAATACTATTTTGTGAAACTTTGGAAGAAAAATATGGATTTATTAGTTACTTATATTAATAAAGTAATTTAAATTAAATGCACTTTTATCTGAAACAGAAGATGAAGAAAAGTCAATTTTTTCTGAAAACAATTTCGGTGGGACTGGCAAACTAAAGCACAGTTTTGCAGACGATTCTAAAGATAAATCTGTTGTCATTATGTGCATTTTTTACTTGCTTTGTTAATGACAGACAACAGTTAACAAGGAAATAACAACTTTAAGATAAAAGATAAAGAGACAATCATTTGTCTTAACAATTTCATCATTTAACTAAATACAAACATCAAAACTATTCCGATCATTTAAAATATTGAAAAAAAAAAAAAAAAAAAATTGCTAGCTTACTCAATGCTTCTTCTTTTCTATTGTCCGTTTTGCTGGCACTTGAAAACATAAATACAAACAGAAGTTGTTCACAGGTTTTTTTTTTGTCTGGAAATAGATACTTTAATTAAATATGTAATAAATAAGATTTTTGAAAAATACCATACGCCAAAAAGGAATAAATTTGGTATGTATAAATACAAATTATTTTTAAATCAGGCCCATAGCCTGATTTAAATACCATTTTGTTTAAAAGGGGAGCACTTTTTTAAGAGGCGCCAAAAATTAAATAAAAATAAAGGCGCCAAGGGCAATTTGTTTTACCGCCTATATTCATTTATTTTTTATTATGATTTTGCATAAATGTAAAAAATGATTAATTATATATTTTACATTTTCAAGACGGTTACGCCTTGCCCTTTTTTTAGTTGTACAAACAATTTTAGAATATATGTTTAATTTCAATTTTTTAGTGGTCAAACAGGACAAAACGCAGGGGAGCTTTATTTGCTTTTTTTAATGTACAAACGCGTACAAACGCAAATAAACCCCAAACGCGCACAACTACCGTCAAACGCGTACGTATGGTCACTTTAGTATGAAACAACGTTCTTCAAGAACAACACATTAAAAAATTAGCTGACATATCAAATGTTTGTAAACTCTAACTATAAGCCTATTTAAGCCTTGCTTATGTGTTAAAATTCAAAATTAAACCGCAAAACTTTTTAAAACACTTACCTGCAACTAAATTAATTGAGACTAGATCATACTAATACCATCGCTCTTTGTTTGGTGGAGAATTTTTGTACTTCAGTATATTTATGCCTTAGGGACAATACAATTTTTTCTCTGCCTTGTCTAAACATCTTACTGGCACCACGCCATCCACTTTTTACTTCAACCATTAACATTTAGTAGCAGAACAGCTGCGGCCTATCCATTTTTAAACTCAATTTAAGCAAAATGTTTTAATTATACAAAAGAACTGTATTTAAAATCAATGGTAAATTAAATCTTCAATGAAGCCAATGAATTTTCATTAAAAATAAAAACATAGAAAAAAAAGCAACAATGTAAAAAGAATACATTTTTAAGTCAAAAGTTTAAAGATAGGCAAGTTGTCAAAGATACATTTAACATAAAGATATATATATATATATATATATATATATATATATATATATATATATATATATATATATATATATATATATATATATATATATATATATATATATATACCGCATCATCCCAGATAAGGGTACTGGGCTTATAATTCATTGGAAAGCCTTTTTTAGTTTGATAATCGGGTGAGCATATATCCGGGTGTGTAATAATTTGTGTCAAAATAAATTTATAAGTTTTTATATTTTTCAAGTCTACATTAAAAATGTGACAAAAATTTCGTCTATTTTATTTTTAAGACATAATATATAGGGAAAAGCCGGTTCTGGCGCATGAGCACAAAATGCATGAACAGCGCATCAATTTTTTTAATGAAAGTAGTGTCTAAAATGCATATTTTGTTGTGTTTGAAGGTGATTTTGATGAATTTTCAGTTTTAAAAAGCGTGCATCCTTTTAAAAGTGAGCTTTAATGTTGTTATGAAGTTGTTATCTTGTAGTGACCGATGGCAAGTGTGTGAATTCCGTCATCTAAGATAATTCTTTTGTCGTCGTTAGCGCTGAGTGCGACTTTGTTAATTTCTTCGGTGTATACGTCATGATCATGGGATCGGAAAACGTTCATGGTTGCAAGCTTTTCTTCCTTATTTATTAGGCAGTCATAGTAGTCTTGATGAGTGAGGTGATTTTTGACCACGTTCTTTTTAACCCCTTTGCATTTTTTGTGTTCTTGATCTTCTTTTTCAATTTCTTCAGGGATGTAGTAGGAGTAGAGCTTAGGTCGAAGCCCAACAAATTGTGTGATTTGTTTACCACCGGTCTCATCTTTGAACATGCCAATAACCTTTTTATTTTTGCCTACTTTGAAGCCAACGTTTTGAATGGCAGGATGGTCTTTTGGAAATTCGCTCGTGTCAAATTTTTCAAGCACATCATCAGCAATGTCTTTATAGAAATCAGGAGTTTCAATTTCATAAATGAGCGAGTCAGTGTCTGTCATGAGTAATTTTGCGCGATCACCGTATTTAGGTTTCATGTAGTCATAGTGGTGTTCAAACATGAGAGTTTTGCTCAGGTCGAGGATGCTCATTCCTAAGTAAACAGGTTTATCGTAAGTGACTTGTGTTTTCTTCATGTGAATGGCAGTGAGGTTTTCATCAAAAATGGTGCATCGACTAAACCTTTCCTTTTTGGATAGTTTCAAGACTTCTTTTCTTGTAGTGACAAGTTTAATATCGACATGTTTTAGAATGTTTTCCATGGTTTTTCCAAAGACAGAGTTGTTCATGAGTTTGAAAAAATCCTTCTCAAATTCGTTTTTAGCTCTTGTTCTTTTATCGGTGTTGCCATCAATGTATTTTTTCATAAAAGGCTCTTCTTCAAAGGTGATACCACGATGAATTTTGGTGATGACAAGTCCAAGTCGTTCATAGAGTTTTAGGTTTTCATGATGAACAACGTATTTTTCTTTGTTGTTTAAATTTGGAACGAGCTTGTTGACTTTTCCAATTTTTAATCTTTCAGGAGCCAAAGGGTAGTCGTTGTGTAAATCGTGAAGCTCTTTAGGATAGCTCAAATTAACTTCGAGAAAGCAAGGCATCGATTTCCAATTTTCAAGCTCTTCATCATTCATCCATTTGAACTTTCTAACGGGAAGAGCTTTGCTCATAGCCCATCCATAAAGATTGTTGGCGTCTAAGTACTGAATAAATGTGGATGGTTTTGAAGGATCATATTTGTCCATGTATTTGTTATTGGCATTTCCAAGTCGATTCGAGATCATGCATATTCCACCGCGTATTCCTCTTTGGATCAGGTGGAGCATATCGATATCGGTGATCAAGTCCATCTCAATTTTAGTTTCTTTTAACATAGCGTCCCAAGCCAAACCAGGAGAGGTGTAATACCAAAGAGGGTCGAGACTGTAATATTCCATGCAAGTGTCTCTAAAATTTTCAAAGACATCGGCAAGATTAAGAACGTCGGACTTGTTGTACAGCTTGTGATAATCTTTAAAGGTTTCGCATCCAAATACTTTCCAAACGTTTTGCGCATGCGCATAGTCTTCATCGCTGATGTGTTTATCGTTTAGTCTAGAATAAAAGGCTTCTTTGGGTGGCAATTGCGTTTCGGAAAACTTTTCAATCGAGTCCACCCATTCGTAAGGGTAAACGCCTTTTCTTAGCAACAAATTTCTTTGTTCTCCGCTGTAGAATGAATTGAGATGTTTGCACATGATGTCTCCTTTTTTAAATCTTCTATGAGCGCAATCTTTGCAATTGGCTTTGCACTTGCATTTTTTACCTTTCTTATCAAGGCAGTCCTTTTTGCATGTCTTAGGGTCTAATTTAGAGCACTCCTCACACAAATCTTTAACAAGGTTGTCAGTTAAATCTTCTAAAGGGCTTTGCATGAACCTGCAGCTGTCAATGAACCTCAAATCTCTATACACTTTTGTTGGCTTTCCTTTCTTATTAATCGAATCTCTCACTTTGATGCTTTTCGAGAAGCTAATGTACTTTTCTTCGCTGTTGGGTATGCAAGTTAGCTTTGCCTTTTTTCCACCTAATTTCTTGATGAACAAATGACTGTCGTAGCCAGACAAGTTATGAAAGGCAACGGGTATGAATTTTGGAATTTGATAATCAATGTTGCATTTTTTATGAGCAGCACCACGGTACTTTCCAGTCAAATGACAGTGATCCCACACTTTGTCACCGTTAAGATCCTTTTTGCAAATGTGACATTCGGTTTTAGCTTCAAACTTCTTTTCATCCTCATCAGTCCCAGGTTTCTTTTTTTCCCATTGTTCTTTCCGTGATTCGATGTCGTCATAAATTTTTAAAAAGTCATCTTCAATCATAGTAACAAACTTTTCACCTACGTCATCGTCTTCGCTTTCGGCTGTGTACTTGGCAAGTTTACTTTTAAAGCCATCAGGTCCTACGATGTAATAGTAGAACGAGCTTGGAACATGCTTTTGGTATTTTTTGGTATTTT
Organism: Hydra viridissima; assembly: GCF_058129835.1. Classification (NCBI taxonomy): domain Eukaryota; kingdom Metazoa; phylum Cnidaria; class Hydrozoa; order Anthoathecata; family Hydridae; genus Hydra; species Hydra viridissima. Next base: position 5,392,421 of record NW_028324306.1, read on the forward strand.
TTGGTATTTTTTGGTATTTCAGTGTTGTCCTCGATGGGTTTGATGAAACTTTCAAAGTCGGCATAGACACAGTACGGAACTCTCATGGTGTTGTTGTAGTTTTTAAACTCAAGGGTTGACCCTTCTTTTGGAAGATCGATTCTCATTGGAGCGTTATCGTAGCAGTATTTTCGATGGATTTGAAGCTTTTCTTCAAGGTCATAACCATGCATGCAATTTCTGCAAAAATATCTTTTATGTTGATGTTTTGTTGTTGAGGAGCCGGCAAACCGACTGAAATTGTTAATGAGGAAGTAATGGCTGTTTTTTTCGTTTGAGATAAGAAGCAAATCGATATTATGCTTTCGATCATGAAATTTCGATATTTGCAAAGGTTGCGGTTTATTCTTTTCATACTCAAAGACGTTCACGCTAATGTCAGTATTATTTTTCTCAAACTTTTCAACATCAGTCGCCTTTAGAGGAAATTCCATTCCTTCCCAATGAAGCTCTTTCGATTGTTTAATCAACTCATTATCAATTCTTTCGTTGTCTCTATTTTTCATGTTAAGAGCTCTGGTGACACACCACTTGAAACATTCATTGTCGTTGTTTTCCATGTTGATGATGGCTTTTTTGTTTTTCAACTTGACAGGTAGCTCCATGTAAGAAGATCCATTAAAAGGCTCATAATCAGTAAAGCTAATGTCCATTCTTAAAATCTTAGACAAGACGCAATTGGATCCCATCTTGTTGTAATTAGCACTGCTTTCCAAGATTTTTTCTTCCATTTGACTCATGAGCGCTCTCACATCTGTACCCTTGAGTAATCTTTCCATGAAGGATGAAAAGTTTGCCGGCTGAGTAGTCTCTTCGCCTGTTAAGATGCTTACGCGAATCATTTCACAGACTAAAGAAATTCTCACCTTTGTGTTGATTTCTCCTTGCATGGTCTGAATAACAGACTCTCTCACCAAGTTTTGAAATGAAACAATGTCTTGTTGCTGAGAAGACGGCTCGTAAGAAAATACTCTGGTTGAACGCTCTGCTGAATGCTTAGACATATTAAACTTTATGGTGTAAGGAGCACCTGTAGACACTGAAGCAGGAACCGGACTTGTAGACACTGAAGCAGGAACCGGAGCAGCAAATGCAACATCTTTGAACGACTTGATTGTTTTTTCCACTCCGCTTTTTACGCTGCTTACTGCATTTTTCACCGTGGTTGGAACGTATGAACCAATAATATTATTTACTTGGTTAAAACCATTGGAGACGGCTGCTGTCAATCTTGAAAACCAGCCAGCTTTTAGTGGATTTTGCAAATGAGCCGGTTTAGGAGCAATAGTCGGTTTCTGCACAACAGGTCTCGGTGGAATTATTGTCGGCTTTGGAGCAACAGTAGGCTTTTGACGACTTGGAGCAATCGCAGGACGCGGAGCAGGCAACGGTCTCGCCTCAGTCGTGCGTCTACGAGCAACATGTTGAGGAGCAGGACCATACCCAATGATGGGTCCTATAGCTTCAATGAGCTCAGCTTTTTTCATTCTTGAGATGCCTTTGACACCTCGGTCATTAGCCATCTCTCTTAATTCTTTCACAGTTATTTTATTTCGATCTTTTCGATCATTAACAGACTTTTGACCAATGACAGGTTTTGTTGTTCTTATTGCTTCAACGAGCTGTTCACTTGTCATTTTGGTATAGCCTTTGATGTACCTTTCTTTAGCATCTCTTCTTAATGATGCCATTGATACTTTTGATTTATTTTCCATTTTTATTAACGGAAGAAAAAATTTTTCGGTGTTTTTATCTTTCGCGATAAATTTTTCTGAAGATTGGCGGCTCATTTTATTTCCGCCGTTACTTTCCTTAAGTCAATTCAATTTTTTTTAAAAATCTCGGCAAAACTGTCGGCATATTTTAATTCTCGCGTGAAGAATTAAACATCTTATGATGGTAACTATTAGTCCCTCAAATTCTGTTGATCGTATTCCCATTCTTCAAAACCAGAATCAAAATCAACCAAAAGAATATTTCCATCTTTATCAAAGCCGAGTGTGTAAGAAGCGCCATATTCATCAATCACATCATAATGGTCCACAAACACATATCGATTTCCAAGAACATCAATTAGATAACCTGATTCATCAATACTAAGCATCTTTTTTTTTTAAATGCTGTAAATTATTTTACTCAAATTCAATTTTTTTTCAATTCTTAAAAAAGAATTAAAAAGGATCTTATGAAACAAGATAATTGGCAAAAATTTCGCTTATGGAGTCGTATACATGCGCTTGACCCATTTCATCAAATCTAATCGTATACTTTCTTCCCCATTCATCATGCGCAGTAAATTCACATCCAGCCGCATGAATTTCTTTGTCTTCAACAAACACATGAGCACGACCCATGTCGTCAAATTCAATCACATACTTCCTCTCCATTTTTATTGCCATGAAAATTTTTTAAAGTCAATTCAATTTTTTTCAATCTCGGCAAACTTTTTCAGCAAACTTTTTTTTCAGCAAACTTTCAAGCAGCAGGAGCGCAAAATCGGCCCACTCTCCAAGAAGACGAAGAGAATTTTTCCCATTCTTCTGCAATAATATCATTTTCCGACTTATCTTCTGCTTCTAACTCTCTTTCAAGCATTCTTCCCATTTCTTCAGGTTCGTCAGCTGCTTCATTGGAAATCCTGTTCATCAAATCAATGTCTTCGGCTGTGAAACTGGCAAGATAGTGATTGCCATCTCTGTACTCAATACTAATTTCCTCATCACCAAGCGTTGAATCTCCAGTTAAACTGTGAACATTAATAACAATTTGATCCCCTGATTCGTTCAAGACGATTGCATATGGTATATCATGTCTGTATTCAACTACAAGTCTTGTTTCAAATAAATGATAGCGATGACCATATTTATCCATCATATATTCAATAAGTCCATCGTTGAAGCAGACGTACCTTTCACCATTTTCGTCAAACTCAACATCATCTTCAGGCTCTTCAAAAACAGTGATGGTGTTGACATAACCATGGAGCATTTCCACATACTGATGACCCAAGTCGTCAACGCGAACGACATATTGATGTCCAGCCTCATCCGTTTGAATCAAGACCCTTTTTCCGAAAGAGTCAAATTCATAAGGAAGACTAAACCCATATCGACTTTCCCAAAGTTGTTCACCAGAGGGACCTGTCACGTATTGTCCATTTATTGCATCCATTTTTTCTTGCTGCGTAAATGGCATTATTCGAATTCAATTTTTTTCAATCTCGGCAAACTTTTTCAGCAAACTTTTTTTTCAGCAAACTTTCAAGCAGCAGGAGCGCAATCAGATTTTTCCCACTCTTCTGCAGTCAACTCTCTTTCCAACATTCTTCCCATTTCTTCAGCCTCATCGTCTGACAAATCATCATATGAAAAGTGATCGCTGCAAATCTCGAGTTCAATTTTCAATTCTTTAAAAAGAATTAAAAAATTCGAAGAATTTCCAGTGATCAATAGATGATAACCTAAAGAGCCTTATAGCCATCTAGCAACCTACCATCTTTATTTACATATATAACCATACCAGAGCATGTATTGCTGTTTATCCCATGAAGATTAACTTTTATTTTTTCATCACCTTTCTTGTAAAATTCATACCCTCCAAAAAATTCATCTTTAAAAATTTTGCTTTGATTATTACCCATCTTTTTTAATCGCTATCAATGATCTTACTCGAATTCAATTTTTTTCAATCTCAGCAAACTTTTTTTTTCTTCATGTTCATCATCATCATATGAAAAGTCATCGCTGCAGATCTCGAGTTCAATTTTCAATTCTTTAAAAAGAATTTAAAAAATCAACGAGGGTAAAGAATTTCAAACTTGATTCCATTTTCAACCTTTCCATTTCGATTAGCAAAATATTCACATTTATGTCCAGTTCCTTTCACTGCCTTGTAAATAGACTTGTATTCAGTCACCTCGCCCGTTTCAACGTTGGTCAATCTCACAGTGATTGGATTTTTTCTTGCTGAACGAAGCCATTCCCATTTTTGAATACCAACTGGTCTGCACTCTTTCACACTTTCCAAAAGATCATCTTTACTAATCAAGTTATTTTCAACTGCAAGCATCATCAGACCTAATAATTTGTTTGAGGTTTTGGTGACTCCGTTTTCCCTAAGCAAATTTTTCAAATACGACGTTGTATATCTCATTTTATTTACGGAAGAAAAAAATTTTTTTAGATCCTTTCTGAAGGGTGTAAATATTCAAACTTGATTCCATTTTCAACCTTTCCATCTCGAAGCTTAAAATATCTCCATCCATGACCAGTTTCTTTCTCCGCTTTGTACATAGACTTGTACTCAGTCACCTCACCTGTTTCAACGTTGGTCAATCTCACAGTGATTTTCTTAACAGGATCAGCAAGCTTCTTTTCTTTATGTTCATGTATTCTTGGTCGACGTTTTCTCTTTTCTGTGGCTCTCTCCAAAAGATCATCTTTACTAATCAAGTTATTTTCTATCGCAAGCATCAACAACGTTGGCATATTTTTAGCTGTTTTAGTAACACCGTTTTCATTCAGTAAATTTTTCAAAAACTTTTTTGTGTAATACATTTTATTTACGCCGTGATTTTTTTTAAGTCAATTCAATTTTTTAACACGCTAAAAGTTAAAAAATCATTTCCATGGATCTTGCTCAATAAACAGCAGTCATGTGAGTTCCATTTGAAACAAAATTAAGCATTTTATCAGAAATCACCACTGCAAAAATAACGGTATTTGCAATAGTTGAAGTTCGAAATTTAAGGTTGATCACCAATTCAGCTGTTTCTGAAGCCACTCTTTCTTTTTGCTTGCTGATATCAACAAAGAACAAGGGATACAATTTTAAATAATGAAACAAGGTTAACCCAGATTGACAAACAAGTTCGTTTGTGCCGTAATATTTTTCATCAAAAGAAAACGTATCTGCATAAGCCATGGTCACTTTCTTTTCTCCAAAATTCAAGTCGTAATTAAAATTTGGATACTTTATTCCATTGACGGTCACGTAAAAATTGCTAATATCGCAATGGTCAAATAGTGACGGATTAACAGTTTGACTGGATGGTCTGTTCGTCTGAAGTCCAAACAAAACAAACATCGGAACGCTTTTGTCGGTGATTCTTCCAAGCGACCAGGTAAATTCTGTTTGACCAGCAGGAATAAGCTGTCTTTCACATTTGTTTGATTTATAAGCTACTTTGATAGGTATCTTTTGAGCTATTAAACTCATGAATTCAGCATTTTTAGAAACACTCAATTCAACGCGTGGCATATAAAGCCTGAATTTTTTAAGATCGATCATTCCTATACTAGCGCTTTCCGCTCTGTAAATCGCATCATCACATTCTTTCTTTGTAAAGGTGATGGTGTGTCTAAACCCATAAACAACTTTATCATAGGTTTCACAAAAACCAAAAATGTGTTTTAAAGGTATTCTAAACGAAAAAGCGCCAACGGATGTAGTGTCTGCAAACAAATGGTCTCGTCTAACTTTAAATCCTTCATTTTCAACAAGATTTGATGTGTCCATAAACCACATTTGCTTCATACCATCTGTCATCTGAAATCCGTGAGGGTATTTCACTATTCCAAGAATGGTGGTGGCATGACCTGGATAAATAACTCTTTCCACTTGCTCTCCAGACAAGTCATAAGTCACGTCGTTGAACAAATACATCAAAGCATTATTCACCAAGGCGATCTTGTCTGTGGCTTCATAAAAGGTTCCATCACTCTTTTTTAACACTCCTTCAATAAGAATGTAAGCCTCTGATGGTAATGTTTTAATAGATTGACAGTCAATTTCAAAAGTGATTGTGCCTGAAGAATTTAAATCAAGATTGGTTGGAAGGTACTCAAAAAAATCCACTTTTTCAATGCCACTGTCATTCTCTAGTTTATCACTCACTCTTAATCGATCAGTAGTTATCATTTTATAGAAAGAAAAAATTTTTTTAGATCATTTCACACTCATCCTTCAAGCGATCTTCATGCCTCTTCCCATCTTCACTAAGTCTTGGATTCGAATCGAATTCTGTTTCGACATTTTACTAATGGATGAAACAGTCTTTAATTTCTCAATGGTCTTTTTACCTTTATCAATAGTCACATCTCTAGCAGCAGAAATGGCAGAAAGGGCTAACTCAGTACCAGCAGATTTTGCAGCTGTAATCGCTTCTTGCCCAATTTTGCTTGATGCAGCATTTTTAAGCAAATTCATTGTTGCTTTTGACATACTTGAAGAAGCTGCTCTTTTGATGAAATTTTTAATCAAGTCTACAATGCCACCTCCTCCAACAACGTTCTTTTTCACATATCTTCTTTTGTTCACAATGAGCATTTTTCGTTAAGATCCTTTCATGTTAAATCCCTTGATGCTTTGGATCCGTGGTGTGTATTAAATTTTATCAATCGTCTTCATTAACGACTTGTATTCCCCTTTATTAATTTCCTTTTGTCTCAACAGCTCATCGCAAATGCTCACAGCTACATTTCTCGATGCTGTATTCCCAGCATGCCAGGAAGCAATACTCAATTTAAGCTTTTCAACTAACGCATTCGGATCGCTCGGAAGAATAATCACTCCACGACCTTTTTTCCCTTTTTCAATACGCACCATTTTTTCCCAAATAGGAGCAATAAGTTTCTGATACTTTGGTCTTCTTGAAGCTTTCGGTTTATTCGGCTTCGTATCAGATCTTATAGCATCGCTGTCCATTAAAATTTTTTCATAATTCTCCAAATCTTCATCCGTATACTCGCTTGGTATTTCAAATTTAGTCATCAGCTCCCAAAGACCTTTTGTCCTTTCATACCTTTCATCACCAACAATAATGTCATCTCCATCCATTTCAACCTCCATTTTACCAATAAACATTTTATCTCCAACCTTATTCACTTCAAAAGCCATTTTTGACACAAATTTTTTAGATCCTTTGGATCCATGGAAAATCTCAGATTTTTTAGATTTATGGAAAATCTTCTCGTTGCTTTCAATGAGAGGTCTAAACAGCTTGCTCGCATTAGCTTGAAAATCAGCATCTAAAATGTTGTCGTTGATGTTTTTCTGATAAATCCCCTTTCTTCTGTCATTCACTTCCTTCACAATCTCATCTCTCTTGTTCGGGTCTTGTATTTTAAAGAAAAACATCTTTTTAAAATACGTAGACAAAATATCCTAAATCAGTTTTCACATTAATGTTTCTTAAGATCCTTTGGATCCATGGAAAAAATTAATTTTTTTTAGATCCTTTTGGATCCGTGGAAAATCTACGATTTTTTAAACATATTGTTGAACGCTTGAATGGCATCTTCTCGTCCTTTTTGGATCAAGTTTTCTTTCATCACTTCATCTATTCCGTTTTTAGTTTTGGTTCGTATTTCCTCCATCAAGGTCTTAAACTTTTGAAGCTCATCAAGAATCAACTGAAACTCTGAATCGCTTATTCTTCCATCTACCAACGCCTTGTAAATGTGCTCGCTGATCGTGTTCAATTTTGACTCTGCCAGCACTTTTATCTTTTCATGCTTTTCCGCTTTCAAAGCCATTCTTTTGTTCACTTGACCTCCGACAATCGATAAAAAACCCATTCCAATAGCCACCCCTTCACACGCAATCGCTGCTGGACTTGCAATAATCGTAGACAAAAGACCAATTCCAGTCGCACCAAATGCTATGCATAAACCTTGCATCGTATTGTCCACATTCGAAATGATCCTGAAAACGCGATGGTACTTTTTGCTCAAAGCCATTCTTTTCACTTTTTCAGTTTCTATTTCTTTCTGAATCTCGCCGATCTTCTGAAGACGTTGTCCTTCATCTACAGGAGCTGATGGAAGAACTGGATAAATTTTTTCATTCAATATCTCCATTTTTTCATTAAGAAAGATTATTTTAAATCAATGTGCGTAATCGTGCAGAGCTTTTCACCCTTTTTAACAATCACGTCCTCTTTGCTGTTGCTGTTCACGTCCATAATAACGTTTTCTACAGACTCTGAAATAATGACTTCGTTCTTTCTATAATTCAACTGCTCAGTGATTTTGTTCATTAATGTCACCACTGCAATACCTTTCTCAAACTTCAACCCAATGGATAAAGCTATCGTTGTATGTGAGAGAGCAGCAAATTTAATATCTTTCTGAGCAAAAATCTCATACTGTCCTTTGTCGCTATAATAGGGTGGATGATCCAACGTTTTCGCATACATAATAATATTACTTGGTTTTCTCTCTTCCAACTCCCTAATCCTCTCTTCTAAAAATTTTAGTTGCAATTCCAAACTGTGAACTTCAGCTGAGGCAACATTTCTAAAAAACTTGTGAGGAGCATGCATTTTCAAGATGAAGAAAATAATTTTAAATCCTTTTTGGATCTTGCAAACTGATTAATTCATCGTTGTCCACCCACGAATTAAACGAGTCTGGATACCCTAACCATTTGACTAACGATCTGGTCTTTGTTTTACGAACGATTTTTTCAATCCTGAATATGTTTTGATGCGTCTTTTGCATTTCCTGCTCGTAAAAAGTACCTTGAATTTCTTCACCGTTAGCATCAGCGATTTTATACGTGGGCGGATCCGTATACTGAACTTTTGATACGGTAAAAACCTCCTCAGTCCATCTTGGCGTATACCCTTTTTCAAAATGAGACTTCTTTTTTACAATCCTCACTTGATCACCCATAGAAAATTTCCGTTTTGCTGGTAATGTTTGATCCTTTCCATACAGATTCCACCATACCCTACCTTTTTTCTTTTCATCGCTGGCTTCCACTGGCGTCATTTTAATGGAAGAGTGTATTGTGTTGTTGTAATTTTTCACCATCTTGTCCAAAACGTCAACGTATTTATTGGTATTGTTGGATGAAAAATATTTAAACATCCTCTCTTTCATCGTCCTGTTCCATCGCTCAACGACACAGCTTTTTTCCTCGTTTTCAGTAGAGTACAATTGAACACCCAACGCTTTCACGTGCTTGTTGTAAAATTCTTTTCCTTTATCTACCCACAATTTGATGCACTTTCTTTCTTGCAATATCTTTTTCAACGCTTCAGCCACTTCAAGACCTGTTTTACTTTTTAACGGAACAATCCATCCATACTTTGAAAACACGTCGATCACCATGAGCAAATATTTCACGCCGTTGTTGAATTTTGAAAACGATTTCATATCGACCAAATCTGCAGCCCATATCTCATCGATGTCGTTCACAATCACCCTTCTTCTTTTAAAATGGTGAATGACAGGTTTATGAAGCTCCTCTGCAAGCTGGTCCGTCCATTTCAAATCACTTACACCCAATCCAAATTTAGCTTTGGCTTTGATGATGGGAGCAATAAGCTTTCTCTCATTAATCTCTTTTTGAGTAGGATTGGGAATGGAGTTCATTTCTTCAAGCATCATTTGATCAGCCACATTCCTGTTTTGTCGGTCGTTAAAATATTTATAAGCCAAATCATGGTGATACGCTGCATTGTCCACTCTGTCTACCGGCTTGCTCCAATCTTGATACATGTCCGTAGAAGTCAATCTCTTATCCAAATTGGTTCCAGGCCTTGCAAAGTTCATCCCAGGAATATGCATTTCTCCTGGAAATTTTGCCCATGGAAGCTTCACTTTGCTCGACAGCTTATTGATTGACTCTACCAAATCACCTCCTTTTGTTGTCTCGACAGCATCTTTAGCAATAAATTGGCATTTGGTCGTTCCGCAAGAGTCGCAAGTCCCTTTCAACATAGGTCTATTGTTTTTTGTCATCTCCTTTTTCAAGTGAATGGTTTCAGTTTCTCTTTTGCATTTAACGCAGTACATTTTAACATATATAAATAAGTTTTTTTAACATAAAAATGGACATTGTTGATTTGTCATATGATAAAGAAAGCACAAGAAATCATAACAACTTTTTTCCAAGAGACATTCGAGGACTCATCGTTGGAAAGTCCGGTTGTGGAAAAACAACATTGATGTTAAACCTGTCATATGATAAAGAAAGCACAAGAAATCATAACAACTTTTTTCCAAGAGACATTCGAGGACTCATCGTTGGAAAGTCCGGTTGTGGAAAAACAACATTGATGTTAAACCTGTTATTAAGACCTGGATGGCTGGATTATAACCACTTGCAAGTCTTTGGCAAATCCCTTTTCCAACCCGAATATCAAATACTCAAAAAAGCCTTTGAGAAGAAACTACCAAAAGAAATCGTTCTCCAATTGCTTAATAAAAACAAAATGAAAAAATTGAATTTAAACCCTAAAGATGTGATTGATGAACTTTCAAAAAATTCGAAGAATTTCCACGGATCTGGAGGATCAAAAAATTATTCTGAACACGAGTGTATAGAGTGTCATTTTTTCGAAAATGAAGAAGACGTTCCTAACCCTTCCGAACTTGATCGAACAAAAAACAATCTGATGATCTTCGACGATTTAAGAGGAGAAAAACAAAGCATGTGTGAAAAATACTACACGCATGGAAGACACTCTAACGCAGACTGCTTTTATCTCGCTCAAAATTTTTTCGATCTTGACGGACATGCCATTAGAACCAATGCCAATTTTATTTGTCTATTCCCTCAAGACGATGGAACTGTTGGTGAAATTTATAAAAGACACGCCTCATGTGATATGGACATAAAAGAATTTAGAAAGTTTTGTAGAGATTGCTGGTCTAAACCTCGTGGATTTGTCGTCATTGATCTATCCTCTGAAAAAGATAATGGAAAATACAGAAGAGGTCTGGATGAATTTGCCTTTTTCTAACTTAAAAATTCGAAGAATTTCCACGGATCCAAAAGGATCTAAAAAAATTTCGTCCATTTTTAAAAAATGTCAGGTACTATAATCGATGTAGATGATAAATCAAGTGTTATCACGACTAATTTTTTAGACAAAATCGTCTTTGAAAAAGGAAAAAGCTACGAAATGGCTTTTCTCGGACTTGAGACCTATAACAGTATTCCAAACATAAACAGCAAAAATAATTCAATCAAATACAGCATGAACAATGGTGCTCATTGGGAAACCGTTATCATCCCTGACGGAAGCTACGAAATTAAAGACATCAATGAGTTTATGCAAAGGTCAATTTCATCCACCATACAAAAGGCTCAACGTGGAAGTTATATTATTGCGAATAAAATTAGCTACTCATCAAGCAACCTTCAAATTGCAGTGAATGTCAACACCTTAAAATCAACCATTAAACTTGGAGCGAATTATATAATCGACTTTAACGTGGATAACAGCATTGCTTCAGTTTTAGGGTTTACTAAAAGAAAATTAAACTCCAATTCAGAACACGAGTCAGATCATATCGCCAAAATTTTAAGCATCAATACCATTAGAATTGTTAATAACGTCATCGGATCATCCTACGTTAATGGTAAGCAATTAAACTGCATCTACTCCTTTTACCCGCAAGTTGACCCTGGTTACAAAATCATCGAAAGACCTATGCATTTGATTTATCTTCCTGTTCAAGTTCCTGAAATTTCAACAATGGTTACTCGCATCATTGATAACAATGGAGATTTGGTTGATTTTCGTGGAGAGGATGTTACAATCCGTTATCACATTCGAGAAGTGAAATAAATAAATTTCTTAACTCTATAAAATGTATCAAAACATTAAACTCAACATCTCGCAAGGACAAGCTGACAAAATTAAAAAAGCGATGCATGATAAAACTGCAACCAGCATAAAACTCACTCATCAAGACTTGAACGGCGAACATGTTCTTGCTGTCACTAACGCGCAACTCAACCAAATTGCAAAAGCCTATAAAGCTGGAAAAGGCCTCACGCTCAAACTCAGCAAAAAACAACTCATGCACAACGCAAAAGTAGAAGGTGGATTCATCGGTGCTTTACTCCCCTTACTCGGTACGCTTGCATCCCGTGCAGCTCCAGTACTTGCAAAAGGTTTATTAGGTGGACTTGCTTCATCTGCCGGTTCAGCTATGGTTGATTCTATCGCTGGACGAGGTTTTAATCATAAAAAACCCAAAACATTTTACTTGAGCAAAGATGGAAAAGGAATAAAAATAACCAAATTTGGTTCAGGCTTATTCTTAAAACCTTGGACTGGAAATACTCAAGGCGATGGGCTCTTTGTTAAAACTGGAAAAGGACTCTTTGCTAAAACTGGAAAAGGACATGAAATAACAGGAGGTTTCATCGGTGCTCTACTCCCCTTACTCGGTACGCTTGCAAGCACTCTTATTTCTGGTTCTGGTTTACTTCTCGGTCCAAATTCACCCTTCAATAGCATACCCATTTTAGGCTCCATTCTATGAAAATCGCTTGTTAAAAAATTCGGATAAACTTTTTAAGAAATTAAAAAAATGATCGACTTTCAATGGATTGACGTAGAAGGAATTGTTTTACCTAATGAAGCTTTAACTAACTTTCAATTGATAAAGGTTGCTAAACAGTTAAAATTGAAAAACTTTCAAGGTGTTTTTGTGAGGGATGATTTATAAAAAAAACCGAGAAGAAAAGAATGTGGGATTGTCAACACGGGGGATTCGAGCACTGGTGGGTTTCATTGGGTGTGCTGGTATAAAGACGCTGACAAAAAATACAGCTTCGACTCTTATGCTCAGCCTCCTCTTGTTGAGCTGGTCGACTACTTGAAAAGCCCTGTCTTTTACAACAGTGAAAGAGTGCAATTTGGTGACACTTCTTATTGTGGCCATTTGTGTCTTTACGTCTTGAAAAAGTTGGATGAAGGTCTTGACTTTCAAGAAGTTATCAATACCTTGTGGTAGACTGCCTAATAAATAAGGAAGAAAAGCTTGCAACCATGAACGTTTTCCGATCCCATGATCATGACGTATACACCGAAGAAATTAACAAAGTCGCACTCAGCGCTAACGACGACAAAAGAATTATCTTAGATGACGGAATTCACACACTTGCCATCGGTCACTACAAGATAACAACTTCATAACAACATTAAAGCTCACTTTTAAAAGGATGCACGCTTTTTAAAACTGAAAATTCATCAAAATCACCTTCAAACACAACAAAATATGCATTTTAGACACTACTTTCATTAAAAAAATTGATGCGCTGTTCATGCATTTTGTGCTCATGCGCCAGAACCGGCTTTTCCCTATATATGACATAATTATATAAGAAACCCTGCGAGCAAACTAACATTTAAATAAACGTTTAATTAAAGTTCGCCCAAAACGTTTACATTTACGGTGGAATGCAAGAACTGAACTTCAAACCTTTAGTGCGACTTGAGCGAATGTATAAAGCGAACTTCAACTCAAGTCAGACTTGAAAAGCAAAAATAGACCGTTTTCAAATCTGACTTCAAACCAGACTTGAGAGAGTAAAAATTCTTTCCGAATGCAAGAAGTCGACTTGAAGTTTCAAGTCAGACTTCAAATCTCAAGCCTGACATGAACGGAATGCAGAAAGCGAACTTGAACTGAAGTCAGACTTGAAAAACAAGAAATTTTGCATTTTCAAGTCATTTTTTCAAGTCTGCAACAGACCAATCTTGAAACCAAACTTGAAAAAAAAATAAATAAATAAACCGCCATTATCATTTTGCTGATGCGTAACAAAGCTGATGCGTAACAAAGCTGATGCGTAACTTTACTATTACTATATAACTTATTGCAACTTTTTTTAACCCAAAAAATGAAAGTGAAATCCGATACAATTACAGTTTTAGAAGTACACGCATGTTGAATGTTTTTGTTGAATATTGTTTTGGCGTATCGAAAAAACAATACCTTCGTCTTAATATTCCTTTACGAACAAAACTGCAAAACTCCATAACTATAATCCCAGCAAACATTGACAGACGGGTACAATATGGTTTTTAACTGGGCTTATGAGAACGGGATTTAGAAGGGTTTGTGTTCTGGTTTCCAGACGGGTCCCGTATGATTGAAAAATTAAGCAAAAATAGTAATATGGGCCGCATGTGGTGATTATAAGGGCTAAGAAAACTGGGATTTTTACGGGTTTCCCATTAGGGACCCATCTGGTGAAAGTAATATGCGGAAAAATCTATGCAATCAGACCATTATTGCCATTTGCAACTTACCTTGTGCCAAAAAAGTTTTTACAATATAACGTATAAATTAAAGTTATAATCGTTTTCTTGTTTTATGTTTTTTATGAAACTCTATATAAAAAGTTGTTATAAATATTTTCTTTCTTTAATAAATAGTTGAAAATTTTACAAAGTTTTACATGCAATTTGAACAATAAATACTTTAAAGAATCATTAATATTTACGTTTATGAAAAGTAACGCCACAAGGAAATGCATATAATGTTATAAAGTTCACGTGAGGGTTTTCACATTTGTCTTACTTCCTTGTGGCATATATTCTTAGAATCATGAATAGATTTTGAAGACCATTGAACATTTATCTTTAAAACCAAAAGTGCAATTTAGTAATATTTTATTCGTATACAAAGGAGATTGTAGAGTATGGATTTTTTCTATTTTCGTTACATTTTGTAGCAGAGTAACTTACTGTGTAATTTCTGTACTGTGTTACTGAGTAAGATGTTGTATGCAATAGTTGCATTCGATGAAGAAAACAATACAGAATGCTATGAGTGAAAATGTGTTATCAACAATTTCCTCTAGAAAATCTACAGATTTTTATTGGCCTTGCTGGACAAATATGAAAAAAGTAGGCTTAGCTAAATCAATATGTCAAGAACCTGAGGTTGGATGGCTTATGTTTTCAGGAAGAATTTTGTCAACTGCAGGTAGTTTATATAATATTCTCAAAGATAGTAAAGTAATAATTTTGATAATCTTTTATAAATTTATCTAAGCATTTAATCATAATTATTGAAATTTAAAAATGAAATTTTGATACATCAATAATTATCATAAGTACTTTTTAAAATTTAGACAGAATCTGAAGCAAAAGAAAAATGCAGATATGCAGAAGATACCTAAAATGTTGATGAAGTATATCAAAACCAAGTAGGTATATAAAGTTACATAATTTTAATTAAACATACAAAAGATGTTTATGTTAATGTTACTGGCTTAAAACTTGTACATTTATGAGTTATTAAAGTTTCAAAAAAAATAATAATACTTTTGATATTTTGCCAATCCTTTAGAGATAATCAAGAAAAGACTTTTGAGAAAAGTGATTAAGATATTGCTTTAATACTTGTTTTGATAATTGTTATCTATTATAATGTTAGGTTCCAATTAAATATTTGTCATTTATAGATTGCATAAAAATTTTTATGAATATTATAGCTTCCATTGTCAAGGTTTTTCTGTAGGAGAAAGTTTTAATTTTTTATAATGTTTTATGGTATATATATATATATATATATATATATATATATATATATATATATATATATATATATATATATATATATATATATATGATTTGAATGTTGACATCTTGTATAAGAGTGTATGTTATGTTAATAAAAAACATCAAATAATACGAATTCTCTAAATACAAATATTAATTTATGATGAAATTTTCGCTGGATTATGGTTACCAGCATCATCAGCTCGATAAATTTCATTCGATAAATCTCATTACACCACGTTTATTTTAAATAAAGTTCCTTAAGTCCCTGATTGAACTACCTTATAGTGTTTTATACCTTTTCTGCGTATTAATCGCTAATTTATTTAATCGATTAAAATTTCTTTAATCAGTAATATTTCGATTAATTTTTGCCGGTTTCCGTTACTTGTTTTTTTGTTATTTTTTTTGCCGTACATATATATAATTACAAGTTTCGTAATTTATAATAGTAATATTTACAAGTTTCCTTAGTCAAAATATATAAACGAGATTAAATTTTAGCATGAAGAATATATTTTGATATCTGTTAATTTGATAAATGTTAAGCATAAAAATTTATAAAAAATTTATCGAGCTGATGATGCTGGTAACCATAATCCAGCGAAAATTTCATCATAAATTAATATTTGTATTTAGAGAATTCGTATTATTTGATGTTTTTTATTAACATATATATATATATATATATATATATATATATATATATATATATATATATATATATATATATATATATATATATATATATATATATGTATATATATTAGGGCTGCGTATTAATCGCTAATTTATTTAATCGATTAAAATTTCTTTAATCAGTAATATTTCGATTAATTTTTGCCGGTTTCCGTTACTTGTTTTTTTGTTATTTTTTTTGCCGTACATATATATAATTACAAGTTTCGTAATTTATAATAGTAATATTTACAAGTTTCCTTAGTCAAAATATATAAACGAGATTATAATTATAATTAAAATAGTACAGACAGGACTTCAAGAAGATCGTACTGATCTTATCACGAAGCTTACAAGTGAATAATATATATTATGTTCAATATAGGTAATATATTATATATTAAGTACAACTAGTTGTATTAAAACTAATCGAATATTAAAGTAAACTTTAATATTCTTCAATTAGAATAAACTCAAGATTACCTGTTTCTCTTATATTATATTTATTAACGTTATTTATAAAGAAATTATTTGTGAAATGGTATGGTACATGGCCTAATTTAAATTTTAGCATGAAGAATATATTTTGATATCTGTTAATTTGATAAATGTTAAGCATAAAAATTTATAAAAAAATATATATCGTTTTCATATAAATCATTCGAAAAGAAGTTATTTTCAGTTTTAAAAGTTTTAAAAACGTCTAAAGGCAACTTTTCAAAATCAATTGTTTCAAAGTCATTAGCCATGACGAAAAAGAGTATTAAATTTAGAACTTTTCAATAGAATTCGATAAATATAAAATTAATTTTGAAAGCGCGTATCTTGAAAATCTCGACTAAAAATTTTGTCATATTTTAAAATACTTACTGACCTGGGAACATTATCTTACATTTCTATATCCGTTTCTAAAGTAAACAAAGTTTGTTTTGCAAATATGGCTGCGGCAACTAATGAAAGCAACGTTTCTGTCAAACATTTAACTGGAAAGTTAAGCAAGCATCTTGTTTTCAAGTTGAATGCTGATGGTAAAGTAGACGAAGGTGACAAAATATACTGCGTTCACTGCAAGAAACAGTTTGCTTTCCGTGGCTCAAACACATCGCTGACTTATCACCTTCAGCACAAGCATCCTCTGAAATATCAACAGGTTGTCGACAGTGAACGTAAGATGACCCCTCAGATAAAATCAATCACCAATTTATTTACGTGTCAGTCAAACAAGCCTGTCAGTAAAAAGGTCTCAGCCGACCTGAAGGTGGCAATAGCTCATTGGATTGCCAGTTCTGGACGTCCAACAGCAATTGTAGAAGATGCTGGACTAGAGGCGGTGCTTCGTATTGCCCTTCAAAACCAGACTTGTACTTTGCCCAGTCGCCGTACAATCGACACTGTCATTGGAGAGATGTACAACGAGAAGTTGAATGAGCACAAGAAAGCTCTAAAATGCATTCATAGTATTGCTCTAACTACTGACTTTTGGACCTCCACCAACATTGAATCGTACTGTGGGATAACAGGTCATTGGATTGATTCTGAGTGGAAACTGACGTCTGTCGCTTTAGCTTGCATAAATGTTGAAGAAAGACACACTGCTGATAATGTTGCCAGTTTCTATGAAGAGTTTGCCGCAACGTGGAACATTGCTGAAAAAATTAGCTGTATCGTAACGGACAGTGCACGAAATATGGTTGCTGCTATAGGACGGACGGATTACAGCCATATATCGTGTATTGCTCACTGTCTTCAACTGACCATACTAGCAGGTTTGAAAGCAGCTGATTCATCTCCTTTTCTGGCTAAATGTCGACAGCTAGTTG
Organism: Hydra viridissima; assembly: GCF_058129835.1. Taxonomy (NCBI): domain Eukaryota; kingdom Metazoa; phylum Cnidaria; class Hydrozoa; order Anthoathecata; family Hydridae; genus Hydra; species Hydra viridissima. The sequence goes on from NW_028324306.1 coordinate 5,410,277, forward strand.
GACATTTTAAGCGCAGTTCAAGGAATACATCAGAGCTAAAGGCCAGCCAAGCCAGTACCTCTAACAGGTCTGACGATGTGAAGTTTCATAAATTGCGGCAGGATGTAGCTACGCGGTGGAACAGTACCTACCTAATGTTAGCCAGATTGCTGGAAGTGAAAGATGCCATTAAGCAGTATCATATTGACCATCCCGAGAATTACACTGGAGATAAACTAAGGGAGTTGGACTGGGAGAAAATGTCAAAATTTGTCTCGGTATTGGGTCCACTTGCAGATGCTACTGAGAATATTGGTAGTGAACAGTATGCTACATGTTCGGCTGTACTTCCGTTTGAAACATTTTTGCGCAGACTTCTGCGGGTTAATGATGACGATCCAGGGTATATAGCACGTTTCAAATCTGCAACACTAAATGACTTCTCAGGTTGCATTGAAAACATTGATGCATTGCCAACGTTGCAAATGGCTGTGGCATAGACCCACGTTACAAGAAACTTGGCTGTCTCTCAAGAGAGAAACGTGAAGCAGTTTGGACAATACTTTCTAATGCATTTTGGGTGTACTGTAACCAAAGACAGAGAGCTGAACGTGAAGCTACTACCAGCACTGGCGAGGCATCAGAACCTGTGCGTAAGAAATTGAAACTTACTCTGTTGGTCAGCGACTCGGAATCGCAATCCTCATCAGATGAATCACAAACAGTACATGGCTCACTGGCTGAGCTTACACGATATCAAGAAGAAGGTGTAATTCCAGAAACTGAGAATCCCCTCATGTGGTGGCAACTGAACAGGCATCGTTACCCTAACCTGAGCAGTTTTGTGCAGACAATTCTGTGTGTACCTGCCACTTCTGTTCCTTGTGAAAGACTGTTTAGTTCGTCAGGGTACATTTTCAACAAATTGCGATCTTGTCTACTTCCAGAAAACGTTAACGTCCTCGTTTGTTTACGTGACTGGCTAAAGTGATGCCTACTTGTACTTGTCAATTAAACTTAATACAGTATAGCAGGCATTAAGTGTCTTGTTTGTTAACGTTTGTGAATACTGTAGTTAGTTAACGTTTACCGATAACAACTTCACCTCACCAGTGGTGAAAAGCAGGTTATTCTGTCGACTTCAGAATTAATCGAAATTAATCAATTAATTGATTAAAATTTTAGACGATTAATCGAACAAAAAAAAATTAATCAGTACCAGCCCTAATATATATATATGAAATATCAAAGAGAATAGATAGATAATAGATAGAAAATGTCATAATTAAGCGAGCTCTACTTATGTATAGAGTGTTCAAGGGGAATCGAAAATCTTTCCGATTTAGTAAAAGTCTGATTTATCCAGGGTTCAACTTAATAAGGTATATATATATATATATATATATATATATATATATATATATATATATATATATATATATATATATATATATATATATATATATATATATATATATATATATATATATATATATATATATTTAGGAGTATAATCAGGAAATGCCAACCTTATCAACCAAGCACAAGAAGATGCGCTCTATGTTTAAATGAAAAAACTGAAATTGCCATCTATAGAGGCGCAAATTTATTAAATAAAAAGCAAGAGCTGGTTAGTAAGTGTAGGCATATGAATAAATACATGCTTGCGTCATTTGACAGTAAAGACTAATTTGAAGCCATTAATAAGAACAATTCTTTTTTAACGACATTTTTAACGGTTTTTTCGTTTTTCTTTAATGTTCTCTTTTTGTAACGTTTTTTTCATTATGTATTTTGGCTGATGATTGCCGGCACGCCGGTATGAAACTTTAAGTACCAACAAAGTTGTAATCCTTTGCTGTATCTTCTATGTAATTGCTCTTGCCAGCAGGCTATTGAGCACTCTCGAGTGAAGAAGTCTTTTACTAATCATAATATATATATATATATATATATATATATATATATATATATATATATATATATATATATATATATATGTATATATATATAATGTATATATTATACATATATATATAAACATAATATATATATATATTGCATATATATATGTATATATATATATATATATATATATATATATATATATATATATATATATATATATATATATATATATATAATTTAGAGCCTTTAACATTACTTGCAGGTCCTTGTGCTAAAACGGAATGTGGTGTGCAAAACACTTGCTCAGCTGTGCAACAAATTAAACAAAGCGAGAAATTTTAATAATCAAGAGTTTTCTGGTGGAATAGTTCTCCATTCACCATTAAATATGATTTTAGTTTTTCATTTAAAATAGTTGTGTTTTTTTTTGTCACTGATGCTATTTAGAAGTACAGTCGACTCTCGATATCTCGAATACTTGATATCTCGAACTTTTGAGTATCTGGAACTTTTTTAGCGGTCCCATGGACATAACGTATTAGTTTAGGCTAAAATCCTCTCGATATCTCGAACCTTATTATCTCGAACTTTTTGGTATCTCGAACAATATTTTCGGTCCACAGGGCAATTTTCTCTCGTTATCTCGAACTTTTCAACATTTTTTTTTTCAAAAATGTTTTAATAAAATTTAATTTTTTTAAATTCCAATTTTCGAAAAAAAAAAATTTTTAATTCCATTTTTAAATTCGATTTTTTTTAAGAATCGAATTTCTGAAAAGTTTTCCTTTAATATATAATTTATTCTTTTTGTCAAACGCAGCAACATGCCGCTCGTTAAACGAAAACTCACGAACAAATCTATAATAGAAAAATGCAAGGCATTAAAAGACCTAGAGACTGGGATGTCTAACAAAGAGGTTGCCAAAAAGTATGGAGTCCCAAAGAACACATTATCAACCTGGATTAAAAATGAAACCAAGTTATTAACCTCACTGGAAAAAAATGGCACAAAATCTAAACGGAAGAAACTTTGTAGTGGTAATTTCAAAAATGTAGACGAGGCCATATACACTTGGTTCGTTGCAAAAAGAAGTCAATAAGTACCAATTGATGGTACCATACTAAAAGAAAAGGCACTAAAATTCGCAGAAGCATTAGGAGAGTTGGATTTTAAAGCATCTGATTGTTGGTTTCTTAATTGGAAAGAAAGGTCAGTTAAATTTTGTCAAATCTTGTTCAATTTTAATATAAACAAATAACATGTATCTGTTTATATTTAATTTATTTAGTTTTTTAAACGTGTAACTAAAATTCAATTATTCTGTTCCTATTTTTAGGAACGGCATCAGCTTTAAAATAATCTCAGGCGAATGTGCCGCCGTGACGAATAATATGACTGCTTCGTGGAATGAAACTACACTTCCAACATTGCTTTTGAATTACAAGCTTGAAAACATTTTCAATGCCGATGAGTTTGGACTATTTTACCAGTGCCTACCAAACAAAACATACTATTTATCACGAGAAAAATGTTTTGGGGGAAAAAATAGTAAAGTCAGACTAACAGGCATAGCAGCAGGGAGTGCAACGGGAGAAAAATTACCTATGTTTGTTATTGGAAAATCTAAAAACCCACGGTGTTTTAAGAACATTAAACAACTTCCTTGCACATATAAAAATCAGCTAAAAATTTGGATGACCGGAGACCTTTTTACAGAATGGGTAATGAAACTTGACTCATTTTTTCGTGCTCAAGACAGGAAAGTAGCACTCCTGGTGGATAACTGTTCTGCCCACCCACACATTGAAGGGCTAAGCAACATCAACCTAATATTTTTCCCCCCTAACACCACATCTGTCCTTCAGCCCATGGATCAAGGCGTAATACGAAGTCTTAAAGCTCATTATCGTCACAAAATTGTGCGTTTGTGTATCAAGGCTGTCGATAATAACGAACCCATGCCAAAAATTTCTATACTTCAAGCAATGAAAGATCTTGTTTCTTCGTGGAATGCTGTGTCGAAGGAGACTGTCATCAACTGCTTTAAAAAAGCTGGTATCAGCAAAACAAACAAGAGTATTGAAGAAGCTGATGGTGATCAATCTTTTAAATTTTTGACAGAAGAACTTAACCGTTTGCGAGAGTTAGATCCTCATGCCGTCCAAGAAGATCTCTCAGCGGAATCTTACATTGGTTTAGATTGCGATGTAGTAACCACCGGTTCACTTGCTACTGATGCTGAAATCATTGCTCAGATTTTAGACCCTAATTTTGAAAACGATGATAATGAAGTTGAAGATAGCGTTGACGAAGCTATTGACGTCGAAGCCCCGCCACGCCCATCTGATATTCAATTAGAAATTGCTTTTGAAACAATTCAAAATGCTTCGCTATACAGCTCAAAATACGGAAATGAAATACAATCCCTAGCACTAAAACTTGAGGATTTAATGAAGATGGAAAAGATGGATAATTTAAAGCAATATCAGAAAACAGATTTTTTCCAAAAGTTGTAGTTTTTTTTGTTAATGATTTTTGTCAGAAAAATAACTTGTTTTAATGAAAGTCGGGCAATTTTATTTATTTTCAACCCTTTTCTTGATATCTCGAACTCTCGATATCTCGAACTTTTTTTCCGGTCCTCTTACTGTTCGAGATATCGAGAGTCGACTGTATATTTCAAAGTTTAAGACCATACTGGGATAATGCTTGATTGCTGAAACAATTATTGTATTTTGTTTCTTTTAGTTTTAGTGTTCTTTCTGACATAGAGTATTGAATTAAATTGCATAATGATGTTAGTGCTTCCTGTTTAATAGATTTCTGCATTATTAAAACGACCTTGATATATATTTTTTCTCTAATTTTTAGCCAATGCAAGTTGTTATATTCTTTGTTATTTACTTGAGTTTCTATTCTGGTTTTAAATACCAGTCTTGCTGCACTGTTCTGAACAGACTGCAGTTTTTTTTAATAGTGTTTATCAATTCCAAAGTAGAGGGAGTTACAATAATATATTTGTGAAAATAATAGTGAACATAATATGGTGCACAGATCTTTATGGGATAAGAATTGTTTTATTTTGGGTATTTTTCTCATTATATTGTAGCAGTTTTTAACAGTCGTATTTATTTGTGTTTTTAAAGATAATTGATTGTCGAGTATCACATCTAGACTTTTTGCAGAATCAACAAATCAAACGCATTTCTTGTTAACAAAAATACCCTTAATAATAATATCTTTTTGAATGTTAGGTCCCGCCTTAAAATGACTTAAGGGCCCTTTAAGGGTCCCTTCGTGTTTCAGGGTATTCTAAGGGCAAATTTTCTCAAACAATTATTTATCAAAACTAAAAAATATCAGCTTACATTACTTTTCAGCACAAAATTAGTATATTTTTGATGATTTTTTAAAGTTAGGGTGTGCTTAGGGCAGATCCTAATAAGGGGCGGCTTAGGGCTAAACTCGGGCTAGCCCAAAATCGGCTCTAATTTTCTGGATTTTTAAAACTCGGAAAAAAACGATTTAACAGAACAATTTTGAACCATTCAGAAAGAAACTCCGTAAAGCTGGATTGTATGTATAAATGGAGCACAAAAGCAATGAATGTAAATTAGGATTTCCTTTGTTTAAGGGGGCATCCATAAAGTACGTACGCAGTATGGGGGAGGGGGGTTACCAAAAAACGTACAAATGCGTACAAGGGGAGGGGGAGTGTTCAAGACAGCGAGTACGTACGTGGTTTGACTATCTTTCTCAGGAATTATTTTTAAAACTTGATCAGTATAAAAAGCAATGAACTTTTCGAATGTAAAAAATTTTTTTTTTTTTTTAAATTACGCAACCTGGTTTTTTTCTTTTCAATTAAAGCGTTACAACAAGTTAATTTTTTATTATTTTAAATTAATATTTTATTATTAACTTTTTATTAACAATGTACTACTTCAAATTATTATTAAAGTTTAAATGTATTTTTTCTGATTATAAAAAACAATTATTTTTAAAAACAACAATTTTAATGCTAATAGAGACCAACACCTTTCGTTGCGAAATCTTACTGCAATTAATTTGAGTCGGGTTATTTTTTTACGTTCTTCGCTTTAACGACACTGAATCTTATGATTAAATCGTTTATTTCCAGATAAACAAAAACTTTTATCTTTCTAATCGAATAATTAAAAACGTTGCAACAAAAAAAAACTGCTTACTCCCAAGATGTCGAACGAATTTGTTGGGAACGAGAAAAAGTATCTTAAACTCCTTGAGTTATATTAGAAAGCATATTCAACACTTGAAAAACAAAAGCAGTATCAGCGCGCACAGGAGTTCTGGAAAATAGTAAAGTATGATCAGTCTTTGTATGAAAAAAAAAATAAACGAATTAAAAGTGAAAGCAAAAAAGTCAAAAGGATCAATCATGTCATTCTGGGAAAATGCTTTATCACCGCCTAGCAAAAAGAAAAAAAATATCCATCCAGGGTCGTCTTCGTCAAATAAAATACAAAGTTTTCCGAACGTAACTACGACAGAACCTGAAAGGATTGAACTTAGTAAGCCATTTTTTGTAATAATTTACAAACTTTTTCTCTCGTGATTTTCTATATATTGAATTCAACCGAATTGGTAATTAAACTACATTGTACGACTATATTGCAATTGCATAGTTTTATTCATCATAACTGGACAACTTGACCATTTTCTCTACATCCAACCTCTATAACTGTCAAGAATTTATAATAGTTTATTTTTGGGTATTTCCTAATTTAGATTTAACATCAAACGAGAAGGAAAGAGCAAATCCGGCGCAAGTTAAAAGTCGGAAGAAAATCTCAGATCTTGAATCACAGCTTTCATCCTTGATAATTTTACGCGGTTCTGGTTTGTCTACTGTAACGAGAAAACAACTAGACAATGTGAAAGAAAGCAAAAGAAGATAAAAAACAAACTTGGACAGGTAAATGTTAAGAGATATATCGAATAGAGCTAAGAAGCATAGACGTCTTCGCCATAAAAACCAAACTTTTAAGCAGGCAGTAACTTTCAAAATTTTGTTTTTCAAATTGTCAATAAGAACTTCTAATTGAGGATTTACAAAGTTCGCAGAATCCAGGAAACCTTAAGTATAGAAGGTTTTATAACGGAATCAAAGATTTGTGTAATATTTTATTTTCAGATTGATTCGTGAATCGGCACGACAAAGAAAACGGAGACAAAAACTTAAAGAGGGCATCGAAACAGTTTGTCAAAACAACCCTGAAGTATCAAGTGCTTTGAAACAGTTTATGCGAAACCATCCTGGACGACCACGGCTCGAAATTGATCAACCAGAACTTTTATCAACAATCACAAAAATTGTGCAAAACTCATCAGAAGCAGATGAGCGTCGAAGAACAGAATGTTTTCGCAGTGTCTCCACTTTGGATGATCTTCAGAAAGAGCTGACAAAAATAGGCTTCAACTTCAGTAGAAGTAGTTTGTACCTTCGTCTTTTACCACGACGTGAAAACACCCATGAATGAAAAAAGCATGTAAAAACAGTTCCTGTGAAGCTACTACGTCCAGAAAATTCACTGCGAAAAATTAATGATGATAGAATGTTTGCCAAATCTTTTATTGATGACATGTTTGAAGTTTGCAATTTGTTTGGACCAAAAGCTGTGCTTTTCATGTCCAATGATGTTAAAGCCAGGGTACCGTTGGCTCTTACTGCTGCAAGCCTTCAAGCGCCGTTGCTGATGCATATGGAATACAAGGTCAAACTTATGGATCATGACTTTGTCGTTGGCCCACAGCACAAGTTAATCCCATCGGTGTATGGCATATGCGAAGTTAACAATAATGGAAATGTATCCTACAGTGGAGACACTTTCATACGCATAAGAAGTGGGAAACACGATACATCGAATGCTTCTACACATGCTTTTGATGTTAGGGAACTTTTTGAAACCAAGATGGTTAGACGTAAACCAATTATGTTAATGGAGACTGATGGAGCTCAAGATGAGGCACCACGCTTCCCTAAAACGTTAGCAACTGCTGTTGATCTCTTCCGCTTGCTGGATTTAGATGTCTTGCTTCACGGTGTGAATGCAGCTGGGCTTTCAGCCTTCATCCCATTGAAAGAAGAATGGCATCTCTTTCTCGTGATTTGGCTGGAATAGTTCTTCCCCATGATTATTTTGGCGATCACCTTGATTCTTCTGGGAAGACAATCAACCAAGAACTGGAGGTAGAAAGTTTCCAAAAAGCGGCTGACGTTTTATCCCAAGTTTGGGAGAAAACCGTCATCGACGGTTAGCTTGTTAATTGCCGGGCAGTACCAGTTGGAAAAGCATATAAACCGCCGAATCCTGATCCTGTTTGGGTAGAGAAACATTGCCAGCAATCGCGATACTCTCTACAAGCTGTGAAATGCCAAGACAAGTTATGTTGTTCATCGTTTGAAACAAATTGGCTGAATACCATCCCCCAACGTTTCATTCCATTTCCGACCATCTACGAGTACTGCGAGAATGGTTACAAAGCGATGGAACCGTCTCGATATTTTAAAAACATATCAAACTATTCAAACTTTGCACCTCTGACGCATAGGCTTTTGCTACAAGATATACCTACAGAAGGCTAAAAGTACAAAATTATACCATTTGATCTGTATTGCCCTTCATTGGAAAAAAAGCTTTTAAACGGAATTTGCGACAAATGCAATAAATACTGGCCGAGCGAGGCAGCAATGAAACGGCACAAGAAAGCACATAAAAAACAAAAAATAAAGATTGATATGGAGAGTGGTTTAAGTGAAAGTGAAGAAGTCAGTGAGGAGATTACTAATGAAAGATTAGAAGCAGAGTTCATGCCTGTTTTCCATAACATTTTCAATTTATTTTAGTCACCACTTGTGGAAATATAAATAGCTAAATTGATCTTTTTTGTATTTAATGATTTGAAAACTTTTTTTTTTTGGGTGGGGGGGAGGTCATACTTTTTTAATAAATAACGCGTACGAACGCAGAGGGGGAGGGGGTGTTAAAGCGTACAAGTGCGTACAAGAGGGGAGGGGGGTCCAAAAGCATTGGTTTTACTGCGTACGTACTTTATGGACGTCCCCTAATATAAATTATTAATTTTTGAGACTAATACTCACCAAACACATGCTACAAAAAAGATTGCTGTCAGTTTTTTTACTAAGAGTAATTAGTCAAACTAATTGAACAAACTCATACACCTCTGTACCTTACAGTGCTAAAAGGCCTATTTTTAAAAAAATTGTTTTTTTCAGGTAAAGTTTCATTAAGAGAAAGTCATGAAAGTAAAAAAGAATCCAAGTGTCATTTTTTATCTCTTCATATAAAGTTTTTATTTCTGTTTGAGTTTGAGTGAAAACAAAATTTGAATGTTTTAATCTCCATTCCCACATGTAAGTTATTAACATTATCAAATTTCTTTAATGTAATTTTAATCATGCATAAATGTATATTATCAGTTGCTAAATGTCATTGTTAAAATAAATATCATTTAATAATATTTTTTTAATTTAGTTCTAGCCTGATTGTATAAGACACGCTGGTAAATTTGAGTTAAAAATCTCCCACATCATAGTCCAAAAGAACGTATTTTCCGCAAAAATTTGCCTGAATTTAGTAAAAACAAGTACACTTTAAAACGTTATTTATGCAAAAGTATAACGTATTTTGTTGTGGATTTTTTAGAAGATTTTCAGGAAAGAGATAAAAAACCATTTTAATTAAAAAACACATAATAATAAGTGTTTTTAGGCGTAAATTTTACTTTTCCATTGTGCTGTATCAATATTGGAATCAAAAGTGGTATTCGTTGAGGAGATTGCTTTAACGAAAAAGTTTAAAAACTAGATATTGCAATAATTGCTATAAAGTTACGTGTTTTGAGTTTGCAACTTTTGTTTTAAAATGTTAGTAAGAAGCTAAAAGTTTCGAAAATGTGTCAAAAAAACATATTTTTTAAGCTTTTAATGTTAAAATATGCAATTTGAAAGCAATAAAAAAGTTGTGAAGACAAAATGTAGTTTTAAGTATATACAAGTCATTCCCTAAGTATTTAAGGAAATGGTTGAAAGCCTATCTACTACGAATATGCATTTTGATTCTCACTATTTGTGTTTCATGTTAATTTGACTTTGCGCCCATTATGGATTTTCGTATCTTTTTATATAAACAATAACAACGATTTTTTTTAACAAATCAAAATATAATTTTTAGAATAGTATACAAATTGAAAAATGTTGCATGCTTAGCAATATATCTTTTTAACATTGTTTTATTTACTTATGTTTGTATACTATACTTGTAACATAATTGTATTATAATTGTTACAATTAAGATTATAATAAAAATTCTAAATGCATATGTTTTTATTAAAAAATCTTTTTATAGTTATATTTAAACTTTTCCTTCAAATCTTTTAAACTTTTTTTTCAAATCTTTTAAAGTTCAACTATTCAAAGAAGAAAATAACAAATTTTAGTACTTAAAACTTTAAATCGCATATCTTTCTTATATTATTTTATATATTTCTTATATTATTGGGTTTGCTATTAAATATTTAAACTGATTTTTTTTTCAGAGCAGTTTAACAAATCAATGTTAACAAAGTTTCAACTTTACATAATTTAAACTCTATAGTTTAATAACTAAGAGTTTAGTATTTTAGTTTTCTTAGGTTATGTATATAGAAAAAGAACTGCTCTAAATTAAATATGCATTCTGGGTCATGTGATAAACATCGACCCCGTTCATGTTTTTGGAAAATCTCCTCTGCTCAAAGATTTCATCAAAAAAAAATGTTGATGTTAAAAAAAACAAACTTAAATAAACGCTCTGCCTTTGAAAGTAAGTAAGGCGTTAAATTTTTTTTTTGTGATATACTATGTCATATATAGGTTATTTTATTTATATAGATTGCTTTATAATAGTAATAATATAATATAATATATATATATATATATATATATATATATATATATATATATATATATATATATATATATATATATATATATATATATATATATAAAATAAATTAAATTAGTAAAAAACACTTATCTAATTTTTGTTTTCTTCTACACTGTTTTGCCATCAGTAGGTTCATCAGGAAGAGACTCATCAGTAGGTTCATCAGGAAGAGGACTCTTCCTGATGAACCTACTGATGGCAAAACACAGTGTAAAAGAAAACAAAAATTAGATAAGTGTTTTTTACTAATTTAATTTATTATTGCTCTGTTCTTTAAGAATATTGAGCACTCTATTTGTAGAATATACTAACATAATTTATATATATAAATATATATATATATATATATATATATATATATATATATATATATATATATATATATATATATATATATAAAACGAAGAAACAACAACTATGTATGGTACTTAAAGCTTCATGCCTAGCGGCAATCATCACCCATGAAATACAAATCAAAAATCTATAAAAACCGTTACAAATTGCAAAAATTACTGTATCGTGTGCTCTGACGTCATATTAGGAAAAAGAGGAGGAAAAGAAAGAAAGAAAAACATTAACTTAAAAAAAACTCTTACATATGATTTATATTTACAACAAGCCCTCTAGACGTCTTATCAAGTCTTTTTTTGAACCAATAACACTCTTTTTACGAGCTTTCAGCTCATTTCTAAGCTGGTAAATAGTTAATGCTTGAGGAATAAGTTGAGAAATAACTTGATTGCATTCATTTTTTGCTGTGTGTTTATTCAACGAACATGCATCTGTAAATCTTTTGCTACATATTTTGCATTTAACAGGCTTTATTATGAATAAAATATCTTCGGTCAAATATTTCTTCTGGACACAATCTAAAATTTAAACAGACTCGATGCAAACTTGACACAAAAGCTCAGATTGTAGTGAACGTGAACAGTTACAGCATTCTTTGTCTGTAACAGGTTTACAAGGTCGAAAATGAGATTGATACATGGATGGTATTGGAAAATGATAAGGCAAGTAAAAATTTCGTACATAGCTAGACCGCATCAGTTGATATCATTTACCTCTTTCGTCTTGTTTTGTAGATCTGTTGCTAAAAGTTTTTAATTCTTGTTTAATGGATGAATGTTTGGATTCTTTTCCTTGGATAGAAAGAATCCCATAACCAACTTCATAACCCTTGAAAATTTCTTCCGCATAAAATGGAACAACATAACCAATAGTCCAAACTGTACTGTTGCAGTTTAGAGGGAAAAAAAGCGCAAATAATAAAAAAAATCTTTGACAGGCAGCAGTAACACTTTCAACATAATTTTCATCAACAACATCTACAATGTTAATTATACTTCCAACATCTCGAAGTGCAGTAAATATCTGCGCTAGAACTAGTCTTATAGCTTTTTCCTGTTCTGATTCTTTATTATGTTTCAAAACGTCAACTAAGCGATAACTATATTGGGCAATCGATATCGCTTGTGCACCAATAATCCTGACAGATGGAGTCTTCAATCTTTGAAATGAATAAATATTACAATATGATATTTTGATACAAAAATTATAATAAAAAAACCAATATGCAAAATTACTTATAATAATTTTAAATTTGTTTACTGTAAATATAACTTACCGATTATCTTCCACAAGGTAATGTTCTTCATACATTTTACCAATAAAACTTAAGCCAATGCCAAAAATAGAATCAGAAGAATGCTTAGCTGGTTCTTTTAGGATTTTACAAAACTCAACAAATCTGTTTCGTCTTGTTGCTTCAAAATATAATACATTTAGGCAATGTGTCCAATTGTTTATTTCTAAATGTAGGGGGTCTGGTTTTATTCTGTCTGAAAATATACCAATTCTTGATTCACCTAACTGACGCAATCCATTCTCAGCCATAAAATCCAGAGACTTTAGATGTTTGGCATTTTCTGACAACACATTTGAAAAACCATTTTAAAACTGTTGTAACATGGTAAGATCATTTTTTCGACAAGTGTTATCAGAAATCTTCCATTTCTTGTCAGAAGTTGAATACCCAATTGATCCGTCTATAAAAGTAAATTCACTTTTGTGAACATTGCAGAAAAGAGATGGGTAGGTAGCACTTGTTGGAAACACATTTGCTGCCCAATACAACCAGGATGTATCACCAGCAGGAACAAAGGAAAATGTTACTTTTTCATTGTTTATATAAAACAGATTACCTTCAATTAACTCCATTTCCTCACTATGCTGTCTCCATAAGTTTGCACATACATCATCTTTTTCACCAGCTGTTAACATATGAAGGGGAAAGTGGAATTCACGACTACGAATACAACTTCCATAGCTCCATAATGACATTGTAGCTATAGTCATTGTTTCTTCTTTTGACTCAGGTGCGCTATCATCAGAAAACTCAACAACAAAATGATTTATGTTCCCATTAAACCACCTAAGTTTATCTTTCATTGTTTTTACTTTCAAATTTAGATCAGCAATCATTGTGACTAATGCTGTCACTGTACGCGAAACACCTCCTTTTATAAAATGAATATCTCCAATATCGAGATTGTTAACAAAAGTTTCAACAGCTCTATCAGAAATACTTGATGTTTTCAATAAAATGTTATGTTCTCCGTAAGATATTATATTACTTTCATTATTGTGTTCAGTGAAAGAATTATTTTGTATTTTACACAGCATGGTATACTTTCTCCTTGACATATAATTTAAATATTTTGTTAGAACTGCTTTTCGTAAACAAGTGTCACTTTTTATATGAACATCTGATATTTTACCAACAAAATTTTCAAGAAACTTCCCTCTTTTATAAGAAAGTATTAAGTTTTCCATCTCAGATATTGTAGCAATACTTCTTAAATAATCCCATGCACCATTAATTGATCAATTTCTTCCACCATGAACATATTCAAGAACATTTTTTGTTTCTTCACGACGTCTATAACGAGTTGAATTTGATGAGTCATTAATCATATCAAAGCTTGTACAATTACTTTCACATCGCTTCCGTTAATGACCTTTTTTATCTAGGAAATGTTTGAGATCTTCAGATTGATCTTCATTGTCTTTTAATTCCTTTCCTAGGTTAGTTTTTAAAATAGATATATTGTTCAAAGTATATATATATATATATATATATATATATATATATAGCTATTTCAAGTTGTATTATTTTCAAATACAATATCTCTTGTTCGTATAAGAGTGCTCAATATTTTGTATAAATAGAGCAATATATATATATATAAAACGAAGAAACAACAACTATGTATAGTACTTAAAGTTTCATGCCTAGCGGCAATCATCACCCATGAAATACAAATCAAAAATCTATAAAAACCGTTACAAATTGCAAAAATTACTGTATCGTGTGCTCTGACGTCATATTAGGAAAAAGAGGAGGAAAAGAAAGAAAGAAAGAAAGAAAGAAAGCAATAAAGAAGTAAAGAAATGAAAGAAAGCAATAGAGAAATAAAGAAAAGAAAAGAAAGAAAAGAAAAGAAAGGAAAGAAAAGAAAAGAAAAGAAAAGGAAAGAAAGAAAAGAAAGAAAAGAACGAAAAGAAAGAAAGAAAAGAAAGGAAAGAAAGAAAGAAAAGAAAAGAAAGAAATAATATAGGCCTAGTCACCAGTATCAAATTTCGAAAGAAGAAATTTATTTCTATGCCTGCATTTTGAAACCAATTCGTTCTTCTTATTCAATAAGGTACCTTCATTAAACATAATAATCATGTACTTCTCATGCAGGCATAGCATGCAACATTTTGTGGCCGGGTTGTACGATTTGCAATGTTTGATTATCTTCCACTTAACGGTAGGTGTGAAATTTTCTTCTTTCATTTTCCATATTTCTTTCGATAGTTCTGTGTCGTTCTTATATTTTTCAATGTTAAAGGATTTTTGGTGGTTCGCATACCTTAGTTTGAAAGGTGTTTCGCTGATGCCGTAATATAAAATAAATAAAATAAATATAAATAAAAAATTTACTATATTTTATTCATATTGGTTAGTTGATGTTTTATAAAATTCAAAAATTATTAATATTGACATATGAACTTATTTATTTCTATGGAAGTTTTAAACAAGTTCACATATATATGAATATGTGAACTTATGTAAAACTTTCATAGTAAATTCATTTCTCGAACTGAATTTCAGCTTGCGTTATGTTTTTTTTTGAAGTTATTTTCCTCTTTATTTCAGAAAGAGAGAACAGAAGAACCAAGAGGGGATCATTTCAGCATAATTAGTAAATTTAAATGATGCTTCATAAAAACGGTTATTTTCATAGCCACAAATCTTAATAAAAACATATTATGATATAAGAACATTTAACCAGTTAAGAAGAAAAAGAATTCAAAAATGCATTATTTTATACCTCGAAGAATTGGTTAAGTATATTTTTATTTATTTTTGCTTTAAATTATTTTGTTAATCATCAAAATAAAATTTATATTAATTTATTTGCTCATCAAAATAAAAAATTACTCTCACATAAAAATATAATTACCTCAATATCCACATTCGCATCCACACAATTTTTAAATTGCTGTTTTCATATTATTATTTATTTTATGCCTATTAATGCTTTTAAAAGCTTTTGTGGCTATGAAAATAACCGTTTTTGAATCACCATTCAGGTATTATTGAACTCTTTGTTGACAAGAAATTGAACAGCAGTGTCAACAACAAAGCCTTCAGCAGTATATCTTTGTATATAAAAGGAAACTTTGAGATGATTTATATTATGAAAGTATTTCTTACGTATTGGGGTATTTATGCTGACAACAACATTTGATTCCCCAACATAAGATAATTTTGTTTTTGATATACCATGATCTTTTATTTTAGAATAATTTCTTTTTTTAAGGTAATTTATTCCATTAAATCTTAATGGATTAAACAGTTGAACTGCTGTATCTTGTTTTTCTATTAAAAAAAGAAGGTTTTTCGTGTTATTTCTTGGCGTTAGTAACTCTATGCGTCCTCCATATCTCTCTAAAATAGCTGCCATAAACCTCATTATTTTCCATGGAATGTATAATTTAATTGATGAAACAAGACCTGTTAAATGACTTCTGGTGAGTTTGGAGAGCATTGCAATTCCTATTTCTTTTAAATAGCCATCTAGCATCGGCCCAACCAATACCAGGTGATTTCCAACATTCTTTTCAATTTTTGAGTCCATTTCACTTCACACTGAGTAGTCTTTCGGAAATTTTATTTCGTTTTGCAACCACGGTCGCTCAAATGATGAAAGTCTCAGCTCAGTCTTTATCCAGAATTTACCACTTCTTTCAGTTTGGGAGGACGCCATTTTGAATGAAAAACTATGATGGCATATATATGCGGGAGTTTTTTTAAAACCCAAATTGCTAATTTCCATATTCTTAAACTACTAAATACTAAAATTGACGGAAACGATATAATTATTTTAGATCAAATGTTTAGCTAAATTTAATTGCTAGATTATCGACAACCGGTTCTTTTTTTAAATAAATCCGCAAGTGGGAGAAATTACATAAGATAATTACCAGCGTGAACATCTCTTAATTTATCTGATGTAAGTAAAAGTTACTTTTCTGCTGTTAATCGTGATGAGATGATTTATTTGTTCTTATATGAAGGTGTTTTGTTGCTACGCTTTTTTTTTTTTAAAGGTTTTCAGTTTTCAACTACCTGTATTGCCCAGCCAATTGTAAGTTTTTGAAAATTGGGATCTAGTTATATATTTTAGGTACACAAAAGTTTGATTGTGTTTTTTAATTTTTTAATGATTTCATATAGGTTTCAAGCATTCCACGGTCAGATATACAGTCAGTTGTATGCTGTAAACTATTTATTGTTCATGTATATGTTTTCTCTTAATCTTTACTGCATTTATAGTAATACTATTTATATCCTGGTATATAAGGCCACCATGCTCTAAAACCCTAGGATATAAATAATAATGAGATTAGATATGAATCTCAAGGTCCACATTTAGGAGTACATATGGCCCAAGGAATACATGTAAAATATGTATTGGTGTACATATCCATTTTATTAAATTAAATTAGAAATATATTTTTATGTCAGTTAAGTATTAGTTTTATAATGGTACAAAACTGCTTTAGACTTTATTTTTCAAAGGGTAATTATAAATTGTTAAAGTTATATAAACTATTGAAAATAATATTTGTTGTGACTTTAGTTAAATCTCCATGATTCTTCTGATTCAAGTTTACTGCGTATACATGGTAGTATGCTTGGGGTTTGCAGCTGACTTAAAGTTGAACCATTTAGTGCACAAGGTTTAAATGTTTTGTATTACTAGGGGTAAGAAATTATTCTACAAAATGTTTTGGCATATGAAATGAATGGCAGTAGTATAATATTTTAAGTATAAATATGTAGTTTATTGTTTATTATGGTTATCATAACAGGACAGTTTCTTATGAATATGTTCATTCTTCGTAAACTTAATATAAGTTGACCAATCTTGAGCAAAGACAGGGAAGATTGGAGGCATGTGTTGCTAGTGATCTTGGTTAATGTATAGACAAACCTATTTTAGTGGGGGACCGAAGTACCAAAAAAACCTAAAATACTTTTTAAGTTCTTAGTGAGAAAAATTATATTTGAGGTCCTTTTGAAAAAATCAAGGGGGTCTTTGTCCCCACCCCCACCCCCACCCTCCGTCGTTGTGGTTATTGTATATATATATATATATATATATATATATATATATATATATATATATATATATATATATATATATATATATATATATATATATATATAAAACATATATATATATATATGTATATATATACATTTTTATACATTTATTTATTTATTTAAAAATATATACAATATCAATATAAAATTATAATTTATTTATCAGTAACTAAAGGAATGTTATACATTTACTACCACAACAATTTTTTATCTGAAGAGTGTTGAGTAGAGAGTTTTATAATATATTAAATGAATAAAACCAGGTGTCTTACCTAAAAAATTTCAGACTAACAGTTAAATTTTATTTTTTACAGCTTATATTGAAACAAGAAAAAGCTTCGAAACGAGAATAAAACGATGGAAAAGCTTTCAATTCGCGAAACAACCGTGAAATCAGATGATACGCGATTAAAGAATTGTTAAAAATTCTCTCAATTTTGACATTGAAATTTTAATTGTTATTTTGTTTGAAACAAACAATCAAATCATATACAGTTTTTTTTATCTGTAAATTATAAACGTAGTTTTGCAAGATTTGCAATTGGCAAACTTTGTGGGAAATATACGGGTTACCCAGCGGGCATACCCATATGGGCCCCAGAGGAAAACCGCGGCCAAGATCCGGCGGGTTCCCGATGGGTTTACCATATGGGACCCAGTTGCAAACCCAAATGGGCCCCTTACGGTTTTAAGGTACGGGATTTGACTGGGACCCATATGGGTTACCCAGCGGGCATACCCATATGGGCCCCATATGGAAACCGCGGCAGGGATCCGACGGGATACCGTTGGTCTTCCCATACGATACCCAGTTGCGGACCCGTATGGGCCCAGTATGGTACCCGTCTGTCAATGTTGGCTGGGATAATATCTTATTTTGTGCTTAACAAAACACTATTGTCGGAAACATCACTTTTATTGGCCAAAGGTCAAAATGTTTACACTCACGAAATATGTTTTTGTTTTTTAAATCTAGTAGTTAACACTCCAAAACAACCAAAAATTAATTTTGTTGTTGTAATATGCAATTCACCGTTATTCGGTGAGTCATCGAAATTGAATTTGTTTGCTTCATTTTTAAACAGAAATGCGTTCGGTGTTTTATAGTGCTTACTTCAATTGCTTGTTAAAGCTGAAAACAAAGCGTGTTAAATAAAAGTTTAAATGGAAAACGAAGGTGATGGTAAGTTTATTAATTTTGTAAAATATAATACTCAAAAATTGGATACTCTAAAAAACAAAATAACTTTTTCCAAAAGTCTTTAACATTTTGGAATTTATTTTATTTTTTAAGTTTAGTAAGCTTAACACATTTCGTTTAGGAGTGTTAAGCATAAGATTAAAAACCAAAATTACTTTGAAGTGTTTAGTTTTTGAAAATGTTTATCTCGATTTGCGGTTTTTTGCGGTTTTTGAGTAAATTCTTTTTTTTCAGTCGTCTTATGTTTACAGAATTCAGCAGTTTTTGATATTTGGTTGACCCAGCAGAAGAAAGGAAAAAAGAAGGACGCACTAACAAATTATTTTATACAAAAATGTGGAGCCGATAAAATTTTAGATGAATGCGATAAATATTTAACAGAAAAAGCACGCATGCTTAACAATAATTTGTCTGCAAAGTGGGAAAAGTGTCAAAGAAAAATAGATGATTTTCAAATTACATATTCTGCCTGGCTTTGCTCAGAAACTACAATAAACAGACAAATAAATTTAGAAATTGCTTCCACAGAGACTCAATGCACAGTAGAACTAAGCCCAGATGAAAAAATTGTATCACTAACTAGACGCCCGCAACTTAAGTACTCTGAGAAATCTGAACGAAGTAAAAGGAGACAAGCAGCAACCCTCTCGATGTCAGAATACAACGAAACAAATCTGTTAGTTCAAGCAGCATCAATTTTGGCTCGAAAACAAGGACAAGTAGATTTGGCAGTTGTTTTAAAAGAAAGCATCGAAAGTCCATCAAGACCATCCAAGATTAGGAAGCTATATGTCGATGATGTAAAAGCACCTATTGTAATGTCTGATGAGGAAGCGTTAGCATTTCTTCTCGAAAACAGTTTTTCGAAGAGCCAATACTGTTCCATCCAGACTGAAAGCAAGCAACGTAACTCTAATATTTATCCACCCTTTGATAATATATTAGCAATAAAAAGTGCAGACCCGATGGTGTACTTGTAGACGACAAATGTGCAAAGGTTTCTTTACAAATGCTTTAAACGCATACGGCTAAAAGAATTATAGAGATGCAAAAGGAAGTATTTGCGACAATTACGGGTAACTTCATATCAACGGAAATGATATTTAGCTACGGTTTTGACAGCAGCTCTGGTCAATCTCAATATAAGCAATTTTTCCTTGATCAAAGTACATCACGAAATGCTGATTCATGTCTTTTGGCCACAACAGTGCTTCCCTTGAGACTCTTGAGTATTGCGGGAGCCCCGATTTGGAATAATTGTTTTCCGCAGTCCACAAGAATTTGTCGGCCTTTAAAATTAGAGTACACGAGTGAAACGATGGAAGTGATAACAAGAGAAGCTGCTAAATTAAATAAACAAATTCAAGAGCTTGAAAACTTACGTGTTGAAGTCGAAGCTGGTAAGACAATCGAAATAACGTTCAGAATGTTTTTAACTGTTATAGATGGAAAAGTTTTGAATGTTTTAACCGATACAAAATTAAATCAAAAATTTCCAATATGCCATGCTACTCAAACTGACTTTCTTAAAGGCACAGATTATAACAGCGTAAAATTTTATCCTAGAGATGGAAATCTAAAGTACGGAATTAGTCCACTGCACTGCTGGATTTGATTTTTTGAGTTCGTACTACATTTAGGATACCAGATGGAAGTAAAAAAATGGCAAAGAAGATCGGATAAAGATAAAGATGCAATTAAGAAAAGAAAAGAGTATACTCAGAATGAGTTTTGGAAAGAACTAAGTCTTCGTGTTGATGTTCCGAGAGCAGGTGGTTGTGGTTCCACAAATGACGGCAGCACATCGCGTAGAGCATTTACGGAATATGATAAATTTTCGAAAGTTTTAGACACCGAATTAATATCTCGAATGAGAATAATATTAATATGTTTATCTTGTCAACTTTCCCTAAATTTGGATAAATTTGAAGAGTATTGCTTTCAAACTGGTCAATTACATCAAAGCAAGTACCCCTGGTTGCCAATGACTCCCACAGTACATATATTTATAGTTCACTCAAAGCAAATAATGCAGAATACAGCACTTCCTGTTGGTTACTTCGGAGAGGATGCAGCTGAGTCACAAAACAAAATATTTAAAAGCGACAGACTGCACCATGCACGTAAGATTAGCCGCATTGATAATGTTTTCGATGTATTTCATAGAGTTCTGGATCATCGGATCCATTAATTTCATCTCTTCGCTTAAATACACGTGTGCACCAAAGGAAGCGTTTAACACTGCCACCAGAAGTAAAGGAATTATTGTATTGTGAGGATATCGGTGAAACATGTGCGACTGAGAATTTAGAAAATATGGATGACGACGAGGACGATTATCAAGAACAACTTGAAGAGGAAAATACATTTTTGGATAATGAATTGTATTTAAATTAAAGAGATTAATAAAGTTGTAATATTTTCGTAAATACGTGTGTAAATTACATTTTCAATATCCAGAAACAACTTATTTACTCGTAGATATCGTATGTTTTCTAATTTAGAACTAAAAAAATAAAAACTCAGAATGAAAAGAAAAAAAAGTTTAATGTAAAAGTTTTTTTTTTAAATTTTAATTCTAAATGTTGATAGTTTTTTAAAAAAAATTAATTATTTTATACAAAAACACTTAAAATATACAGCAAATTCATATTCCAGTTAAAAATTCCGTTATTTTAAGTTTTAATAGTTTTGGCCAAGTAAAGTGATCTTTCCGAGCATAGTGCAACATTGCCCTTTTACAAAATGATAATTGTGGAGGCATTCAAAATAGCAATGAAGAATATGGTGCTGAAGCATTCACAAATGATATTTTTGCATAAACAAAGAGAAATCAAGTTTTGGACTGACTTATTTTTAAAAATTGCTTTTTTGTATTTCATTGTCTTCAATGACCTTCAATGTTTTGGCAATTCAAAGAAAAAATCGCTTTTTCTCTCGATATATTTGTGCGCTTTCTCCACAAGGAATTATTATAGGAATATGTGTTCCATCAAATGCTTCTAAACATCCTGGAAATCCTTGAATTTCGCAATATCTAAAAATGAAAAATATATATGTATATATATATTTTCTTTATCTAAGAAAAGTTCGAAGTTTGTATGAAAGAGCAAAATCAGAGAACCATGAAAACTTATAATCAATTTTGCTGATTTATTAAAGAATCAGCTTCTGTTGGCCATTTGAATTGAAATGTTCTTAACCACACATCAAACAGATTAACTTTCAGCTCCTCCAAATCTCCTATTATTCTCTAAAAGAGTTTATTTATTGTTACTTGAGTATATTATCATTTGCTGGTATAAAATGTTGATAGTATTCAGTTTTCTGTAACAAATTTATTGACAAATATACTTTCACAATGTAACCTTTTAGTTAATCACGTCAATATACCCAAGTAACTACTTTTGCTTGTTAAAAACTCATTTTCATATTTGCAAAGGTTGTAATAAGTTATATAGTAATAGTACAGTTTTGTTACGCATCAGCAAAATGATAATGGCGGATTGTTTTTTTTTTTCAAGTTTGGTATCAAGATTTATCTGGGGCAGACTTGAAAAATGACTTGAAAATCCAAAGTTTCTTGTTTTTCAAGTCTGACTTCAGTTCAATTTCGCTTCTTGCATTCACTCAAGTCGCATTTTAGGTTTGAAGTTCGACTTCAAATTTGAAGTTCGGTTCTTGAATTCCACCCAAAATGTTAGTTTTAAACGCCGTAGGAATGTAACAAATGAAACGGTTGTTTTACATTACTTTTCAGTATTAAGTATGAGTTTAACATTCATACTAAATACTGAAAAGTAATGAGAAGACATCTTATTGTTCATTTATGCATTTAAAATTGTAATAGAACATGATCAAATAAATTATTTTACAGGCTATATAAAACTTAACTAGCTTAACTTATATAAAACATTGTGAATATAAATTGTAATAATAACTCAATAAAAAAGACGTACTAACTACTTAAATGTAAGGGTAATTCCATGTAAAAGTGAGACAAAAAATTGAAATTTTTTAGTCACCCTCTCAGATTTCTTTGAAATTTGAACCAGTGGTACCTATTAACGAATAATGAAAAAATGCAAAATTTGAACTCCCAAATCCAAACGGTTCAAAAGTTATGGCATTTTGAAATTCAGCTTAAAACGCCCTGTTTTTTTCCACTTCCGCCATTATGAACTTTGTAGTAGAACTTTTAATTGAATAATTTAAGATCTAGTGGAATAACGTGGCTAAAATTTGGTACCTGACCATTTTCAAGGGTGCTGAATTCAAAAATGTAGATAAATTTGAGATACTTAAATTTTTTGACAGTTATTTTTTTATTTTAAAATGGCCAGTCAAATTTTTTGTTCTGTTACCATGGGTTGCCCTTTCATTAATTCCCGGAGTTGCCCAAGTCTCATCGATTCCATTTTTTTTTTCAAATGAAGTAGATGATCTCAGGCTATCTTTATAAAAAAGATGGTTTTGGTTTCTTAAAGCATAATAAAGATATGTCCTTTTGAAATTCAGACAAAAAATTTCTTTATTTGGCCGCTATTCTCTTTTATAGCGATGCTTTTTGTGTGAATAACTTAAGTTCTAGTAGAGAAATATGACTGAAAATTGGTACCTGACCATTTTTAAAGGTGTTGAATACAAAGATGAAGAGAAATCAACCTAAATCCTAATCTTTTAGAATTATTTTTGAATTTTAAAATGGTATAATATTACTTAACCATAAAACGGGGTAATATTTTCACAAATTGCCTAACTGTCATGGGTTCAATTGTGGTGTGTAAAAACAGTTTATTAAGGTTGGTTTTGATATATAAATAAATTTTTGTGAAGTGAGTTATTATGAAAAATAAATTTTTCTAATGCCTGCTGTGATGTATAAATATAGTTTTGGGGCGTCAGTTATGTCGCCTAAATATAGTTTTGAAACAACAGTTAACAATAACAAATTTCAATGAAAAAAAATTATTTTAATTTTAGATTAAATAATTATTAAATCTTGTTTGGTAATTCAGTTTCTTAGTCATGACAAACAGCTAACAGTGCTCCATTGGAATCAACCTAGAAAGTGAATGTCATCTCACAACATATACATCGTTGCTGGGAATTGAACCTTTTGAAGATATTCCTGAATATGAAAGAGAAATATTAATGTGGAGGACTGGGCTCTCAATGATAAATGTCAAACCAACAACTTGTCTCCATCATAAACATATTTATTTGAAGCGTTATACAACTAAATTAACACGATGCTGCAATCCATTTAATACGCATAACAAAGTTATAAAAGGTATTTACAGTAATCATAACTTTTAGTTTTTTGAAAATGTTGTGAGTTACAATAATGAAATTATTGGCAGCCAAATTCTAATTTAGCTATATTTAACCTTTTAGCTGACTTCTGAAAGTGCACTATTAAATGCCATACAATTTTAAACTTTTTAAGGTTTTATTAATATTTTTATACATATTAAAAGTGCTCTTCCCTTTTTTTAGGTAGTCTTCGTGAAATTAACTTGGATACAGCAAAGTACCTTTGCAGTAAAGGCAAATTCGTAGTTCCAGGTGAAAAACTTTGTCCACAATGCAGACATAAATTAGCGTCAAGTGAAGAATCAGAAGAGAACGAGTTGGAGATAAAGTTAACTGAAGATAATATGGAAAAAGAAATTATACTGGAATCAACAAGATCATTGCTCAACAGTACTTTATGCACTCTTGAAGTGTCTCCTCTAAAAGTTCATTTACCCAAAACCTCTAACAAGCCTTCACTTGGAAAGAGAAAGATAAAGCAGGTTGAAGAAGCAGTTATTAAGAAGCTTGCAACTGCTCTGGATGTAACCGAATCTGATCTTGTTGCACCAAAAAATGAAGTTCTAAAGGAAATTCAAACCAAAGCTCGTGATCTAGACTACCTTGTAGAATGCATGAAAGAAAAACTTAAGGTTTCTAACAGAAGGCAGCAACTTCAAATTTTGACATTAACCCTCAAAATCTTGGTCTATCAGAAAAGCAGCAGAAGAGTTTTCAGTGTCCAAACGCAAAATTCAAAATGCAAAGCTTTTATGCGACCAAAAAGGCATCATAGCATACCCTGATCTGGTTGAACGGCATCGAATCAGTAAAGATGTTATAGAACTTGTAAAGCTTTTTTACTGTGACGATGAGTATTCAAGGCAAATGCCAGGTAAAAAAGACTGTAAGTGTTGGGGAAAAAAAATACATGTCAAAAAAATTGATTTTCTGTAACTTAAAGGAGCTCTATGTGGCATATAAGACAAAGTACCCAGGCCATAAAATGGGTTTTTCTAAATTTTGCAGTCTTCGGCCTAAATGGTGCATTCTTGCTGGTCCAAAAGGTACACATTCTGTTTGTGTGTGTACAATACACCAAAATGTTAAATTAATGTTGAGTGCTATAGGCCTTGAAACATCTTACCATGAAATCATTGAATAGATTGTCTGCAGCAGAAAATCTAAAGTTTGTATGATTCACCGATGCAATAGTTGTCCTGGCATACAAGCTGCCCAAAATTATTTCCAGGAGTATCTCACACAAAATGATGATCCAAAAGAGCAATATGACAGTGATGAAAATGAACAGTCAGTGGATTTTAAACAGTGGACAACAACAGATAGAATTGAACTATTAACAATAAAACTTCCATTAAATGAATTCATAGAGCTCCTGTGTGAAAAACTTGATAATATTACTTCTCATTCATTTATAGCAAAATCACAATCTAGCTATCTAAAGCATCTGAAAGAAACAATTAGTATTGATGAGGCTATTGTACTGGCAGATTTTGCAGAGAATTACACTTTTGTAGTACAAAACGAGATACAGAGTTACCATTGGAGCAAGAGTCAATGTTCCCTTCATCCAGTTGTCATCTACTACAAGAAAGTGAAATTGGAAATATCTTCTTTTTGTGTAATTTCAGATGATTTGAATCATGATGTTGGATTTATCAATGAAGTTATGCATAAAACCATTAATTATATAAAAACTCATCTTTGTCCCACAATTACAAAAATTCATTATTTTTCTGATGGCTGTGCAGGGCAGTATAAAAACTGCAAACATTTTTTCAATTTATGTCACCACGCTCAAGATTTTTCTGTTCATTGCACTGGAATTTCTTTGCAACAAGCCATGGCAAATCTCCATGCGATGGAATAGGTGGCACTGTTAAAAGGCTTGTTGCAACAGCTAGCTTGCAGAGTCCAACCACAGGTCATATACTGTCTTCTAAAGCAATGTTTGAATACTGTCAAAAGTCAATCAGTGGGATTACGTTTGTGTACATCACTGCTGAAGAAATGGAGCTAGTAAGAAACAGACTTACTGATAGACTTTTAATAGCAACCACTATTCCTGGGACAAGAAGTTTCCATCAATTTATACCATCTTCTCATTCAATAATAAAAATGAAAAGGGTATCCGATGATGATGATTTTGCACTAACATTTGACTTCCTCAAAAAACAAAAATTTGAAATTATTAAAATTGACAATGTTATGATGTCACAATACCTATTTTGCAAATACGACAATTTTTACTGGCTTGATATGGTTTCTGAAGTTGATATAGAGAATGATGATTTTATGGTAAAGTTTATGCATCCACATTATCCAAGTCGGTCGTACTACTGGCCAAAGCGGGATGATAATTGTTGGGTGCCAAGAATGAATGTAATTTCTCTTGTTAAAACACCTTCAGCATCTTCTGGGCGTAAGTACCATATCTCAAAAGAAGATGAAACTCTATTTGAACAAGTTTTATCTTTTCAGTGAAAGTTGATTAATATTTTACTTTCATTATTTAAATGATATAAACTTCAATTTTAGTTATACTTGGTTTAGTCCTTTTCATTTTTGAGCTTTTTTCAATAAAGCAGGTTTATAATATTTTTCAAGAAAGTTTGCATTTTAGTTTCTTATTTTTTAACACAACATTTGAGCATGTAAGCTAAAATTTTAGCATGCAACCAATATTTTGAAATAATACCTAATTATTAGAATAATAAAAAAAGAAATTATTTTTTCAATGTCTTGTATATACAAGACATTGAAAAATAAAACATAAATATAAAATAAAAAATAAAACATAAACATGGAAATAAAATTTACTATATAGTAAATTTTACTTCCATGTATATTTTTGAAAATATTGATTATAAATATGCAAGTTATTCAAAACAAAATAACTTTTTATTTTATTTCAGAGGCCTAAACATTTCCAAAACATCTTATTTCACAATTAGAGTAAGGCAACTACAGAAATAAGTGAAATAAAAGTTATGGTTACAAGAAAAAAAAAGGGATTGTTGACATTTTAAAATTTAAAAATTATTTTAAAAGATTAGGATTTGGGTTGATTTCTCTTCATCTTTGTATTCAACACCTTTAAAAATGGTCAGGTACCAATTTTCAGTCATATTTCTCTACTAGAACTTAAGTTATTCACACAAAAAGCATCGCTATAAAAGAGAATAGCGGCCAAATAAAGAAATTTTTTGTCTGAATTTCAAAAGGACATATCTTTATTATGCTTTAAGAAACCAAAACCATCTTTTTTATAAAGATAGCCTGAGATCATCTACTTCATTTGAAAAAAAAAATGGAATCGATGAGACTTGGGCAACTCCGGGAATTAATGAAAGGGCAACCCATGGTAACAGAACAAAAAATTTGACTGGCCATTTTAAAATAAAAAAATAACTGTCAAAAAATTTAAGTATCTCAAATTTATCTACATTTTTGAATTCAGCACCCTTGAAAATGGTCAGGTACCAAATTTTAGCCACGTTATTCCACTAGATCTTAAATTATTCAATTAAAAGTTCTACTACAAAGTTCATAATGGCGGAAGTGGAAAAAAACAGGGCGTTTTAAGCTGAATTTCAAAATGCCATAACTTTTGAACCGTTTGGATTTGGGAGTTCAAATTTTGCATTTTTTCATTATTCATTAATAGGTTCCACTGGTTAAAATTTAAAGAAAACCCAAGGGGTGACTGAAATGAGTGTCCCACTTTTACATGGAATTACCCGTAATCTAAAACGATTGTTGTCTAAATTTAGACAACGTTTAACTTTTCTTAACTTCCACGTCAAAAAAGTTAAGCGTTGTCTTTACACGTCTAAAGGAATTAAACGTCAAAAATATTTTTTTTTTATTTTATTTATTTTTAACTTTGACGAAAATACATTTAAACTCATGACAATTTAATAATTATTATTGCCATCAAGATCGTCCTCATGATCATTCTCGCCATCGTTTTTACTTAAATTGATCAATCCAGCTTCTCCATCTTGAGAATTTGAAAAATAAGCATTTAATTGGCTTTTTTCAGCTCCACCTATACGGAAGGAAGCCATGCTAAGATGGGAACCAATCAGTGAATGTATTTCCGATACTTTTCAAAAAACGATTAAATCAGTATTAACTTTTACACTAAATGTTGGATTAAGGGTCAGAAGATTTAAGCATGTGGATGCAAAAAGTTAAATACAAAAAATCAACAGTGATACAAAAGGAGCCGTGGATAGAGCACCAACAAATTAATAAAATCGGTTAAATTGCTTCATTACTTTTATATTCTACTAATCATTTTACTAATCAGATGGCGCTATGCTCTTTGAAAGCCCTATTCAACGTATCATAGGTTTATACCATACCCTTCAAATATTATTTTCATAGTTTAAATGGTCTTTAAGGTATGAAGTACATTAAAGAATAGAATTATAACCTAAGTTTGATTTTAGTTAAACAAAAAAGTTAATACTTTACCAACAACAAGTTGACATAAAGTAGCGTCTCTAAATGGAAATTTTTTAAGTGTGCCTTTTCCATCCATACTTAAATGCGACATAACAAAATTAGAAAAAAATTGTTTTAAGAGATTTTTTGAAGTATCTTTAGTAGATGTTCCCCCCATTCGTGAAAGAAGGTGAAACTACAAATAAACTATTTCTAAAAATGCCTTTTTTAATAGATATGGAATTCCAGTTTAGAATCAAAATATAAATTCTGCTTATTCAGTAAAAGCAAAACCTATTTTAGACATCAAAACAAACAGTCTTGAATGAAAATTTTAAAATCATAGTCAAATTTTAAATGATAGTATATTGAACTTGAAATAGAAAATATGAGCTACACACTAACTTAAGTTATTTTATTTACAAGTATTCCACACTGCTCCTCTAAATTTCTAAATCCATTCAAGGTCTGAATAGGTTCAGCAATAACTTCCAGATGAACTTCACCACTTTTTATGTGCTCTGAACTTTGTATACCCATCATTTCAACTGCTATTTTGAAATCTTTAATTTCATTTACCAAATAACCTAGCTGATAGAGAACTTTTCCCTGGAACTCTGTAAAAAACATTACATTATTCATATAAGAAAAAGATTTTTAAAAAACAACTAAAATATTGGTACACTAGCTTAATTACTTTTTTAAATCTTAAGTTGCTTTTTTAAATCTATTTTAAAATGTATGTTGTAACATTCATGCTTAAATTTTATGCAATATTTAATCAAAGTCCATATTTCACAGTTATAAGATCCAGAGATAATAGTAAAAGAAAGATTCTATCTTAAGCAACTACATTGGTCACATCAGACAAAATTAAAAAACTTAAAGTTTGATAACTTACTCGCTTGATCATTTCATTTATTTGGGGTGCAGTTGCCATAAAACTGCTGCTTGTTTGAAAGTTTCTGTTTAATTTTAGAGGTGTTTATGGAAATACAGATGGTTTAACTACAATATAAA
The DNA here is from genome assembly GCF_058129835.1 of Hydra viridissima. Taxonomy (NCBI): domain Eukaryota; kingdom Metazoa; phylum Cnidaria; class Hydrozoa; order Anthoathecata; family Hydridae; genus Hydra; species Hydra viridissima. The sequence goes on from NW_028324306.1 coordinate 5,439,862, forward strand.
AAACCATTGCATTACATTAATTATGCAAAAAGTTTTAAATAAAAATTCCTTTTTAAATAGCATAAGTAATATATAAAAAACAAAAATATAAAAACACCAACTCTAAAAAAATAAGTATTACTTGGTTGATCCACAATATTGTCTTTTGATATAGGCTCTCTCTGCCTCAATAATGGAATCCTGGAATTAAATTTTCTAGTTAACAGACAAAGAGATTGTGAAAGTACTGATGCTTTAGCTACGATGTAAATAATTATATCATTACATCATCTTGCAAAGTCATTTTTAACGAAAACTTTACTAAAATTTTATAAAAAAATTGATTTAAAAAAACTTTTATTATTGGGATTTTTTGTGTAGGAATTATAACGTTCATAGGTCAATTTCATCCAAAGGTGAAAGTTATGTACATTAAAAGTATTACGAAATTTAGAGATCCTACTTGATTGTACCATTTTATTAGTTTTGGTGTAGCAGCCACACTCAATTTGAATATAGGAATCTTAGAATTCAAACTTCTTCTTGACGCAAAAGGTGACTGCAGGAGAATTGTGCCCATAATTATGAAAGTAGTCTAAGTCAAAATTTAAAAAAAAATGAATTTATCACTTATTTCACACGACATGATTTTAAACTAAATATATTCAATGTTATTTTTACGATATCGTCCAAAAATTTTTGACGGTATTGTAAAAATTACTATTTTTAATTAGATTTTAAAATCTTCAAATTCCAATTTTCTTAAAAGTTGAAATAATGGACAACTGGGGGTCTTTCTCGGAAATCTTCGTTTACTAGAATTGCTAGAATTAGTTAAACACTTACAAAATTAGGTTTATTCACATGTAACCCAAGGCACTTGCAATCACATATGAACTCACTTGCAATCACATATGACCATAGAAAAGTATGGTACTAACTTTTAAAAGTATTGTACTCAGTTTTAAATTTAGTAAAATTTTACTTAATTTAAAACTTCACATATCTTAATTTTAATCACAATTTATTTCTGATGGTCACTGGTATAGAAACAATATATCTTTACTAATCCTGGCTTAAGGATCACTCTGGTACGTGGGAACAGAAGCAAGAAATTAGAAAAAAAAGAAAATATGAGTCGTCAGTTGCATGTTGTTTTGAAAACGTATAATTTTTTTACAGGTGACTTTATTAAGTAAGAAAGATGCATCGCTGACAAAATAGTGATTACAAAAACAAAAAAACTAACTTAAGTTCAATGTTATAAAGCTTTCATTCTGACAATTTAATAAAACAATTATGAAAGTATTGCTACACCGTTAAGGTGTAGCTAAGATGACCTTAGCTTTAAAAAAAGCTAAGCTAAGGTGACCTTAGCTTTAAAGGTCCTCTTTAAAAAAAATCGTTTTTGGAAACTACAGAACTAACTTTTCATTTTTGCTTCATACTTTTAATCTTATGTTATGTTATAATATTCCTAGGTTATAAAACAAAATTCAAAGTAATAAACTAATTACATAATAATCAAAAAAAAAATTAAAAAGTATAAAAATTAAACATACCTTAGGTTTATTCTTTTCTAGGTTCTTATAGGTAGATATTTCATTTAAAAATATTTACTTTTTATTGAAGTCAGAAATAAGGAAACCAAAGAAATCTACAATTATTCAAATGACCTTAGAGAAAGCATGGAAAAAATTTTTAAATGTCATTAAAATATATACTAATCACATTTTTTGCATATTATTTTGCGTTAAAAAAGATACTTTATAAAATAATGTTTAATTAAAATGTGTTGTCTAAAAACTCCATGTCATCAACACATTTATTTGAAAGAAATTTTTTTTTATTCCAAAAAAAAAAGTAATTGTGAATGTCTTCTAAATGTGTTGTTTTGTGGCTTAAGTTATAAGGCATTTTTAACACATTTCTTTAAAAAAACAATAATCGCTTTTATTCAATTTGTTTTCTAACGAAAAAAAATCCTCTTTTATTTTTTTATTTTTTAATGAAATCGAATTCAATTAATTTAAAGTAAAATTCAAAATTTACTTTAAATTAATCGGATTTAAAATAAATTTTGAAACATTAAACATCAACTAAATGTCTATTAAATGTCAAAATGCCCGATGAGGCCTTTATTAAGCGTTTAAACGCTTTCTAAATATTCCGAATCCGTTTAAATTTCATTTCTAAACGTTCAGATTTATTTAATTGTCATTTAAACGCGATCTAAACCCATTTTACATCAGCAGATGTCCGAAGGGAATTATAGTCTTTCTTTGTTGAGTTTACAACCTTATCCCCTTTGTTGTCAGTTTCCCTAATATATCCAGTTAATAGTTTTTGTGATTAATGTATTTTAATATATAGTGGATATATCAAAGGGCTTGTATCCGTAATTTAATATGAGTTTGGGTTTAGGGGACATTTATCAGGGATAATATGGTATATATACTTTGTTATTTATATAAATAATCTAAAAATCATGTTTATTATATGGCCAAATATTGCATTTAGCGTTCTTTACTATCCAACAATGGAAAAATTGCATGACCACTTTCAAATGGTGATACATCACCTTTTTTAAACAACTCATCGGCTTTCAAAAGTACATCTTCTGCCTTTCTGTTCAAATTATCTCTAACAAAACAAGTCCCTTCTCCTGAAGACATCACATTTATAAGTGCATTTGTCAATTTTTTCCTTAACAAAACACAATTTCCCGCTTCCACGGATGAACCATGAGTCTCTTAATCTTTTTACAGATTTTTTACTTTTTTCCACTCTCATTTGAAATTCTTGGTGAAGCCAATCTACAACAAAGTTGAGCAATTGGATTGTGAACACTTTTAATGCATTTTTTAATTTACTGTAAAAAATTCTCAAAAATGTAATGCGGACAATTGATATAAGAAGCAATTATAGTTTTTGACATCATCAGCAAGATGAATGAGAGAGTGAACATTATAAACTGAGAAGGTCTCTCCAAAGACATGCTTTGCATTTGCTACTAAATACTGAACAAGATATCTAGCATAATCTAAAAAGTAGTTTCACTTGCCATCATTATTGTTTAAAATTATTGACATTGCAACTTGTAAAACTAGAAAAATATCATAAAACCTTTTAAGCACGGTTTTTTTTAACACAAGGGGACAAGTATACAAAAGGAATTGTCTAAATTTGGTGGCTTTCTAGTAGCTGAGCTCATCAAGTGATCGAGATTGTCTTGCAAAATCAGAGGGAAGCTTTTGACTCAACATGGACAAGTCTGAAGATATTGATTCTTTTGTAGCTGCAGGTAGCCTGCAAATCCTCGGTCCATTAATCATTAAAGTTAATACTCGTTTCATAATTCAAAGACACACCAAGTGCATGTAGTCCAGAACAATTTGACTAAGGCAGCAAACCATTTCAATAAATAGAGATTTTCCAATTTGGTGACCACTTTCTGTTAAGTTGGGGTAAGTCATAATGGAGGAATTAGTACTAAATAAATATATAATCTATATGTTAACATTAAAAGGCGGCCATATTGACACGCGTGCTATTACAAAATCAGATCAACTACTTAATGGTCCGTAATTACAATAAAAAATATAACGGCCGTGTAGATGACATCACTCTCACACATTCAAGATTCTCTAAATTGTCAAAATCTACTGAAACTCTCAAAGATAAGAGATCATCACTGTTAAAAACAACCCTACCTAACCAATTTCCTCTTACCAAACATTGCTTACAGGATTCATAACCAGTGTGGCCAACAATACATTTAAAAAATTATCATCCTGGTGCATCACAGACAATGCCTTGACCACAATTTTGTGAGTACCTATGCTTGATGCTAAACCATATTCAGAAAGAGTATCAAGTTCTTCCGAAAATTCTTGGAGAAATTCCTGCTCCAGCGTAGGTTTTTTCGTTCCATACAACAAAGCAACAACAAACACCGTTTTCCTAATAAGGCTTAAAATAGTCCAAAATGATGTTTTTTTACAATTAAACACAGTTAAGGCATCAATATTAAAACTGATTTCCAAGGTTTGTTTTTCTAATTCTTACTCTGCAAACTTTGATAAAGAATTTTTAAGATAAATATACTCGCCACCATACCTTTCTTGAATTTTATAGTCAGATACATTGTTGTTACACAAACCACAGTAAGATTTAGGGAGTTCTGGATGGCTACTTGCCCTTAATAGCTTAAGAAGATCTTCTAAAAGTTGTCTGGAAACGTTGTGTTTTAGTACAAAGTTAGAAGAATCGTTTTGGAAAGGTTTGTCTTCCTTAACTGCACAGCTTTCTTCACTTCTACTACTATCCAATGGATATGCAGAAAAAGAAGTCTCTTCAAAATCAAAATCTGTTTCATGAACCACAGAACAAGATTGGGTATAAATTTAAAATAGATTCATTAAGAAAGGAATCTACATAAGTAGTGTTATTTCTAGGCAACGATGATCCCATGTTTTTTCAATCAAAAGGAGCTTTTTTTGAGAATAGACGACACAGCTTTGTCTCTTTGCCTATAATGCTTGAAATACTGATTTTTCATGCTAATGTGGATAAAATAACTAAAAGCAGAAATATTCTTGCAATAAATATTATATATATATATATATATATATATATATATATATATATATATATATATATATATATATATATATATATATATATATATATATATATATATTTATATATATATATATATAGGGAAACATATGAAATCAGAATATTATTATTTACTTTGAAGATATGAAGTAAGGATATATCTAAAATAAGATTTGATACAAAATATATCCATGATTGGACAAAGTTACAGTATGGCAACAAAAAAATTTTTATGAAGTTATGCATTATTAAGTCAAATCTTGTAAAAAACAAATGATGTAAAAATACAGATCAAATTCTTATAATTAACATTCACTATAAATATAATAATAAACTAAAAGTTCTGACACCGCTTGATTGCCTGAAATAGATACCTATTTTATTCCGAAAAATGTAGCGACAACCTAGGCAATGATTCTCATAAAAAATGCCACTTAACTGCACCCAGTAAACACGCTTTAGTTGGTCCAACTCATGGGCCAGTATTGGCTACAGTTGGCTAACTGTTGGCATTTCTCGCCAACCATTAACCGACTGTATACCGCGTGTTTTTGAATCGTAAAAGTTCCCCGTAAGTTTGTAAATGTATATTATAAATATATTCACTTAGACCATGCGACTAATTTTTAAAATTATTCAAATAGATTCATTCATTGATTAAAACTATTCAATAGAGTTAGTTTAGTTTGAAGCTTTTTATCATTTTTTTTTTTTCAAACGCTTTTTCTACCCTTTAATTAAACTTTTAAACTCAAACTCTCGTACACCTCTTAATATAACCGTTACGCTGGTAAGTAGAAATATTTTACATTTATCCATTAGTGACACATTCAGATATAATTTTTAACATTGGTTGAGTTTTCAATTTATTTTTATGATGAAACCATTGTTGTATTTGTATAAGACATTTTAGCTCTATTTTAACTATTATCAAAAGTTGAAATACAGCTAAAATGTATATGTGCGTGTATAGTAGTATGTTTATGTGTGTATTTCTGTATGTATATGTATGTATGTTTGTATGTATCTATCTATCTATATATATATATATATATATATATATATATATATATATATATATATATATATATATATATATATATATATATATATATATATATATATATATATATATATATACAGAGTGTCTGCCAGATCAGGGGAATTCAGGGAAAAGTCAGGGAAATCAGATATCTGCAAAAAATCTTGGATAATCAAGAAAATTAGGTTGAATTTTAAAAAAATCAGGGAGAAATCAGGGAAAATGGCTCTTCATCAAACTTACATAACTTAAATAAGTTGTACATAGTACATGTAATATAAAAGTTTATTTGGCAGATAGTTTTATGAACTTCACTTGCATCAAGCGAATCTTGAATCTTCACTTGCAAAAATGTAAACAATTATACAACCCATATTAAATGTATCAATACTTGATACATTTAGTGTGGGTTGTATTATTGTTTACATTTTTGCAGTTGAAGAGCATTTTTCTAAACAAATCTAGGTCAATTTTTGTGAAGTTGAATTTGGGTAACTTTAAATTAAATCAAGGAAAACAGGTAGAAGATCAGGAAAATATCAGGGAAAAGTCAGAGAAATCCACCTAAAAATATTGGCAGACATCCCTATGTATTTTGTATATATTGCATATAATATATGCCATATACAATATTGACATAATATATGCAGTATATAAATAAATGGTATATGCAATTGCATATACAATATGACATATACATTTTATATTAAGCATATATAACATTTGTATATATATATATATATATATATATATATATATATATATATATATATATATATATATATATGTTCATTTATATATATATATATATATCAATATGACATATACATTTCATATTAAGCATATATAACATTTATATATATATATATATATATATATATATATATATATATATATATATATATATATATATATATATATATATATATATATATATATATATATATATATATTCATATAATGCATATAATTATAGCATTTTATTAAAAGGGACTTCAACTTCTGAAAACTATGAGAAAACTGTTCAAAATTTTGGGAATCAGGAAAGTAAGGTTTTGGATAAACTATTTGTTTTTTTGTTTTTTTTTTGTTTTACTACTTGTTATACATTGTATATGTGTTACACATACATACATTGATTATGATGCTGACATATATTGACAAAAGAAAACTATTTATATTTTTTGTAAAAAAAAATAATTTGTGTTTTAACTAAAGTCATAAATGGATGAAGGCTTTAAAAAAATACATATTTCATTTTACAAAAATACACATTTCTACTTTTTTACGCAGATAAAGGTTTTAAATAACGCTCTTTTCCATGGCCTTAATAACACAGCACAAAAATGTGCTAGAATACCATTTTTACAGCAATCAATTCACCTACAGGGATAAATAACATGAATGTTTAAAATTTTAACTCCAAATATTTGAGTTCCATAACACCTTTATCCATGTATGTCTTCAATTTAAAAACTAGATTGTGTTTTTGAAACCAGTTTTCCAATAAGATTCAAATGCAATCAAATATTATTTAATTATTTATGTATGTTTATAGAGAAGTTAGCAGCTTTGGAGTTAAGATTAACAGAACTGGAGCAATAAAATAAGTTTTTAGAAGTTCAAAGTTTTTTGGATAATGAAGATATTGTTGTTCCCCCTGGCCTTCCAATGGAAAGTAAGGAAGATTTGGAGAGGCTTAACCTTATGATACAGATGAAATCTGAGATGGCTCTCTATAAAGTTTGAAATTATTTTTTGTATTATAATGTTTCTAGCAGTCTTCAGGTTGCGTTTAAACTAGTAACTATTAATTTATAAGATCAAAGATAAGTTTTTTTATAAGTCTTATAATTGTAATTTATCAAAGGTAATTTAATAATACCTTAGTTATATTATACCGCATTACATTTTCATTTACCTTTGAAAAAATAGTTTAAATAAAAAAAGTTGTAATATGTAGCATTATTTGTTTTTAGGTCGAATATCTGCGTTCTATTGGCGGTAAAGTTGAACGTCCAAAATACATATGATGTGTGTTGGGAGCCATGTTTTCCAAAAATTTTAGCGTTTTATGTCATCTAAATGGATCTTCAAGTAAGATGATAGCTACTGGAATGGGCAAGGTTAAGTTGCGATGTTATCATTTTGTGTTAAAGTGCTTACTATGTAAGTATTACTAGTTATGTAAATTTTTAGTCTATTAAAGTCAACCATATTTTTATATTTACAAAAATATGTTTACAACACTAAGAAAGAATATAATATGTTAGTACTTATGACAATTGCCAGTGTTGTCATTAGTTGTGAATTTGTAAGATATTATATTCTCCCTTGGTGACTTGAACTTATTATCATATGCACATATTTTTAAAACTGCTAACCAGTTAATGTAATTCTTGATTTGCAAAGTATACGTATAAGAGCTTAAAAATAACTTAAAAATAATTTATATTTAAACAAAAAATAAATTGAGTTTTTAAATTTATTTTCATTTTATTCTTTTAGCAGCAGTAAGAGTTCAGTATCTTAATTCCAAGGATAAAGATATTTACCCGATGGTTTCAAGATGGTTTCAGGGCGCAAATGATCAAGGAGATGGGCGAATAAATAGACAGACGAAACGCAAGGTTATAAAAAATCAGTTGCAGTTAATCAATGAAAAGAATATTTAGTTATTATTTTCTTTTGAAAATTTATAAAAGCTTATTTTTCTTGATTTTATTTATAAATCTAATTTTTTTTATTATTATTAATAATTATCTAATAAATCGCCACGTTTTTAAATATTAGCGTTTTACAATATTGTTTTTAATTAAAGTTGCCAATATTAGTTTCAAACCTTTAATAATATTAACTACAATAATAGAATATCTTTAGTTCTTTATTTGTAAATATTTTTCTTTAATGGTCTGGAAATAAAAGTGTAATGATAAAAAATTTGTTCTTTTTTTTGTATTCAACTAAGTTATCTATAAATAATACAATATTTTGTGTCGACAGTAGTACTGTTTGGTAAAGTCTGATATACAAACAATCACTATTAGATAGAAAATTAAATATTAAAAAGCAAAGTTATACTTTGTTATTAAGCAATATTCAAAACATGATTTATAACTTTTGCACTTTCAATTTAAGCGCGAAAGTGAATTTAAGAAATCGCGAAAAAAAATCATATAGTTGGGCCGGTAATGGTACCAACTGTTAGCCAACTGTTTTATTACTGTTGGGCCGTTAATGGCAAACAATTGTTTAAAAACAGTTGGCTAAGTGTTGGTAAAAGCGTTACGTTTTTTTCACGGTACCAACTAAATAGCCGACTGTTGGCCCAACTGTAGCTAATAGTTGGTTATTAGGATCGGGCCAACTACTTACCAACTGTTCGATGTTTACTGGGCAATCTTTGTTTACTAATTGCTAATGCAATTAGTAAAATGCATTCGGGCTAGTTAAAAATTTATAGAATTAAAGTAATCTTATTATATTTGTTGCATACGGCAACCCTGACATGTAAAGGATTAAAAAGACAGGTTGTTCTTGCATTTCATATATTAAGTAAAAACAACCCATTTCCAGACTGCCTACGACGACTGCTTTTCTTGAAATACTGGGAAGTGGCTACAAATATTAAATCTTATATCTTTAGAACGGTTTTCAATGCTTGTTGTGCGTCTCTTTCTTGCAACTTTGTTTTCTGCAACAATTAATGGGCGCTCGCGCTTTGCAATTATTATTTTTTCCAGCTTTGCACAAACTGTCTATAAATTTGTATTCAATACTGTCACAGTGATAGCTGATTCTTGATAGAAACATGTTGTTAATTCTTATTACGTCGATATAGAAGCCATTTATTTTTTTCAGATATGCAAACACAGTAATAAAAAAAGTGCATACCATGTTATACGTACGGTGAACCACACTGTATGTCTCTAGTGGCACTGTTTGTCACATAAATCAACTCCTCCCATATGGGCATTATAAATTCCAAAAATCTTTGTTCGATCCAATAGTCATAATTTTTTTTTATCCTTTTTTGATTGCTTGTTAGCAGTAGCACCTGGTTCAAGTGTTATACAGTTTAAGATGAGTTGCACAATATTATTATCATACCATCTCACTATACAAACTCCTCAATTATTATCAGCTATATAGCCAGAGGAGCCTCTTCCAGCTTTTTTAAGATCTTTTTCATTAAGTAACTTTTTGCCAACATCATTTTAGCGATCTTTACGGATTGTTGCTACAGCCATAAATCTTTTCTCTTTTAGAAATTGAAGAATATCGATAGTTATCAAAATAGGTTTTCTAGTTAATACTCTAGTTGAATTTTGTGTCAAGCGATATACAACATTGCTTCCCATCAACAGACCTGGAAGTTCGACTTTTTTCAACGAACATTTTCCACAAGAAATCACAAAATAGTATACCATTCTTGATACACCGCATGTGTTATTAGGAGGGTATTGTCTCAGAAAATCTTCCTTTTAATGGTAAAATATGCTCATATATTTAATGACTTTCTTCTTGTGGGATACTTTGAAGATTTTAAAATAAGTTGATTAGACGTCGTACCTTGACTAATTTGTCATAATTAAGGTGGTTTAAGGAAAGTGATTTGGTATACGAGTTTTATTGCTCTAATAAAATCTCTGATGTGGAAGCTTAACTATCGACATTAAAACTAAAATGCCGTTAAATTTTTCTATATCATCGTTTGTCACCACTATTGACTTACCTGTTAAATTTGCACTATACAGATTTGTCTATTATACAAATAGACCAATTATTTCAGAACTAAAATTTTGTTTTAAGTGCTGATAAGGTGTTAGTTCTGGATAAAGTGCTTCTGGAAAGGCTTACCATTAAAGTGTTGATTTCTTTTAGGACAGAAACTTTATGCCAACGATGTACAGGATTAAGAAGTTTATTTGCTGAAGTTATTTTATTAGTAATACTTTCATCATCAGAACTTTCGTTTACACTAGGCTCAGATTTTGAGCAAGTGAAATTACTTTACATGCACAAATCCTTTCCTAATTTGTATCCTCGAGATCACTTTTATTATCACTATCAACATCACTATCGTCAAAATCTTTTACAATTATATCTTTTAACCCTTTGCGCTCCAGCCTAGTAACTCAAAGAGTATACCTATAATCCAGCACTATATTTGTTACATGTACATACCTGTGATGAAGGAAAAATACGGAGTCGTTGTAATAAAACAAAACATTCATTTCTTAGCTATTTTATTAAGAAGCATATTCTAACTTATATCAAAAAAAAAAAACATAAATTTTAGGACTTAAAATTTCTTTAAGTGTGATATCTTTCGATACAATTGCCCATATGCATTTGTGGTTTACCGAGGCATGTATCACAGTAATACGAAGTTCGCGTCTTTGTCCTTTTTCCTGTCTATTGGAATACACAAGACAATCTCTTTTCTTGCTTTTTCGCAATAGGTGCAGTCATTTGTCCAGTATATTTTATGTGTTAAGGTTGTAGGTCTTGATCAATCTCCGCAGAACTCACCTATGAGTTGATCAAATAATATCTTAATGAACTTCAAATGGGACAGTAGTTTTTTGTTCTTGCTTTTTTTTTTACACATATATTATGTATGAATTTATGGCAGACATCTCTATTCCCCAAAAGAAAATATTCCTCTACTAGTAAATCTTTATTGTTTAATAACAGATCAACAGAGTGAAGAATAGCATACGGATTGTATGGATATATACAACATGCTCCAAAATCAGATGCCATGTTTGCAGCTGTGAATGCATTGTTGCAAATTTTCTTGAATAATCCACTGATGTTGGACTTGTTGACTGTAATTGAATACATAGTCATTAAATCCTGACAATCAGTATTATATTAAGTTTTTAGAGAGCCAAACACAGTACGGTTTAATGGCTGCGTCCAGTGAGAACAATGTGTAGGAGTAGATGTAAAAAGCGGATTCTGGCGCATGAGCATTTTTTTTGGTTATTTTTTGCGCGACTTACCTTTTTTTGATATTTTAACCATAATTTAAGTATAAATTTTTTTTGCATGCTTTTGCGGGTTCTGGCTCATTTTCATTTTTTGCATACTTAAGGTTGATAGCTTTGAATCATTTTTTTGTTGACCTTTTTTTCAAAAAAAATGTACGGTGAAATCTTTCCGCGTTGAAGTTCTAAAATTTTTCTTCTTGTGTTATAAAATATTTCTTTCCGTCATAAAAATTTCTTACCGCAATGATTCAAATTCATTTTCTTCTTTAAAAAAAAAAAAATGTTTTTAGCGAGAACAAAGCATGCAGGTGAAATGAAAGCGTTGTTTGATCTTTCGTTCAATAATATGAGGATGGTGTGTTTGAAGATAACTAAAGAAGGAATTAGCGTGAAAATAAAAACGATAAAGTTAATGTTTGAAGTGGAATTTTTTGCAGATCAGTTTGACGAGTACGTTTTTGATTTTGAGGAGCCGTTGCATGTGGGCATTGAGAGTTATATGAGCAAGGTATTTAAAACGGTGAAAAGTGGTAGCGAGTTGACTTTGTCAATTTTGAATGCAGGAAGTTTGGAAATCGCCGTGAGATCTTTAGACCAGTTTGCGTATAATATTAAGGTGGTGACGGAAAGCGTTCAAAACGTGAATTTGAGTGAGTGCTATTCTTTTCTGTCAAAGAGAAGAATTTCGGCTTCGAGGTTTAGCGATATGTGTAAGATGATAAAGCCGACATCGGAATTTAGAGTGGCTTTAGAGAAAGGGGTGTTGATATTTTCAATGGAGACAAGCGGTATTTTTTCTGAGAGCTTTAAGTTTGGAGAAGAAACTGAAGATGAAGTGAAGGTTGATGTGGTGCATCGGTCTGAGCAGCTGTATCGAGTTTCAAAAATAGTTTCTTTTTCGAGCGTGTTAGATGTGTTTGTGGGAAAGGCGTTGATAATTTCGTCCACAGGAGAAATGGGAACGGTAAAAGTGTATTTTCTCTGAATTTTTTATTCTTGTCAAATAAAAAATTTTTTAGAGAATGGCGCCTAAAAAGGGAATGCTTGAGAAGGGTGAATTGAGTCCGAGTAATAAACCGGATCCAACAGATTCGTAGCCTTTGCCAGTTTTTAAGAAGAGCCCGTCTCCATTGACGCTTTTAGACCAAGGTCTTAAGTATAAGCCAGAGTCAGCTGCGGTTAATTACATTCCTTTTCCGTTTTTGTTTAAGTAAACCACGCCACGTCCGGCGATTTTGTCGACCATGGCAGAACCGGCAGAAGAGCCAACACCGGCAAGAAGTCCAGTGGCAAGAGCAGGGACAACTCTTGTGGCTAGAGTGTCGAGTAAAGGGAGTAACGCACCGATGAAACCTCCTTCCATTTTAGAGTTGTGCATTAGTTGTTTTTTGCTGAGTTTGAGAGTGACACCGGTTCCTGCTCCTCGTCCTGTTTCCAACAACTTGATTTCATTCGGACCTGCTCGCTTGCAAAATCGGGTGACTAGAGCTGAACCATCTATCCTTGACACACCGGTTACCGATTCAACGAGCGTCATCACACCTAGACTTGTTCTTGCACCAAAACCTGGTTTATTTTCAAGAATTGCAACGGTCGTTTCCAACAGTTTCAACCAAATAAATGCTCTCATTGATCCATACGTTCCAGAAACGGTGAAGAATGTCGTGAGCAGTGTTAAAAATGGAGTGGAAAAAACGATAAAGTCTCTCAAAGGTCTTGTTTTTGAAGCACCGGCTCCCGCTCCTCGTCCCGTTAAGTTTAAATTGACTGAGCATGCGCTGAATCACATCACTAAGCAATTTTCTTACACCCCCTCTGTTCAATATCAACATCCTAATGCGTTTTTAAACATGGTCAAAGAGGCCGCGATCAAAGTCATTAAAAAAAACACAAAAACGAATCTTGTTTTAACCTGTGAAATGACGCGTGCGAACATTGCTACTGGAGAAGAAACTCTTCGCACTGTGGTCTTCCCGTCCAAATGCGATATTGTTTATGAATCCACTAACAAAAGGGAATTCTTTGAAACATGTAAAGAAAGAATTCTTGAAAACATGTCCAATTACAACAAAGAAGGATCCAATTGGAAAGTTTCCAAAATTTTGAAAATAGACGTTAACATGATTGATTACGCACCTTTCATCGGTTCTTCGTACATCGAGCTTCCTGATGAACTGAAAAACAAAAAGGCTATTATCAACATGGAAAACGACGACAATCAATGCTTTAAATGGTCTGTCACCAGCGCGCTGAATCTGAAATCTAGAGACAACGAAAGAATTGACAATGAGCTCATTAAAAAATCAGAAGAGTTAAAATGGGAAGAAATGGAGTTTTCTGTCAAGTACGATCAAATCGACAAGTTTGAAAATATCATCCAGACATTAGCATCAACGTCTTTGGGTATGATGAAAAAATACTTCATCATTTACGAATACCCAAAATTTTAGATCGAAAGCATACTGTTGATTTGCTACTCATTTCAAACGACGACACTAGCCATTACTGCGTGATTAAAAACTTCAGTCGACTTGCAAGCTCTTCAGTAACAAAAGGAAAAAGAAAACAACAGTTTTGCAGAAATTGTCTCCAAGCTTATGACCAAGAAGAAAAGCTCCAAAAACATCGAGTTGACTGCTATAATCACATCTCGGTCCGAATCGAACTTCCTAAAGAAGGAACCGTTCAGTTTAAAAACTACAAAATATCCATGAGAGTTCCGTTTGTGGTGTATGCCGACTTTGAAAGTTTCATCAAATCTGTCAACACTTGCGTTCCCGACTCAAAACACTCTTACACCAAACAATACCAAAAATACGTTACAAGCTCCTTTTGCTTTTACATCAAATGCTTCGATGAAACCATTTATTAGGGAAAACCTGTCACGTACACAGCAGAAAGCGATGATGATGACGTTGCGCAAAAATTTGTAAACAGTCTCGAAAAGACTTTACAAAGATTTTCAACAAGATTGATTTATTACAACATTATTGGGAGAAAAAGAAAGTTGTGACTGATGAGGATGAAAAGAATTTTAAAGATGCAACACAATGTCACATTTGCAGTAAAGATCTTGACGGTGATAAAGTCTTAGTCCACTGCCATTTGACTGGAAAGTATCGAGGAGCTGCTCACAAAGATTGCAACATAAAATATCAAATTCCAAAATTCATACCCATTCTATTACACAATTTGTCTGGTTACGATTGCCATTTGTTCATCAAGAAATTAGGTGGTAAACTCAATTGCATCCCCAACAACGATGAAAAATACATCAGCTTCACAAAAAGCATTAAAGTAAGAGAGTAAAGAAAAAATGGTAAACTAAAGGAAGTGTGGAAAGAATTGAGGTTTATTGACAGCTTCAGATTCATGTCTGAAAGTTTAGTCAGTTTAGCTAAAAATCTAACCAACGATCAGTGCAAAAACGTTGCTGAATATTATTCTGGAAAGCAGTTTGAATTATTAAGAAAAAAAGGCGTTTACCCTTACGAATGGGTAGACTCAATTGAAAAATTCTCCGAAACAGCATTGCCACCTATTAAAGCATTCGACTCCAAATTGAACGACACTGAAATAGAAGATAAAGAATATGCGCATGCTCAAAACCTTTGGAACGAATTTAAATGTGTCACGTTTAAAGACTGGCACGAGCTGTACAACGTTTCAGACGTGCTTATACTTGCAGATGTTATTGAAAATTTCAGAGACGTGTTTATGAATTATTATGGTCCGGTTTGGTATTACACCTCCCCTGGACTCGGTATAGGCACTTGCTATAAAATGATCGGAGTTGAATTAGAACTTCTGAGCGATCCTGATATGCTTCGCATGATACAAAAGAGAGTACGAGGTGGAATCAGCATGATTTCAAACCGACTTGGAACTGCTAATAACAAATACATGAGCGACTCGTACGATCCTTCACAACCGTCAAAATTCATTCAGTACTTGGACGCTAACAACTTGTACGGATGGGCGATAAGCAAAAATCTTTCCGTTGAAGGACTCAAATGGATGACTGAAGACGAACTCTCAAATTGGAAATCCATGCCATGCATTCTTGAAGTCGATTTGGATTACCCTGATCACCTTCACGTCAAACACAAGATTACCCTTTGAAAGAATGCTCATTGGGAAAGTAGAAAAACTCGTTCCAAATTTAAACCCTAAAAAGGAATATGTTGTCTATCATGAAAACCTAAAACTGTATGAACGAATGGGATTGACCATTACAAAAATTCATAGAGGTTTCACCTTTAAAGAAGAACCTTGGATTAAGCCATACATCGACTTCAACACCAATTTAAGAGCAAAAGCCCCCAACGAATTTGAGAAGAATTTTTTCAAACTCATGAACAATTCTGTGTTTGGAAAAACCACGGAAAACATCGAAAATCATGTTGACGTTAGACTTGTCACTACACAAAAAGGAGCCTTAAAATTATCCAAAAAAACTCAATTCGAAAGCCGCACCATTTTTGATGAAAACTTGATCGCCGTTCACATGAAAAGAACAAAGTTGGTTTACAACAAACCCATTTATTTAGGAATGTGCATCCTCGACATCAGCAAAATTTTAATGGCTGAATTCCATTACGACTACATTAAACAAAAATACGGCGATCGGGGAAGATTATTAATTACTGATACAGACTCGCTCTTTTACGAAATTGAAACAGAAGATTTTTACAAAGACATTGCTGATGATGTACTAGAAAAATTTGACACGAGTGGATTTGACAAAGAACATCCTGCCATTAAAAATGTCGGGTTCAAAGTGGGTGTTAACAAAAAAGTCATCAAAATGTTCAAAGACGAGACTGAAGGAAAGCAAATTAAAGAATTTGTCGGACTTAGACCTACACTCTACTCTTACAATGTCCTTGAAGAAAAAGAACACAAAAAATGCAAAGGTATCAAGAAAATTTTCGTTGATAAAAAAAAAATCATCAAGATTACAAAAACTGCTTAATGAATGGAAAAGAACAGCTTGCAACCATGAACGTCATCCAATCCCATCTTCACGACATTTACACCGAAGAAATAAACAAAGTCGCACTCAGCGCTAACGATGATAAAAGATTCATTTTGGAAGACGGCATTCACACCTTGGCAAAAGGACATTACAGAGAACCACAGCAGCAATAAGATTGCGGTAAGAAATTTTTATGACGGAAAGAAATATTTTATAACACAAGAAGAAAAATTTTATAACTTCAACGCAGAAAGATTTCACCGTACATTTTTTTTGAAAAAAAAGTAAGTCAACAAAAAAATGATTCAAAGTTATCAACCTTAAGTATGCAAAAAATGAAAATTTTCATTAGCAACAGATAATAATTCAACTGAGTTGTGAAAATCATGGTTAACAACTATTAGTAACTCTGATATGTTGCTACGAATATTTGGCAAAATGGTATTTGTGAATCATAATTATCCTATTACTTGTTTTTTCCGTTCATTTTCACAAATACTCCAATTAAAACCTACCGGTAGGCCTGTAAATCGAGCAGAACGAGCCAAGCTTGCCAGGGCTCGGCTTGGCTCGTTTACATATTAAGAGTGTTCAGGCTCGGCTCGAGCTCGTTTTGAACATATGATTCTTTGTTCGAGCTCGGCTCGTTAAGGATTAGTATTGTTTGGGCTCGACTCGTTTTACATGTTGCTCGAGCTCGACTGGTTTAAAACTCGAAATAATTATTGTAACCTGTTAATTTAAAGCTATTTTTATTACATACTAATATATATAATATCACAATTTTATTTATTACATATATATTATTATAATATATATATATATATATATATATATATATATATATATATATATATATATATATATATATATATATATATATATATTCGAGCTTTAATCCAGCCTATATGAACGAGCCTATGATGTTCTAGCTCGGCTTGTTTAATAAACGAGCCTAATTTTTTGTTCAAGCCCGGCTCCTTTACCATTCGAATAAGTATGTTAACCTATTTTCTTATGGGTTAACATACTTATTCTTTTTTTTTTTTCTTTTTTCTTTTGTAACTTTTGCTGAGTAGTGAAATATATTTCGTAAATTGTATTTTCCCAAATCCAATTACCAGATTTGCTTTAGTTGTAGCGTTTTTTACTTACTTTTTTATAAATCATATGGTATTTTGGGAAAAGTTGCATATTTGACTCCAACTATAAAATCTTTTCTAAGGTATTTACCTAGTGTTGCTCTTAGAAGTTTTAATATATAATTGCTGCAGCTCTTTGTTACAATAAGCTGATCTTAAGTACAACAATTGTAGATTGCATGTCAGTTTTTTACGATTGGAACCATTTAGCTTTTGTTAAGTCATTTTGACTAATAAAAAAAGTTGTCCATTTAATGAATTGTTAACCTTACTGTCTTGACCAAATTTACAAGTTTTTTTTGTAACACTATGGTCAAAATATTACAATATGAAACTTAAAAATATACAAAAGAAATGATAACATTAACTTTCATTTGGTTAAATAGGTGGCTGATAATTAGGAGATGTGAATTGTGCTATACACAGGCTTCAAATAGGCTAAAAACTATGTGGTTATCAAAAAGAGTTTAAAAGAAAAAAACAAACATGATAGAAATAAATAGACACCAAGATAAATGTTATTTATGATTAATATTATTTACAGGTAATAATATTGTTAAATTATTTTAGATTATTTGATAAAACTTAAAATAACAATATTGCAGTATACAACGAACCCAAGGAATATCAGACCTATCCACCTTCATGTCGACCACGATGTGTCCTCGCATCGTGGTCAAGATGAAGGTGGTCTTAGTCAACGTAAAATATCTGAAAATCTTTCAATACTCTTTTCTACTGTTTAAAAAGAGTGATGATGAAATTTAACCGGAGAGGACAATACCGAGAGGGCAGAGTATATCAACGTCGGTTAGAATTGAGTATAACTTTTTTAGCTGTACCCAAGTAACGAAAAACAACAACTCCAGGGGTCTAATCAGTCGCTTTGATTAAAGGCAGATAAAAGATACTTAGAATGTCTGACTCATGTTAAGAACTGTCATCCACACAACAGCACACTATCAAAGTTTAGAGAGAACATGAGGCTTCTTGTGTCTCAAGAACATCAACTCAGTGAACAAATAGCATCATCTGTATTTGCCAGTAAAGATGCATGTCCCCATTGAACTTTCCGAATCGCACAAGCCAAAGGTGGTCGCCCGCTTCCTCTGATTCCAGGTAAAGCCTTTTTTCAAAGCATGTACAGACTGTTTAACATAGTCTGGGTATCCAGAAAGCAAAAAAGGTTTTAACATCCCGTACAGCAAAGGGCAGTGGCGTCAAGGAACAACTGTTAGCTGCTGTTGCGGAGAACCTTTCAGAGGACTATGAAAATGTCAAACAAGTTCTCTCGCTTATTCCTTTTGACAAGCTTGATTTCATTACATCATGTGACCTAAAATTGGGAAACATTATCATTGGCCTGCAGTTCCAGCTCTCACACATTAACATTGTGAAATGTTGACTCTCTAAATATTGCTGTAGCTGGAAACCTACGGACCTTGGGTTCCATCAGATGCCTGTACAGAGAGTTCAAGGCTTCCGGTGGCGACCTCAGGAAAGCTAAAGTCTTCAAAAATGTTGTTCATAAACCTCTGACTTCTGCACGTGACAATAAAGTTGTCATTGAAGCGATTCTTCCAATTGAGTTCCATCTCGTTGGAGTTGTCAACCATATGCTCAAGACCCTAATGGAAGTTTGACCGAAATCCATGGAATGCCCCAAAGCCTTTCACATTCAGATTCCGCCATTTTATGGAGGTCATTTTGCAGGAAATGACTGCCACAGACTTTTAAAAAACATAGATCTTCTTCAAAGGCTGGCTGAGTCAGATTGTGCATATTAGGTCTTTGGACTGATTGACACATTTTAAAAGTTTGGTGATGTGGTCACTAGGCCATCCTATTTTGACCCTCATGAACGAATTTTGTTTTACGGAGTGTCTCAAAATTTTCCTAAGGTATTGGTTTGTTAATGAATTTTTTTTTTTTTTTTTATTTTGGATGAGTATTAATACTCGCGCCATTCGTTTAAAGTTTAACTTTTTTACATATTTTGAGTCTTTATGGGCAGTTTCAAATGATCAGCGCGAATAGAAATTTATAAGCCTTTAACAATTTAATTGCGTCAATAGAAAGAATGGAAGGTTTTTTATCCATACCGATTGTGCGCATTTTTATTATTATCAAATTTGTTACCAGGTGGTATTTTAGAAACGCAAAAATCGGGTAAAATTTAAAAAAAGCGCAGTTTAGAAAACAATTGTTTATCGAACTCCTTAACAATTTTTGATATTAAAAAAACTATTACTTTCACCTCAAGTAAGTTTATTATAACAACATAACATAATAATGCATGTTATATTTTATAATTATAGTTAAATAAATTAGGTTATTTAAACATTTATAATATTTTGAATAAAATTTTAAAAAATTTTAAACTTCATACAAATTATGAAAATGTTTATTGTGTTATAAAACAATGATTAACATTATGAAATTTTGTTTTAAAGCTAGCTATGACAACAAAAGTATCTGAGGTGTGTCCCTGTCCCAAGAAAGGGTTTAAAAAAAGAAGATCGAGTCGCAAGAACATGTTCCTAATTAACGTCACTCTGGATAGAATGGAAAAAAACCAGCTGCCCCTAAGGATTCACGTTATCCAACGCTACTTATTTTTAAGAGAACAATTTCCAAAGACAGCACTAAAGGATCTCGTCACTTGTCCTTTAATGTCCAAAACTTTCCAGTAAGCTTTCAGCTTTAGAAATAAATTGATAAGAACGTTATTTCATGTTTTATGTCAAATATTGTAAAGATATGTTTTTAGTTTAGTAAGTAAGTAAGTTTAGTAAGTAAGTAAGTTTAGTAAGTAGTAGTTTAGTTTAGTTTAGTAAAGATATGTTAAAGTTATGTTTTTAATTTACGGAAGTTCTTCATAGATTAAAATGCATGACAAACAAAGAATTTTGCAATGTCAGTTGTATCCTTTCCAGAATCTTAATTCCTTGGAGAAAAACTGGCTTCAAAGTCATTAGTGAAAAAAGGATGATGTATCATGTCAAGAAAAATCTAGAAAAGTACATAGCATTGAAGAAATCCCAGAAAAAATTGGAATTGGTTATCTTGAGACAAGAAATAAATTTGAGAAATCAATGACAGGTAGGGGATAAATATTAAACTTTAACATTTTCAAGTCAAACAGCCAGTACTAAGCTAATTTATTGTGAAGTAAATAGTTTACTTTTTCTTGTTCTAACCTAATAAAATCAAATTTAAAGGATTATTTTGGTCATAAATTGCCAAGTACGTAACTTCGAACGACCGGCGCGAATACTTCTAACAGGAAAAAATAAAAAATAAAAAAATTTGACTTATAAATATGACCTCTACGCCACTCATTAGCGACTCCGCATGTAATTTGGTTGTCAAAAAAAAATTAAGGGATGGCCTAGTGGTCACCACCTGTTTTGCTTAGTTTCACCGCTCCTACGTCTCCCTGCAAGGCATCACCATCACTTCGAAAGATCATGCAGTATTCTTTCATATCAAGGATTTTATTGCCATTAAAAAATTGCTCCTTGTCATCTTCAGCGAACAAGCTCTGGAATACATGCACCACCGCTTACAGAGTCATTTTTAATGATTTAGTTGAGCAGGGAGTTTCTGCGCAAAGCATTTCTTCGGGAACAGCCAAAAACATTATACTCAATTTTAACCTAGGGTAGCATAAAACCTCATCCAGGTCACCCTGAGCCCTCTGAAAGAACCTTGTGTCTTGTCGAAATATATGTTGAAATGAATACAGGATCTAAGACGTAAGATGTAGCAGCACAAGCTGATGTCACCCAAAAAACAGCTATCAGGTATCTTCACAAGCTGGGCTAACAAGGTGGAGCTGCGAGAAGAAATCCTTTTCTGCGCCTATCTAATGTCAAGCGCAGAAAAGATTGGGCTCATGAGATTGTCGAGAAACCTTTGATCTTTTGAAACACTGTTACTTTCTGTGATGAAATAGATTCGCATTATTTTCTGACAATTGAAGAGTATGGGTATGGAGATTCTGTAGTCAAGAATTTGATATAAAAAGACTTCAGTCGATGGTTAAACATGGAGACTTTTTGGTAATGATATGTGGTGCAATTTAGAGTGATGATCGCTCAGAAACTGTCAAGTGTGAAGGACATATCAATTCAGTGAAAAATGTAAGTAATATTTTACAGAAGGTAAGTATGTAATATTTTGAATTAAAGGCTCCTTCCAATATTTTCTAATGTGACATAATTGACTCCATATTTATGGAAGACGGAGCTTTATGCCTCACGTTTGTTATGCTGTGAGCGTAATTTAGTAATCAGAAATATTTTTGAGTTTTTTATGACTTAACATTCAAAAAGCATAACAGTGACGTCAACGCCTGTGGCCGTAATACACAATTACAATGCAAGACCTGTTTTCCAAAAATTTAAAGTAACAAAACAAATTTTACATTACAAAGTCTACAAAACCGACAGTGTGGTTTTTTTTTCACGGCAACTGCTGCCTTTTCTATCCGCATAAAAATAGAATAAAATGTATTAAACAAGTGTATCATTAAAATCATCAGGATCTGATGTCTGATTTATGAAATAAGAATCAAGTAATTCTCTTCGTTCACCTACCATATATATATCAAAGTTCATATATTAACTTTGAAAAACGAAAAAAAAGTCTTGTTGTTCTACGTGTTACAGGATTTCCTATCAAACATATTTCTTGATTCTCATTGATTGTTATTGAATAAGCTAATCCAGCCGGTAACTGAAAAAGTCTTAGTACAAAAGGTAAATTGGGATTTATGGGTGAAAGAAATACATCTTTACCTTGAACTTTTATTAAAGTGCCATTAAATAGCCAAACTTCAATGATTGATTGAAGCTAAAACTAAAGAAATAAAAAAAGGAAGAATATATAAAAGAAAAAGTAGACAGTTTAAATTTGTGAAATGCATAGTTTAGCTCTAAAAATTCTAGTTTATAGTTTAAAAAAAATCAAATCATTACAAATATCAAACAGAAAAAATACTGACTTTCCTGCTTCGTCTAAACAATGGTAAAACTGTTTTATGTAAATAAATATTATTACAATTCTCATTTCTGGATGAGATAAATTCTAGTCCTCTTCATACAATTTTGGAAGGGTCTAATTAACATTACTAATTCAAGCCATTAAATTAAAAGCGTAACTCATTTAAACTTTAATAAAAACTGTTTCAAATTTAAAGCAACAATAAATAAACTGTTTGTTTTTTTTGTTTTTTTTGTAACTTTAATTCAAAAATCTAATAAAATAAAGTAGAAGCTCATAAAATATACTAAAACCCCTAAATAAAGAAAAAAAAAATTGCATAATCTTTTAAGACTTATCATAAATAACTCATTCAACTAACAACCAAAGGAAAGCTAAAACTAAAGTAAAATACCAAAATAATCCGAGCTATATTAAAAGTTAATTGTTAAATAATACACGACATACATTTCCATGCACTAACTTTTAAGCTTCTGCCATTGATTCAAAAGAAATGTAAAAATGATTTTTACAGCTATTAAACTAAACAACTTTTTGAATCTTATTTACACAATATACAGGAACATTAACAAACATTAAAAATTCCAGAACCACTTTTAAATTTATGAACTGTCTTTTCCAAATATGATCTTGGAAATTTTGTAAAATTCTTAGTTTTAAAGTAATTGTGCAAATGTTGGCGCATCTAAGATTGATTGTACGAAATGTACCTAACATTTTATCCGATACAAATCGTCCCCTCAGTATTATCTTGTTCTATGTCGCTAAACTATGGTTTTGAAAAAAAGGCATTTGAATTTTCAAAAGCCCTAAAAATGTTCAAAATAAACTTTGCACCAAATTTTGTTATTATAAAATTGTCAAGGTCAATATATAATACCCTTATAAACCATTTTTAGAAAATTATTGTGTATTTAGTGTTTAAAAAAATGATTTTTGACTTTTGAGATAGAACAAATTACTGACAAACTTTACAAAATACAAAAATTGTATAATGTTCTATGTCAATTTCTTTGGGTTTTTTTAATTATAGTTTGTCCAAACATGCACAAATGTCTTATTTGATGAATGTTTTGAATGTATTTCTTACCAAGGACGGATACAAAGATGGGAGTATCCCCCTCCCCCCTATCCTAAGAATTATCAATCTTCAAAATATTATTGATAGAAATTAAAAAAAAAATAAAAATACAAAATATTATTTTGCAACATTTGAATTTTTGGCAAAAAAAAGTTAATTATATACACATTTAATATATTTAGTAGTAAACTAATTTATAAGCATTTTTTACGCTCTTCGCGTGCATCTTATTTTTGTTCAATATGAGTTAGATGCTGAGCCCGTTCACAATCATTTAAAGTACCTTCAGCACTTTTGATTTTAAAAAATTTACACTAATTACACCTATCTTTTTTTCTTTGCCGGAAAGAATTATTGAACTTAGTTAGAAAAATGATCAAATGAAACAGTGGTTTTAGCTGAAAAAATCATTTTTTTTGGTCATATAACCCCCTCCCCCCTAGGACAATGACCTGGATCCACCCCTGTTTTAGACATTATTTGGTTGTGTTCAAGTAAAACATTTTTTTTTTCATGAAACAATTATATTAAGACATAAAAATAATTAAGAAAAGTACATGGGAGATGCATATGAATTACTAAACACAAAGAGTTGCCATATAATTTCTATCAATCTCAGGCATGTAAAGCATCATTTTTTTAATATCTTCATTCTTTTCTTTTGAAAGTAAGTGGCTTTTTTTGGTCTGAATTGACAGTTTTGGTGCAGTTATGGGATATGCTGTAGATTTCTTTTTTCTTAATGATTGGGCACCTGCAAAAACTGAGGTGAAGCCGTCTGCATGTTTTGTTTTAAATGAAACAGTAAAAGGATGATTGGAATAGTATTTTAATTGCTTTACTTGAGTAAAGGGCACTTTGGTAAAGTTATAGCTTTTAGCTCCAGCTTGAATATTTAAAAAATCAACATCTTTCATCTGCAGGATATTGAAAGGTTTCTGTCGCCTAACAGACTTTAGTATTCTGATCAGACCCAGTGGACTGTATACCTCAGTTTTTTTTAGTTTTTGGTCAATGCTGCTATGAACCGCATCAACCTCTTGAACACAGCCATGTCCGCTTGCAGAAAACTTTTGAGTGATAGATTCAACATCAGGATGAGCATTTAAAAAATGCTTTATTGCCGTGCTCATAACACTGTTTCTATTTTGCGGAACGCAAGAATCTGACCATAAAATGAGGTTCTTAAGTTGTGGATGGGTGGTAAGCACAGATTCTAAAATTCGTAGGATTGCAGATGCCAAATCATTTCCGGCTCTGCCAAATTGGCTTTCAGACCAGATACAACAATAAACATCTTTATCTAAAGAAAGATGTGCTGTCATGTTATAAACAGACAGCTTCCTAAGATAAAAGAAGTTGGATATCTCAGCCTTGGGAACTGTTAAAACATTTTGTAAATCAAAACAGAGAACAGGATGTCCTGACTGTCTGTCTTTTTTGAGCTCTTTGCGTGCATCTTCTTTTTGTTCAATATGACTTAGATGCTGAGCTCGTTCACAATCACTTAAAATACCTTCAGCACTTTTGATTTTAAAAATTTCACACTTATCACACCTATCTTTTTTTCTTTGCTGGAAAGAAATATTGAACTCAGTCAAAAAAATTTCAGAGTATAAGTGCTTTTTAGCCGGTTGAAATCGTTTTTGCTGACAAAAGTCTTGGTAAAGCTCATACAGTCGACTAATAGACAATTCAGACTCAAAGTATTTTCTATTTGTATTAGCACGGCAATAGTGCGAGTCTATAACCGGAATACTATATATGTGTTTCCTAACGCCATCTCTGACCGCGTCAGGAATTTTCTTTTTTGTATGTTTACCTTGTTTTCTTGGGGTAGGCGTGTTTGTATCTGTTTGGAAATGTTTATAAAAATATGAAATTCTTTGTTGGCTTATGTCAAGAGTGTTTAAAAAGAAAGGTTTGCAAACTCTGATGGGAATCCCTGTCAGGTGAAAAAAGTAGGCAAATGAGTATTGCCGCCTCAATGAAATTGCAAGTGTTCGTTTAGTTTTTTTCACAATACGTGTTGTATTTTCACTATAAAAGTGTGCTTTGAGGTCATCATTGAGTCCCCAAAATTTGTTAAATAGTAACTACCGTTGCTCTTGCGGAAAATAAATGTGGCATTTAAATTTACAGTTAGTACAGTCCTTCTCATTATTGATCTCTCTCTTTCTTCTTATCACTTTATTCCTGCTTTTATACTCCTGGCCAGCTTGACGCCTTTTTTTATTGACATTGCATTTCCAGCTATTTGGATTTCTGGTTCTTTTATGTCCAACTTTTTTTTTTGTCAAGAGTTGCTCTATTGGCACAACTATTTCTAAATCCGTATGCAGTAGCTTATTGTGGAAACTTGAATCGACACTGTAGAAATAAAAAGTATAAACTTTAGCTACATTTAAAAACAACATAATATTTTAAAAAAATCAAAAATTGATGACAATTGGAATTTCTTAAGCATCGTAATTAGCAGGGTAACATAAGTTATTTTTTTACAGTTAGGAAATAAATAATATAAAGAATTTAGTCTTACTTAAAGACTTTGCACAATATATATATAGTTATTTAAAGGCACAATATATATAGTTATACATATAGTTATATATATATAGTTATACATATAGATTTATAGTTAGTTAACTACTATTACTGTGTATGAGAGCTAGTCTTAAGTTATTTTAACCCTTTAATGCACGATATTTATATAATAGTTGATAATGCACGATATAATAGTTGACTATTTTATCGTTAAAAGAACATAAAATGGAATCCAATTATCGGAAAAATAAAATTTTCCTTTTTATTTTCAAATTTTAAAATTACCATAGTAATAGAAACTACTTACGAGTCGGTATTAAGTAATTCAAAGTCAACTGTTTCTTTTGTAACTAAACCAATAAACTTACTTGACGACATTTTGAAAATATCAAAATAAAAAGTCACGTGACTTGCGCTACAACATTGATTTGCAGATTTGGGCATTAGAACATTATAATACTAAAATGTTTTAAAAAAGTGAAATAGAATAAGATAAAACTAACAAAATACGTAAAATTGTAATTAGAACAAAGTCAAATTGAATAAATCTTGACGAAGCAGAGAAGGTAATAATTTATTAATAAGTGGAAATAATACATTATACTTTTTTAAACAATAAAAATTAGTTTTTGCAAAAAAAAAAAAATTTGTAGATAGAACAAGATAATACTGAGGGGACGAAATATCTACTGCAATTGCAAACAAACCACAGTCAGTTCATCCAATTTGTTGCTAATATGGTTGGTATAGAGACATAACTGTATTTTTAGAAGACGATATAATTGAAACGATTTGTTTTTGTACATGCAAAGTTGGCATTTGTTTCTTTATTGAGTAAAATTTTTAATAATTTCATCACTGCAAACAAGTGTGCTAATCAATAACCAGTAAAGGGACCCGTCATGCAAAATATGTAGCATCTCCTACTACTGTTTGTTGAACGTAAGATGAGTTCCTAGTAAAGTGTCTCGCATATCTTGATTAGCAGAAAATTGATTTAATATGGCTTGATTTCAATTTCAATATCTGTTAACATGTTTTGATTCAGAATACTCTCAAACGCAGATGCACTAACTTTAATGCAATTTTTGGGTGAGTAAAAATGAATTCGGTCAATGTATTTTATTTTATATGACCGATTTTGTAATGACGTTGTTTTACTAGGTCTAGATTTTTGGACTGCATTTGACTCTGGGTCAAATCTAAATGAGTTGTTTCTAGACGTTGAATATTAGTTTCTATGTCTTTACATGGATAATAAGGTTTAAGCTGAGAAACGTTTACTTTTGTCTTTAAAATTTCACCCTTAAGATTTTTTAAAGTTAATTGACCTTACGCATTTAAAACAGTTAGAGTATATTGTCCCAACCACTCCTTAGATAAAGGCTCACCTTTGCGACCACACTTTCTTGCATTTAACTTCATCACTTGATCATTTGCTATAAATGTAAATGTCTTTTCACCTTTTTTTGTAACTTTTTTCATGTGTTGTTTGCACTGCTTTTATTGAGCAATTTTTATATTATCTTTGACTTTTTTCTCTGCAACTTCACAATAATTAACTAGCTTTTGTACTGCAAAATCAAATATTTTTTCAGAAAAACAACTAGTTAAATAATTATAAGTCTCATTCTGAACATTTATCACCTCAATACCAGGAGGATGTCTTAAATGCATAAGTTAAAATGGAGTAAGTTTTGTAGGTTTCTGGCATGATATGTTCAATCCATAAGCAATTGCAGATGTGTAACTAATATAAACCATCAAAAAAGAAAATGATTGTAATAAATGAAAGGGGAAATGAGTTAAAATTTTAAAGACTATAAAACTTATCCCAGTCATTTATCTCATTATTAGTATACTTGCTTAATGCACGCTTAAAAGTTTGATTTGTACGTTCGTCTTGACCATTACTTTGAGGTTGGTGTCCTGATGTCACGGAATGTTTAATATCCATTAAATGTAAAATTTTATTTTTAAGCCATATAACAAAAAAATTAAAAATAACAAAAAAATTTAAATACCACAAAGAAAACGAATGTCTTAGAAACATTTTTAGCATCTACCTTATTTACAAATTCTCTTCCTTGATCAGTGATTACTTTTTTTGGTGGACCATACATATAAAAAGTGTTAACCAAAAGAGTAGCTAAAGCAGGAGCAGATTTTTCAGGAAATGTCCTAGCAACAATCTATTTCGTAAATAAATCTGCTATTGGTAAAACGTATTTATTGCCGTTTAATTTTTTTGTTAATGGGCAAATTAGATCAACTTCTAAAACTGCTCATCTTTTAGAAGTCTGAATTGGGTGTAGTTGTGGTGCAATTGTATTTATTTTTTCAAATGAGTGACATTGTTCACATGTCTCGATCTATAATATAGACTATCTATTACTTAATTAGGAAAATATGATTTATACAACTGAAAAGTGAATATTATTAATGTAGGTTACATGTTTATTTTCTTGATATTATTAGAAAAATAAACAGGTAACCTACGTAAAAAACAAGTAATAAACATGTACTTAACCCATGCTTCCACATTAGATATAATTGACATCCAATAGTATTAAGTTTTAATTTTATATTGTGTTCTTAATATTCCTTAATGTAGCCCGCCAGCATGATTATGGCATTCTTTGAGAACCCTCTTTTTACTTGACTATATCAGACAAGTCGTAAAGATTCATCTCTATCATAGTATAATTGTCCATCTGAAAATTTAACCATTTTTTAAGCATAATTCAAATATGCATAAAAAGCTTTAACTTAAAACTGAATATTTTAAATTAAAAGGAAAGTTCTTGAATATTAAGTTATGAATACTGACTCGCCTATTCCGGTAAAATTGTTTGCCGCTATTCTTAGTCCTCGCTTTTCACTGTTCAAAACAGTGTTTGCATACTTTCCCCCTATTACGTATTGCCTAATATCTTCAAGACGTAAATCTTGAGTTTTAGCTTTGATCTTAGGCATTGTTTCAGAACAAATGTAAAAATGTAAATTGTTATAAATAATTGTTATTCTCATAAGAATGAAATGGGCCCCGGGGCCCCATTTCATCTGTGCTATTAGTAAAATTTTACGGCAAGATATTTCAGCTAAGAGTCAGTTAAAAAAAGATTAAACTAGCGATATTATTAAAGTAGTAAAGCCTTTCAATATTGTTTTTATTCGAAAAAGGTATTTGCAACGACTTCCTTTGCTATTTTTATTTTTATTTAAAGCAACACTATGTATTTGTATTTTTAAAAGTTTTTATAATCTTTTATTTGTGTCATTTATTTACCTATATATTTGAATATTGATCATAACTTGTACATTTTTGTGAAAATATGCAAATCTTACTAAATTATAGATTTTGCAATAATTTTTATTAATTCTTATTACGTACAATGTATACATATTATTTAAATATTTAAATATATAATATTGAACTGAATCTAAATGTTATTTTAAACTTCGTGTGTTTTTTTTTATTATACTTTTAAAGAGTTTCTAAAATATAATTATAAGATTGTATATTACAAACAAATCGATTGAATTGGCCAATTTAATTAAACTAATCCAAACTAGTCCAATTGGACTGATTTTATAAGCTTTTTTTCTATCAATTCCTCTTGTTTTAGATATGGGGAAATATGTCAGAAAAACAAAAGGCAGTGTTGGAGTGAGAGGTCTATGTCATCAGCTATTGAGGCTGTAAGAAAAAAAGAAATGGGATTAAAAAAAGCATACAAGCAGTTCAATGTTCCACGGAGTACTTTGCAAAGAAGGTATAGACATAATTTGAACTGTGTACAAGCCTCTTTGAAATCACTTGGATCAGTGAAATGTGTTTTCTATTGAAATGGAATATGAGCTGGTTACTCATATTAAGCAAATGGAATCTATGCTTTTTGGTTTCACACCACAATTTTTGCGTAAAGTTGCATGCCAGTTTGCTAAACTTAATAATCTCCATAAAAGGTTCAGTTCAAAAAATGAACAAGCTGGTGCTAATTGGTTTCGTGGATTTTTAACTCGACACCCACAATTATCTGTAAGAATACCAGAGCCAACTTTTGCATCAAGAGCACAGGGCTTTAATCAAGTCAGTGTCGGAAAGTTTTTTGATTCATTGCAAGAATTGCAGGAAAAGTATCACTTTTTTCCAGATCGAGTTTATAATGTTTATGAAACAGGCATCACTACTGTTCTAAATAAGCCATCAAAAGTGATTGCTATTCTTGGAAAGAAGCAGGTTGGATGCCTTACTTCTGCTGAGCATGGGCAGTTGGTCACAGTGGAAATCTGCATGAGTGCATCAGGCATTTTTGTACCATCTCTTTTTGTTTTTCCAAGGGTTCACATGACGTCTGAACGCCCATGATGCTGCACCGCCCAGTTCAATTGCTGTGTGTCATCCATCAGGTTGGATGCAAAGTGATATTTGTTACTTGGTTCATGCACTTTATAAAGCATGCCAACCAAACAGAGCATGAACCAGTTTTGCTAATAGTAAATGGGCACAAAACTCATACTTCAAATTTCAAAGTAAATTATCTAGCTCGTTAAAATAACGTTATTTTGTTGTGTCTTCCACCGCATTGTAGCCATAGACTTCAACCTTTAGATGTAGCTTTTATGAAGCCTTTAATAACCTATTATGCACAAGAGGTTGACAATTGGCTGAGAAATCGTCCTGGACGAGTTGTAACAATTTATCAAATAGCCGAACTGTTTAAAAATAGCTACTTACGAGCAGCATCTACTATCACTGCTCTTAATAGTTTCGTTAAGACTGGCATTTTCCCGATAAATTGAAATGTTTTTACAGAACTTTCAGCACTTTCAACTGATATTGCTCTGCAATTGCTCAATAAAAAAAAACAGAAGATGTTCCTGGACAAACATTAATCTCGCCACAGCAGATTCTAGAGGTTGCTCAAAACGAGGATCTGCTCATTGAACTTCAGGCTTTAAAAGTTGTAACACCATGTGTTAGTTCTGACACGAACTCTCAACTTTTCAGAACCAGTTGTTCCACCAAAATTATCAAATAAAGCCGAATATTTTCCCCTGACAGAAATTTCTTCTACTCCAAAGGTTATTACTCCGTGGAAAAAAAATCATCAGCACAAGGATTTACTGCTGTTTTGACAAGCAGTCCATACAAATATAATTTGAAAGAAAATCAAAATAAAAATGTTATTAAAAGAAAACCGAAAGTTATTAACAGAAATCAAGAGGGCGAAAAAAAAAGAGAAAAAAAAAAATTACGAAAGCCAAAAAAAAACCACGCTCCGTCAAAGAAACTGATAAAAATAAAAAACCCAATAAAAAAAACAATGCTATGCCCTGAAGCATTGAACAATAAATATAACTAATCCTTACAACTTTACTGCTATAAGTAAAAAAATAAAACTTAGCATAGCATCTCTTTGTTCAAAGGTTATTTCTTAATGTTAGGCAAAACCACGCCTTTAGTTTTTTGATGTTAAATTGTAGAGCATAGATTGAATTTCCTGAAAAATACTTTGTTTGTAATTTTCGGTTGGTTATAGCTACCTTGTTCTGTCATTTTTTGAAAAGGGGCCCGTTTTAGGCTACTCTCCCCTATTAACGGCAAGTCGTTGCTAATTGTTCATAATTGAAATAATATTTCATCCGCTTTTATATGTGAATTGAAAGTATGTTATCGGTCATTATACTAACATTTGATTGATATTGCTAATGTATTATGCCAATATTATCGATCCATATTAAAGTTTTTATCTGTAGTATTCATTTAACACATTGACGGACAGTAGGAACAAGTGAAGTTCGTAAATTAACGCTATATGTTTTTCTAATTTTTAGAATATTTGAAGTATAGTTTTACTTTTTTTGCTTAAGTAAAAATAATTTTGATTAATTCAGCACCTCTAATTAGGTTGTGGCTATAACCGTCATGGCGCCAGCAGACTCTAAACACTAAGTAATGAGACTATGGCGGCTATAACAACAAAAATTTAAAAACGAAAATGACAGGCTTAATGTCTCAAATCATCAATTTTTTGTGCACACAAAGTGTTTTTGGGAGTTTTACACGAAATTTTAGTTTACAATCAAACAAAAATAAATAAATGCCAAAAAAATTTATGATAATTTTGTAATTATTACAAATTATTTTTGGTATGCCAAGTTTCAAAGCACGATGCAGGACAGAGTGCATGCTTTGATATGCAATTCTTGCAGCAATATGATGTTTCCTTCCTTATTCCCTTTTTATAACATTGTTTACCAAAGCCTATCCACTTAGCGAAACTCCCGTTAATTGATCGAAATTGCATTCTGGGATGTCCTACCGGAGCTTCTCTGCAACTTACAAAAATTGTTTTTTTATAGATTATTTCTGTTGTTAGATATTTAAATTTTTTATAGATTAAATTTAAGAAGTTTCAGTAAGAATGAAATGACAGAGAAAAGATAACAAATCTTTTTTATTATTTTTTTGTATAACATACAATCGTAAAACATAAAAATTTTTAATACACATTTAATTACATAAAAATATATTGAAAATATATTAACACGTATATCAATTACGAACAATGCATGCAATTTTTTTTTTTGAATTTGACTTATTACGTGGGTTCAGATTCCTGTTTAAAAATTTTATGAAAGAAAAAATTCTTGTAATAACAAAAAGCCGAACAATGTTTTTTTCTAAATTATGTGCATGTTCTTCATGCAGATCATACAAAAACTGAATGTCACAAGATTCTGTAACTTTATTGATGAGAATCACGGCCAGTCCCTTTCTTTCAAGATATTTGTTTATGAACTTCATAAAAGTTGTGTATACTTTACAAACTAGAGCCATAAAAGCTGATGGATTGTCAGTTGAACTGAGAAAGAGTGTATCTTCACACCTATCACATAACTTAACTTTTTGAACAAGCCACCCAGCCATGTGTGAAAGAGCTTGTTTGATTAATTTAATTGAAATTTCTAGATTAAACATATAAACTGATCCTGGTAGAAAATAAGAGATTTCCATAGGTCATTCTACTTGATAGGTCATTCTACTTGACCCCACAATCTGTGATTTTTTGATTGCAACACTTTATAAATTCATTAGATTGAAAGTTTATATTGTCACGGATTATCATGAGGGCGAGAGTATCTTTTCGCTCCCGTAATAATCCGTGATAATATAAATGTAAATTTCCGGGGGGGGGGGGCTACTACCCCTGTTGCCCTCGTGGACTCGACACCTATTTATATATATATATATATATATATATATATATATATATATATATATATATATATATATATATATATATATATATATATATATATATATATATATATATATATATATATATATATTCGACATATTTATTTAATTAATAAATAAGTTACACATTCTTAGTGAAATAATAATTTGGATTAAATAGCTATTTAATAAGCCCCGGCCTTCTTTTATTAAATTTAATTAAAGCCCCGGTCGGTTAGTTAAAATCCCGGACCTTTACTTTTAAAGTTTTTTTAATTTAAAAAGTACTTAAATGCGTTCTTCTAAATCTTGCTTTCTTCAGTTTGATAAGAAACAAGAAAAAAATATTATTACCGTATATTTTAGTATTGATTTTAAAATTCGGTTAATGATATTTTATAAATATGATTTACAATTTCAACTTGATTAAGGAATTCAGTTTCGTCATTTAATTAAGTGCTATTAGTTCAAGAATAGCTATATTTTATAGAAAAATTTGAAAATAGCTTTTTTGAGTCGAAAATAACAGTATGTGATCTAACCTAATCCAATGTCTATTTCTTTCCACACTTTGCAATTATTATTTAGAGCTATATATTATGTACATCTGTAAAATGTCTACTGTTTAATATTAATAGAAGTACTGAAAATGTATAAGTTGTCTTTGCTGGCCAAGTTTGGG
The DNA here is from genome assembly GCF_058129835.1 of Hydra viridissima. Taxonomy (NCBI): domain Eukaryota; kingdom Metazoa; phylum Cnidaria; class Hydrozoa; order Anthoathecata; family Hydridae; genus Hydra; species Hydra viridissima. The sequence goes on from NW_028324306.1 coordinate 5,474,182, forward strand.
TGTATTGTAATTATTATATTTCAAGGCTTCCTATTAAACAAGTATTTAACTTTATCTGAGAATGAGAAATGGTGGGCTTGGTATATTGCAGATGCAACTGTTGTAGGTATCTGGACATTTATCTTATTTTATTTGCATAAGAAGTTTAAACAAAAGTTTCTTGATGAAGTAGATGCAGAAGATCCTACAAAGTTTCCTGATGAAATCAAATATGCTTTTGTTGCTTGGATAGTTTATGTTTCATTGTTACTACCACGAATTGTTATAATATTTCGAAAAAATCCTTCCATTTTAAATGAAAAGGATTTCTTTGGACCTAATTTCTTAAAAGTGGCGTTGGCATGTACTCCACTAGTTTTTTTGTTAATGATCTTTGGGTATCACAATGGAAAAACTGATCCAGATAGAAAAATATATATATCATCTTTAGCTTCTAGTGTAACATTAGATCTTTTTGATAGCATGGATTTACTGGAGTTACTTTTTGAACCTAAAGGAGTTCCAAGCTCATTTTTAATGTCAACATTAGTTTTTGCTTGCATAAATCTTTTCCTTCCTACAATGGCATTGTATGAGTTGTTTGTAAATAAGTTTTCTGGTAGGGTACCAGGATTCTCTTTCAAAATAGGATATGTTTGTGCCTACATTTTTCTGGTAAATTTACCAAATTTGGTTTTGCGATCCTTTTTATGGCATTCACATGATGCTGATGTTTCTGTTCTAATAATGAAGAATGTTATGTGCATTTTGATTGGTATAAATGAAATTGTTGAGTTTTTTTTTGAAGCAAGACCAAAATTGTGTGACAATTGCAAATATTACTACAAAGTGGCAAATTTTGATGAACATTCTAAAAAGTGTATGGCAAGCATCGTAAAAAAACCAGAAGCCATTAGTATGCTAGGTCATGAGGAATTATGACAAAAACCAAATAGGCTTCAACTTCACCAACTTTATTATAACACATTTAGAATGTGATTAAAAATCCAGTGAGTTGATGCTTCATAGCATTTAGTTTAAAAGTTTTTTTAAAAGCTTTTGTTTCTTTCATAACATCAGTTGTTTGATATATCCATCTTTTCAATATTTTCATTACTTTATTTTGCTTTTAATTGATAGAAGAAATATATCTTAGATGCAATAATAACTATTTAAAACAACTTTACTAATTTGTTTCTTGATCAGGCTTTATAAAAAAAGTTTTAAAGTTGTTTGTTATATGAATAGAATTTTTTAATATTATATTCCATGAGATATATGAATCTGTTTTGTTGTAGGTGTACTTTTCAAATGATTTAATTCTTCCTTGGTTAAAAATCTTCTCAACTACTTGATTTAAAAATTATATTCTTCAAAATGTTTTATCCTCATTGAGTTTCTGATGGAGAAGCCACTCTTTTTATGAAGTTTAATTATAAATTTTTTATCAATTTTTTGTAAGAGACTCAAAATTTTTTTTTGATGAATATGGGTAAGCATATCTTTTCTTTTAAAAAACCATTAGCATTGAGTTTCGTGCATTTTTCTTGTTTATTGTTTATAAAAAATTGAGTTTACATTTATTCTTATTTGTATCCTATGCAAAATAACAGTTGTTTAAAATTTTTTATTAGGTTCTTTTCCTTGTTACAAATAAATGCCTACACTACCACTCATATTAGTTTGAATACTTAAATTTAAAAAAATCCTCACATTCAAAGTGTATATATTTATTATTACTAAGAAAAAGTTATACATAGCAAAGAGAAACTGCTCACGTCTTATTATATCTTCTGCTCTACAAGAGTTTTAAGTTAGTTGTGTAGTTTATTTGCAAAAAGAGCAATTTGCTTATCTTTGTTAAACTATTGCTCTTCTAGCTAATTCCTTAAATGTGTTTTGAAGATAGGGTATACCGTTGAAAAACCTTTCATGTAGTTCATCTCACAACTGGCTCAACAGGGCCCATTGAAGAGATAAACGAGTGTTAGGCAACTATACTATATTGGGGCCTCTAGAACCCGGAGGTTGCTACAAGGAGGAAGGGAGGGTCGTTTTTAGTTTCCCGCTCTTTTATAGTGTGACAAAATACCCAAAACTTATTGTCAACATAGTTTGCTGAAAATTTGTTATAAAGATCAACACATGTTCATTAGCAGAAATATTTATTAAGGTGATAATTAAATATCAAAATGTTTTTTCATCCGGTTATTAAGACGTGAAATTGACGTGTTTCATAACGCTTTTTTGCAGCTTAATGTAAGTGTATCCTTATTTTTTATGTATAAGTAACCTAATTTTTAATACAGTTTTAGTTATAACCTTGTAGTTTTATGCATCAGATATACTATTCTCCACGAAAGTTCTGTAAATAATTTGCGTTAGCAAATTACATTCTGTTTGCCTTGATCGCCTGAAAATTCAACTTTGTCAAAGTTTCTTAAATTGCACTAAAGGAATTTTGCTTTTTAAAGCTAATGTTTTAAGAAATTGTTTTTAGAGTGTATTCAAATAACTTGTTAAATTTTCTTCGGTACAAGAAAAAGCCCTTAGACACGAAATATTGCCTCTAAGACGCTCTATTATGACTCTATAGTTTCGTTAAACCTTTAATACCATTCTCACCCTGGTGTATGCCTTTTGTTGGACTTTTAGATAACAAGTAACCCTCAATTATTGCGATGATATTTTTGAACGCTTTGCCGAATCCCCTATTGGATAAATTGATACTGAAATAAAAGCATTTTAAATATCTTTTACACCTTTAGATAAAGCAGAAAGTTCTCTGCATTACTCTGCTTCATCTTTAAATAAGTACAAAAAAAAATTTCTTAATTAATTTTTACCCAAGTTTAGCTAATAATTGATATATTTATACAAATACTAAAATATATACGATAAATTCAAAATATTAATTTTGATCAAATAAAAATTTGAACAGCCTTGATTGGTTATTACATAAGATCAAAATAATAATAATTTATTTTTCTAGAACAACAGTTCGCTTGACTTCTGTTACGCTTTGATAAGAAACAAGAAAAAAATTGTTTTTACTTCTGATTTCAAAAAACTCGGTTGGTTAATTCGGAATGATTATAACTTAGCTTGATTAAGCAGTACGATTTCATCGACTTTCATTTCATAAAGTGCAATGAGTTTTTAATGATGAATTGTAATATTTTATAGAAAAATAAGGAAATAGCTTTTTTGAGTGGAAAGTAATGCGATCTAGTCTAACCCAATGTCTATTTCTTTCTACACTTTGCAATTATCATTTAGAGCTGTAAATTATGCACACCTGTCAAATGTCTACTTTTTAACCTTAACAGAAAAACTGAAATGCACAAGCTGCCTTTGCTTTTCAAGTTTGGATGTATTGTAGTTATCATATTTCAAGGTACCTTATTAAACAAGTATTTAACTTTATCTGAAAATAAGAAATGGTGGGCTTGGTATATTGCAGATGCAATCGTTGTAGGTCTCTGGACATTTATCTTATTTTATTTGCATAAGAAGTTTAAACAAAAGTCTTCCGTTGCAGTGGATGCAGAAGATCCTACAAAGTTTCCTGATGAAATCAAATATGCTTTTATTGCTTGGATAGTTTATGTTTCATTGTTATTGCCACGAATTGTTATATTGTTTCGAAAAAATCCTCCTACTTTAAATAAAAAGGACTTTTTTGGACCTAATATCTTAGTAGTTTCCTTGGCATGTACTCCGCTAGTTTTTTTATTACTGATCTTTGGGTATCACATCGGAAAAACTGATCCAGATCGTAAAGCATACATATCATCTTTGGCTTCTAGTGTAACATTAGATCTTTTTGATAGCATGGATTTACTGGAGTTACTTTTTGAACCTAAAGGAGTTCCAAGCTCGTTTTTAATGTCAACATTAGTTTTTGCTTGCATAAATCTTTTCCTTCCTACGATGGCATTGTATGAGTTGTTTGTAAATAAGTTTTCTGGTAGGGTACCAGGATTCTCTTTCAAAATAGGATATATTTGTGCTCACGTTTTTCTGGTAAATTTACCAAATTTGGTTTTGCGATCCTTTTTATGGCATTCAAATAATGCTGATGTTTCTGTTCTGATAATGAAGAATGTTATGTGCATTTTGATTGGTATAAAAGATATTGTTGAGTTTTTTTTTGACGAAAGGCCAAAATTGTGTGACAATTGCAAATATTACTACAAAGTGGCAAATTTTGATGAACATTATGAAATGTGTGTGGCAAACATTATGAAAAATCAAGAATCAGAAACCATTTGCATGCAGGTTTTTGAGGAATTATGACAAAAACCATGTAAATGTGTTGAATAAGATATATGAATTTTATAGGTGTACTTTTACAAATGTGTTATGAATTTGTTTTGTTGTAGGTTCGCTTTTATATAGCCTTTTTTTTGATTGGCATAAATGAATTTTTCGATGTTAAAGTTAATAATTCATTAAATCTTCTGTTCTTTATGAATTTTAAATTAAGGTTGTGGTTTGTTTGCTAAAAGAGCCATTACCTTTTGCTCTTTTAGCAAACTCCCCAAATGTATTTTTGAAGATAGAAGTGTTTTAGAAAATTTTTTTTCTGTGCAGCTCATCCCACAACTGTGCCACAGGTCCTTTGAGAAGATGAACGAGGCCATGGCGACTTTACTCAGTTGAGCCCCTAGAAGCCATAGGCGGCTACAAGACAGAAGTGAGGTGTAGTTCTCCAGTCGCTGCCCCTTCACAGCGGGATAGAGAGTGAAAAAATGCCCGAAAATTAAAATTAAAGTCAACATTGAATACTGAAAATTTTTCATGATGATTAATAATTGTTCATTAACAGAAATGTTGATGAACAATTGTTAATCATCATGAAAAATTAAATTGCTGTTACTCTGATGTGTTAAATTAAATTGCTGTTTACTCTGATGTTAACGTGATGGACGCGGAAAGTTTCTCGCTTATGATCTTTTCTCTGTTTAATGGATATGTCTCGCAAACCTCAAATAAGTTAATTGCGTTAACTCAGGAAAACGCACCTACAACCTTTAAGCATTTCAATAATACATTAAGCAGTGGCGTACCAACATGTTTTAGGGCCTAGGGCGGCACTTGGTAAATGGGGCCTTTTTATATATGTATATATATATATATATATATATATATATATATATATATATATATATATATATATATATATATATATATATATATATATATATATATATATGTATATATATATATATATATAGACTACATTAATAAATGTATGTATAACACATTATCTTTCTCCACTTTCTTGAAAACGTTTGTAATAAACAAAAATTAGCAAATACCATCTTTATCATTATCTATCAGTTTATATGTTTATAATATATATATATATATATATATATATATATATATATATATATATATATATATATATATATATATATATATATATATATATATATATACATTAACGCCATTTTATCACTTATAGAAATTCATTTATGTACACAAATGACTAAAACATTAGTTTTGATTATTTATTTTAAATGATAATACAATGATGTAGAATGTACAGTAAAAAAAAAACAGATTTACAGCAAAGAGTTACTTCTAGAAATACATTAAAATACTTTCTTGAGAGCCTTGACTTCTGCAAATCGTTTGATTAACTCATCAAAATTCACATGTTTTGCAATTTCGTTTTCTACTGATATTATGGCTCATTGTAGAGCGGAGTTTTTAATTAATTTCAATTTTGAAAAACTCCTCTCACAAGAAGCCACGGACACACATATAGTTAGAAACAGTTTAAGAGTTTCAGTCACGTTTGGCAACGGTTCACGAAAGTCCATTTTAATGATAAACTGAAGCATTTTCAATGATGTCCATGCAGCTGCAATGTCTAATTTGATGCCAGAAACCTTCAGATGCCTTCTTAGCCTCATTACTTTAGGCAGCATTTCTTCCTCATCTACATCATTGAAAGTTTCTGAAAACCGATTGTCATAGGTTACAATTTCTTCATCAGTTGCCTTCAAAAGATTACCTGTGTGTACAACAGCAAACTTTTCATACACAGTGTTCATCGAGGTCAAACGTTTTTCTAATTCTACATCAAAGTGGCCAATGCACTCGAACATAACACGCTTCAATTCTTCCTGTGGAGTTAAACCTGCATCTTCAGCAGTTTCTCCTGGCATCACCTTTTTCACTCGCTTGTGTTTTCTGCTTTCAATATCAATGCCCATTTCAGCACAAGTCTGGGTCGCATATTCTACAGCATTATGGACCAGAACTTCTCGACTCTCTACTAAAAAGGTCTTCAAACTTTTCAGCTTCACAACACACTTTTCCAAGCTAATACCTTCGATTTGAAGATATTTTTGGGCATGATTCACCTCGAGTAGAATGTGGTACCACAAATGCAAGAAGAAAAGGAAATTAAAATTACAAATATTTGTCATCAACACCTCCGCTGCTCCTCTCGTATCTAGGTTTTCAGAAGCATCAGAAAGCTTTTCCACAGCCTTAACCAACTTTTCGAAATATTTGTAGATTGGTTTCACGGCATCATGATGAGCACTCCTGGTATCATTAAGTCTATTCACTGTCACTCCAACGGTTTCTTTTAGGACCTCCTATCTATGTGTTGAACATAAAAAAAACGTGTACACACTTTCCAAAGTTCCAAAAAATGTGACACAAACAGAAATACTACCAAAAGCATGTACGCCACATAAATTAAGCGAATGGTTAGCACAAGGCACAAATATTGCTTTTGGATTAAATTCTTTAATTCTGGTTTGTACTCCTGTATGAATGCCAGACATTGTCGTGGCATTATCGTATCCTTGGCTTCGACAAAGCTTTAAATCCAAGCCGTCCTTTTCAAGAGATTGAACAATTTCTTGTGTTATGGAGTCTGCCTTTTTTCCACTTAGAGGAATAAAACCTAGAAATGATTCTTTCACTTCCACGTTCCTGTTATCAATTTTCACATACCTTATGACCTGACTCATTTGTTCAGTGTGGGATATATCTGGCGTGCTGTCAAACAATATGCCATAGAATTTAGCTTTCTTGATTTCACAGATTAATTCTTGTTTTACAGCATCGCCTAAAAGAGATATAAACTCATTTTGCACTGCAGGCGATAAATAAGAAACTGGAATCAACCCTGATTCCAATGATTGCTGAAGCCGTATGCTGTGCTCCTTTAAAACAGGGTCATAGTTTGAAAGGAGGCTGACAAATTCCAAGAAATTACCACGGTTTTCAGAAGCAAAGTCTTCCCTGTGGCCTCGAAAAGGTAAATTCTGCTTTGCCAAAAAAAGTGTTATATCTAAGATAAGATGCAAAATGTCTCTCCATTTCTTCTTCTCTCTTTCCATTACGTAAAACCAGCTTTTTGTCAGCTGCCTAGTTTGACCCTTTGAATTTTCTCCTGGTTTATAAACTGGATCAAATGGCCCCTCCAAGTTCTGGTAAATTTCACTGCCTTGTCTTGTAACATGGGTTCTGAGATAATCTGGCATTTGAGTGGGCCAGTTTCCAACATCATAACTTAATGTTAAATCTTCTGATTCGTGTACTGAATTTGCGTCTGATTCAGAACGTATCGAATTGGTTATGTCTTCTTCTTCTTGCCTTTTGTATTGTTCTTCTTCTCCTTTTTCTTGTTCTTCATTGCTTGTTTGTTCATTCCGTTGGCCATAGCTTGTACTTGGGCCTTCTAAAAATTCAGGGCCCTCCTCTGGCCCTGCTTCATTGTTTGCCTGGGATAGTGCCCTTTTAGTAAATTTAAGTATTGAACCCGACAACCGTTGTAGTTCTTGTTCTTTAGCTTTTTCTTTTTTCTTCTTTTCCCATCCACTGAAATAGTTTCGCTTCATGTTATCAACAGGTCTCTTGACTCTGAAAATAGTTGTTCTACTTTAAGACAATAAAGTATTTAGAAAATAAAACAAACCTTCGCGTTACGGGGTTTGAAAACGAACCAAACCTAATAAATAAACACTGTAAGATAAAACTGTCAAGTTTTGAATTACATTTTTCGGCTATTTTCTTTGAAAAATTTCAGTATAAGTAACAGCATAACTAATGATGTTTTCACTTCGCTTGTTAGTAGATATCTATTTAAAGTGAAATGTGAGCACACGAAAATGTAAAATTTCTGGTTTTAAAATTCGATTGTTCTATCGTTGTAGGTTTTCAATAGCCTATTGTTCTATTTACGCATCAGAGCTTCGCATGTCTCCACGGATAAAGTTAGGCAATTCTTAAGGTGTGTTTAATAACGTTTTTCATTGGGATTACTTTTTGTCATTACTCGTGGTTTTATTTTAGAGACAGGTTGGCAGAGATTGGCTGTCTCCACGGGAGTTGTTTATTCTAGAATTTTCTTAAGGGAATTGTGTGATTCCCTATTATTGCTAATGCTTTAACGAGTATTTTCAGAGCAGCTGTTCAAAGGGGAATTTAGATGTTCTCATTGTATATTAATGTGCCTCTAATTTAGTTAGTTGTATGTTTTCTGTTTTGATTTAATATATTATTTATTATGATAGTTATATTTATTATATTTACAACTATTATTGTGTTTATTGTATTTATTATATAAATTATAATAGTTATATTAATTTATTATTTATATTAATTATATTAATTATATTTATTATATCTAATATATTTATTATATTTATTATATAAATTATATTAATTATATTAATTATATTAGTTGTATTAATTATATTTATTATGTTTATTATATTTTTTATATTTATTATAATTATTGTATTTATCATATTTATTATAATTATTATATTTATTATATCTATTATATTTATTATATCTATTGTATTTATTATATTTATTATATTTATTATATTTATTATATCTATTATATTTATTATATTTATTATATTTATTTATGTTCACAAAAAAGCTAGATATTAATTGGATTTATGAACCATAAGAATAATATGGGGGATTTAAAAAAAAAACGATTTTAATTTTATTGTTTTCGGAATATGGGGCCCCCAAGATGAATGTTATCATGGTCTCGGGCTTAAATTTGTCCATTCCACCTATGGTAATAGCTCCTTCCATATGGGAAATTCGTTAGGACGAGCAAACAATATCAAAACTAAGTGTTTTCGTACTACTGATAAAAATTATTGTTTACCAAAATAGGCTAGGCCTACTCATTTTTAAGCTCAAAATTAGTTATTAAAAACCAAGTAATTAAATTGACAATACGGATAGTGTTTAAGGACAGGCCCCTTATGTGGCTTTAACATAAAACGACGTGTGATATAAAATTTTAACCTGATAACTAAAATCTTCTCACGCAGCCTTGTTAGACCTATATGCAAGAATAAAATTATAACTTACCATTTAACTTGGTGATGACGAACTGAAGACTTGATTTGCTCTCGAATTATTGAGGTACTGAATGATAGAGTTTATTAATCACATTAACGAAACAACATAAACATCCGTCAGTCTGCCTGAATCATCATGAACCATAGACTCGTAGATAGGGCGGGCGAATATATTTATTTGTACTCGCGGGTGTGGGGGAGGAAGCTTCGCGGAGGGCCTCCAAAACAGCCACGGTGGTTGTTATTAGCCAAGATTTCATTTCAATTTCTTACATCGTTGTTTGTTTGCTGTGGGTGTTTATTATCTTGGCAAGCAGATACGATCATGTTTCAGGTTCATTTTTGCTGTAAATAATTATGATTACAGAACAAAAATGTTGACTATTACAAAATTCGGCTGACGGGGCCTGGGGCGGACCGCCCCCCGCCCCACCTTCGGTACGCCACTGACATTAAGTGCACGCATATCTATATTGCTGTAACGGCTCTCGTCATAGTTAGTGCTTAGGCAGTTTCGCCAGGCATTTTCACAGTCTTAAATACACCCACGTCAATTGGCTGTAGAATGCTTCTTGTATTAATGGGAGACTCAACAGCTCTATATTATTTTATACTGTAAGATTGCAAATCAATAGTTTAGTCCCATTCAGGCAACTAGTTTCAAATCTAAAAGGGATGTTTTCAAATCTAAAAGGGATTAACAACTCTATCACAACTCCTACCCAAACTTCCAACATAACCTAAACTAACAAACTTTGTAAAGACAAAAGATCGTCGCCCTTTCATTAATGTGCTCAATATTATTTCTTTTTAAACTTCCAACTTTTCGTATTCCAACTTTTAAATGATTGCAAAGTAATACACTTTACTGTCACCTTGATGTTCAGAGTTAAAAATTCTCTAACACTAAATAGATTGCTTGCATTTTTTTAGCTGAAATACTTTTCAAAAATTTATAACCTCCAAATTTCTCAAGCTTCTTAGTTTATTTTATTTATCAAAAAAATTACCCGAGATAAGATAATTCAATTTTGTTACATGACATTTTTTATATTTATGAAATAATAACTATGTTTTCATACACAAAGAATTTTCGTACTTATATAAGATTGAGCACAAATGTGATAAACACTGATAAATCTTATTTTAACAAAATATTTAGCCTAGTAGTCCACCTACTGCTGAAAATGCACCCTTGATCTTCTCTACGGTGTTCATCAGGCATGTATTCAGTTTTTGGTCCGCACAACGCAATAAATCATTTAGCTCAGTACTGACTAACTTTACCAGTAGAGACTATCAATCCCAGACTTGATGTTAGATCTGATCAATCATAACTATTCTAAACAAGTGAGCTACTGAAGAAAGCTCATACTTCTGTATTGTGGTATCAACCCTGAAAATTTTACAAACAAAATTAGCAAGTTTAGTTATGCAATTGAGATAAAAGTTCAGTATTTGACACCAAAATAAAATATTTGACAAATAATTCAACGTGTTGTTCAACATATTTTATTTGGTTTATGCATAAATCTCGCAGTGGGCATTTTTAGAAAATAGGATTTAAATGGCTTTAAAAAAGTTAATCAATTACGACAATCATACAACTGAAACTTGTATTTATTATTAATAACGATTAACGGAAAATTAATGCAACAACGAAGTTTATTATGATAGTAAGTAACTTAAAGAATAATTAAAAATAAAAAAAAAAAAAAACAAACGGAAAGGAGAAAATATGCGGGAAAGTTCTGAATCACATTAATCAAGTGTTAATTAATCAAATATTAATATGTTCTTCATGTTTTTTTTTCATGTATGCAAGCATTTTTGTGTTTTCAGTGCTAAGATTGGTCCTTTTTCTAAAGCAATATGTTCAGCTGATAAAAGTACTCTTACGTAAGTGCTTGAAGAGGCAGGACTAGAAAGACATTTCCTTGCCAGCCAACTGAAATAAGGACACTACAGACGTTTATAATACTAGTATTGTAGGCTTGTACATTTTCCCTTTTCATATCCAATATAGACATTACATTCGGCTTTACAAAAAACCCCACAAACGGAATGATATTTATTAAACAGTTGCATGGTCAACTATCTTAAGGGAAGAAATTGTTTACGTATAAAGTTTTTGCAGAACTCATCTCTGCGTTATTTATTCTTGCGAATTTTGGCCATATTCGCAGTACTATACTCCGCCAGACTTTCCATATTTTACAGTAAAAAACTCTCATGGAAAGAACCGGAGCTAAGATTACGAAGCAATGGTAGCTAAACTTTTATATTTAATTCATTATACAAAGTGTAAAAAGTAGATCAAATTCCTTTTATTAAAGAGTCATTAACCTTTTTTCTGCAGATTTGAAATAGATGTGAGATGAAGATAGTCAAAGTTACTACCAAGCGAGCGATGGTATTGAAACCAGGTATCAAGGTCGAGTCAATCCGCGTGTGATGACAGCATTTCCTGACTCTGCATTTTGCGATTTGAAGAGGACATTCGAATTATTTTTTACAATAATACTATTTTTATAATTGTATTATTTTGTTATTTTTTAATTGAGTCTAGTGATATTATAATTACATTCTTCAAGCGATTTTATACATTTCTACAAATTTTGATTTCTTGGTGTAACTTGTGGGTAAAAATATAGACATGATAGAGCAAAACAGATTTTAGATTCAAAATCAGCACCTTGAAATAAGTGCAAAATACTTAAGATAATTGTTGCTAAAAATTTTTTGTCGTACAGTCTGATGTTTAAATCAATAACATCAAGACCTCCACCGCTCGATTATTCAATGATTATTGTTCGAAAATTCAACGATTATTGTTCGATTATTATGAATGATGTTTTCCAAAGCTCAAAAAATGTATCCTGCGAAATGACAGTTGTTAACTAGGATATTTCGCAATAATGGTGTTTGATTTATATTGCAATTGTGATAATGTGGGTTTATTGGATGGTAAATTTTCCTTTTTATTTCTCGTTTTGCAAAATAAACTCGTTTTACATTCTCGTAGTACATTTTCATTACGCTGTCAATAATAAAAAAAAAAAGGAAATTCATGGTATTCTTAGGCATTCAGGTTTAAAAACTCTTAGCCTAATTTAGTAACTTTTTGGTAGGTCGAAACATTGTGGTGAATATTCATTTATAAAAACTTCTCGGTAGATTATCGTTCTTGATATTTAAAAACATTTCAGCTGTCTGTAGACTATATTTATAACGGAAACAACGCTTTAAAGTTTAAGATTATTGTTTTTAGAACATATTATATTCGTGTTATTTTTGCGCAATCAGTTTACAAACCAACGACGCGTTTCTGTTTTTATAAGTTTTCCGCAGAGTAAACTCATAAAACAAGCTTTATCAAGTGCTGCAAAAGAAAATGGCGAGCTTTCCAATCGTTGATGTTTCGTACTATTACCAAAATTATAGCTATGAAAATGTTCCATCATCAGAGTTTTTGAATGACGAACTTATTAAGAAATTAGGCAACGAACTTCTTAAAGGATTTCAAGAATGGGGTTTTATATACTTAAAAGGAACTAATTTTTCACACGAATTTGTTGAAAGTCTATTCGATTCATCACGTGAGTTTTTCCAACAGACTTTGGAACAAAAAATCAAGGTTTTGTGCGATTCAACCAACGTGGCAAACACTTTTGGATACATTCCTTTTAAGTTTGAAACGTTTGACAGAGAAAAACCTTTTGATTTAAAAGAAGCATTCGATTATTTGCCTTGGATTTCAGAGAATATCAAGTCAAAGTTACCAGCGAGATTTGCTCACTTAATGGCAGAAATGTACTCAAAATGCCACATTTTAACAATGACTCTTTTACGACTGTTAAATCTTGTTCTAAACATTGAAGATCATGAATTTCTTGAGAAAGCGCACAAGTTTACATCCGTCCAGGGAAAAAACACTACAATTTTAAGAAGCCTTTATTATCCAGTCGTAGAAAAATCGACTATTCAACCCTCTCAATTGCGTTGCGGTGAGCATACTGATTACGGAACAATTACTTTATTATTTCAAGATGAAGCAGGAGGTTTGGAGGTATGTAATTTTCGTAATTCTGTTGTATAAAACTTTGCTCAACTCTATTATTGTATTACAACATATCATTGCATTTTTACATTGGCGTAAGAGCCGTGGTCATTTGCTGAATTGATTAACTTCATAAAACAAGAGTGGATATATTTGATTAAATTCTGTACATTGCTTTTAAAATTCCCTTTAAATATAAAATTATTTTTATCATTTGATATTAATTTTTACTATTAGAAAAATATACCTTGAATAAAATAAAATTTAGATCTTAATCAAGAGGTTTTGAATCTTTAAAAAATTCAAAAGTTTAACTTAAAGTGGAGTTAATCAATTTGGTTTCTGAAAAACTCACGCAACTTAATTTCATTAGTACATTTTTTGTTTCTTAACAATGTGTTTGATAAAGGTTCTGTCACCAGCCGGTAATTTTATCCATGCTACTCCGATACCCAATACAATCGTTGTAAACGCAGCTGATTTACTTGAGAGATGGACCAGTGGAAGAATAAAGTCAACAAGGCATCGCGTTATAATTCCAGAAAAACTTGAAAAGCCGCGACAATCAATAGCATTTTTTTGCCAACCAGACAATGATGTGGTTGTTTCCTGTCTTGATGGTTCAGACAGGTACCAACCAGTAAACTCTTTTGAATATTTGGAGCAAAGACTACTCCAATCTTATTCTTAGAACCTAATTTTTTTTTGAAAGCAAATATTCGCTTTTGATAAAGAAAAAAGATTACTTTAAAGTTTTCCGTGCTTAATATGAAATTATGGTTGTCAAGGTAAATAATAGCCTTAATTATAATTTGGTCAATTTATGATTAAAGCTATAACTTTTAAGGGAATTTGTAAAAAAGTTATTTTTAGAAATTAGGGATATTTTTAACAAAATAATACTTCCTTCCTTTCGTTATTGTTGGAAAATAGAATTTTGGTATAACGATTCTTTGATAGAAACAGAAAATAGTTCCGTAAAACGAGAGAAATGGCGAACTATTGTAAACCTTCTGCATATAAAAATTACAGAGAATTTTACAAAAGAATTTATGTTAAACGTAGAATAAACATAGAACAGTTTAGTAAAACGTGGAACTTGTGGCTTCAAAATGCTCGTTATATCAGGCATTTTTTGAATCAGGCTTGAGGAGGTCACTTAAGATATCAAAACTCAGGTATTTTTTATTTTTGTAATAGCTGTAAATTTCTTTTTCAAAAAATTAAAAAAAAAAAATTGGTTGCAAGTATTTTTTTTTTCAAATATGTTTCTTTTTTTAAGCAAATTCAATAATTACATAGGAAGGAGCTTAAAATAAAAATTCTTTAAATTCTAAGTTCAATTTAAACTCTTCATATTTTTAATTTATCTACTTTTTAATTCAATAAAAATTTAAAAAAGTAAAATATAGATATTTTGAAAATAAGTTGATGTGAAGTTAATTCCATGTTAAATCTCCCAGCTTATTGGAAATGAAGCATCTTCAGATTTACTTCAATTTTGAATGGTATATTGTTTTCAAATGGTTCCAAAAACTAGGTTCGAATGTTGACCTGGGCCCAATCCTATAAAGCTGAAAAATGCCTAATTTACGCAAAAAAGCAATATTTTTCTTACGCAAAATCAATTCCGTAAACTACAATCTTATAAACAAAATTACGCAGAATTTTTGAGTATATTACATAGAGACTGCCGATCCGTTACTGTTTATCGGTTTGCGGATTGTGCACCGAATTATCTATGCTAAACGGTTCAAATTACTTACGGATTGATTTGATCCGAAAATAATGTATCGGAAAAAAATTCGTTAAAATTTTTTCGGATTGTTTTTTCGGATTGCAATCCGATTCGATACTTTCGGATCGGATTGCAATTCGAAAAATATTTTTCGAATTGGAATCCGAACCGATATTATTTTTACGGATTTATTCGGATTCAGAATAAAAAATGCTTTTGAAATAAGATTCATTTTTATTTATTTATAATATTCAAATATACAATGAAACGAAATGATTTCCTCGTTAAGAAATAAAAAAAGTCAAAATCACACTGAAAGTTAATCATTTTCCAAATTCATTTTCTGGTCACACAATGCCTTGAATTTTACTGAGTTGCTTAGTGTTTTCTTTCATATATACCAGCATCTCAACCTTTGAGATTGAAAGATTGGTTCTTCTAGAGCTTTATATATTCCCTGCTGTTGAGATAACTCTTTCAGATGTTGATGATGCAGCAGGTATACAGAGGTTTTTTCTGGCCAGCCTTGACATTATTGGGTAAATATACTGGTTTTGTTTCCAGAATTCCAGTACATTTGTATTTGCTAGAACTGATTTTGAATTCAAATACCCCTCAATTTCAGCAGAAATGGCTTTTTTGGTGCTTGTTTCACCTCCAGGATTAATGTAACCTGCACCAAACACTTTCTTCCTCAGTTGTTCAGTGAAATCAAAGTTGTCATATCTTCATCATCCAACATTGAAAGGGAAGGAGTGCTTTGGCTGGCCAAAATTTTTTTTTGACAGTTCTTCCATAGCTTTCTTTCCTGCAGTTTTGACTACTTCAAATTTTCCCCCCTCATCCACAAAGAACATGCTCTTCCTGTTAGGATTTAAAAAATGAGCAATAGAGAATTCAATATTCATCAGCTCCCTTTCGAATCTTTTGTTTAGATCTTCATTGAATTAGTGAGCAAGCTCTAATGACACCTCGGTTTTTGGCTTTACACAGGCCTTACATTTTGCCTTGTTTTCCTCCACCTAGTTGAAGAATTCTCAAATATTAGATAGCTTAGGCATCTGAAAAGAAGAAAAAAATGAAATAACATAAAAATGGAATAAATCAAATTATTTGAGTTTTTCATTATATATTTGTCTTAACAAAAAATGATATTTTTGAGGCATGCATAAAGCTTTCAATAAAAGAACTAATCATTTAAAGGTTATTTGCCTTAATTGTTGAAACGAACGTAACAACTTTTCAAACTAGTTTTTATCTCTATTTTTATTTCTATTAATATTTAAGTAGAAGAAACATAACAATATTAATTTTATTGGACCAATCCACTAATTGAAGCAATCCGCAAAGCGAAATAATTTGCAAAGGTATTCAATCCACAAAAAAAACAAAAAAAAAACCTCAAATATTCAGTTTGAAATATTCTTAACTTTTAAATCAAATTAAATAATAATGGCTTACCGTAATAAATGTAGGTGAAGAATAGTAGACTTGATCTGTTGAACGAATTGTTGTATGTTAAGATTTCCAAATAGAACTGATTGAAAATAAAAAAGAAATCCTAGGCACCGCCGATTCGGTTCGTAAAATCCGCAAAAAGCCAATCCGACTTATTTTGCGGATTAAAACAGTCAGTTCGTAAAAATTTTTCGGATTAATAATCCGAAAACTAATTTACGAACCACTCGCGAACTTTTTTTTTGCGGATTCACTTCGCTGTTCGGATTATCAATCCGAAAAATTTTTACGAACCACTAGCGGATTTTTTTTTTTGCGGATTCTCTTTGCAAATTTTTACAAATCAATTTAACTTTAATTCGCTTAGCGAATTATACGA
Source organism: Hydra viridissima (assembly GCF_058129835.1). Taxonomy (NCBI): domain Eukaryota; kingdom Metazoa; phylum Cnidaria; class Hydrozoa; order Anthoathecata; family Hydridae; genus Hydra; species Hydra viridissima. The sequence continues at coordinate 5,491,161 of NW_028324306.1, forward strand.
ATCGCGTTCCGTTCGCGTCACTATTAAATAGTGTGGTCCTTAAAAATTACATTTTTATTATGTGCGCGTCCTATAAATAGTGGATTTCTTTTTCATTTTCAATCAGTTCTATTTGGAAATCTTAACATACAACAATTCGTTCAACAGATCAAGTCTACTATTCTTCACCTACATTTATTACGGTAAGCCATTATTATTTAATTTGATTTAAAAGTTAAGAATATTTCAAACTGAATATTTGAGGTTTTTTTTTTGTTTTTTTTGTGGATTGAATACCTTTGCAAATTATTTCGCTTTGCGGATTGCTTCAATTAGTGGATTGGTCCAATAAAATTAATATTGTTATGTTTCTTCTACTTAAATATTAATAGAAATAAAAATAGAGATAAAAACTAGTTTGAAAAGTTGTTACGTTCGTTTCAACAATTAAGGCAAATAACCTTTAAATGATTAGTTCTTTTATTGAAAGCTTTATGCATGCCTCAAAAATATCATTTTTTGTTAAGACAAATATATAATGAAAAACTCAAATAATTTGATTTATTCCATTTTTATGTTATTTCATTTTTTTCTTCTTTTCAGATGCCTAAGCTATCTAATATTTGAGAATTCTTCAACTAGGTGGAGGAAAACAAGGCAAAATGTAAGGCCTGTGTAAAGCCAAAAACCGAGGTGTCATTAGAGCTTGCTCACTAATTCAATGAAGATCTAAACAAAAGATTCGAAAGGGAGCTGATGAATATTGAATTCTCTATTGCTCATTTTTTAAATCCTAACAGGAAGAGCATGTTCTTTGTGGATGAGGGGGGAAAATTTGAAGTAGTCAAAACTGCAGGAAAGAAAGCTATGGAAGAACTGTCAAAAAAAAATTTTGGCCAGCCAAAGCACTCCTTCCCTTTCAATGTTGGATGATGAAGATATGACAACTTTGATTTCACTGAACAACTGAGGAAGAAAGTGTTTGGTGCAGGTTACATTAATCCTGGAGGTGAAACAAGCACCAAAAAAGCCATTTCTGCTGAAATTGAGGGGTATTTGAATTCAAAATCAGTTCTAGCAAATACAAATGTACTGGAATTCTGGAAACAAAACCAGTATATTTACCCAATAATGTCAAGGCTGGCCAGAAAAAACCTCTGTATACCTGCTGCATCATCAACATCTGAAAGAGTTATCTCAACAGCAGGGAATATATAAAGCTCTAGAAGAACCAATCTTTCAATCTCAAAGGTTGAGATGCTGGTATATATGAAAGAAAACACTAAGCAACTCAGTAAAATTCAAGGCATTGTGTGACCAGAAAATGAATTTGGAAAATGATTAACTTTCAGTGTGATTTTGACTTTTTTTATTTCTTAACGAGGAAATCATTTCGTTTCATTGTATATTTGAATATTATAAATAAATAAAAATGAATCTTATTTCAAAAGCATTTTTTATTCTGAATCCGAATAAATCCGTAAAAATAATATCGGTTCGGATTCCAATTCGAAAAATATTTTTCGAATTGCAATCCGATCCGAAAGTATCGAATCGGATTGCAATCCGAAAAAACAATCCGAAAAAATTTTAACGAATTTTTTTCCGATACATTATTTTCGGATCAAATCAATCCGTAAGTAATTTGAACCGTTTAGCATAGATAATTCGGTGCACAATCCGCAAACCGATAAACAGTAACGGATTGGCAGTCTCTAAGAAATCCACTATTTATAGGACGCGCGCATAATAAAAATGTAATTTTTAAGGACCACACTATTTAATAGTGACGCGAACGGAACGCGATTCGTATAATTCGCTAAGCGAATTAAAGTTAAATTGATTTGTAAAAATTTGCAAAGAGAATCCGCAAAAAAAAAAATCCGCTGGTGGTTCGTAAAAATTTTTCGGATTGATAATCCGAACAGCGAAGTGAATCCGCAAAAAAAAAGTTCGCGAGTGGTTCGTAAATTAGTTTTCGGATTATTAATCCGAAAAATTTTTACGAACTGACTGTTTTAATCCGCAAAATAAGTCGGATTGGCTTTTTGCGGATTTTACGAACCGAATCGGCGGTGCCTAAAATTAAACAAAGTTTCTTACGCAAAGAAAACTGCTGCAATTTCTAAATTAAAAAATCGCTACAATCATGATTGTAGTGATTTTTTTCTTCAAACCACAGATGTCAATTTTTGTAAACAAAAAGATTTGCTCTTACTATTTTGATAAAGGTTTCTATTTCAAGTTTTTGATGGATTTTTAAATATTTTAAATAAAATTAAACAATTAAAGTTAAAGCATTTCCTCAAGAGAAGAAATACTCGTTTCCTTAAGGAACAGACACCGCACATGAGCAATCTTATAATTTAAGTAATTATGAAGAAGATGTTGAGTTAAATAAATAGGATAGTTGAATAAATTAGAAATAAGTTTGACCTAATTGTTGTTTTCTTTGTTCATGGGACAAAAGAGGTACCAAAAATTACTACACGTTTTTTTTTTTTTTTTTCTTTTTTTTTTTCCTAACTTGTGTTCTGTTCAGCAACAAACCTGAGGATTATATTACATTGAACGATATTAATGTAATTCAAAGGATTTTTTATTTTACTGTAAAATATTTTATCTTGATGACATGTTTTCAATTTTTATGATATTTACTTTTTCTCTCTTGATAATCTGAAATTTATGAAGCTCTCAAGAAACTTCTAATACTAGAGTTGTAAAAAAGTACAATTAAATTAAGAAACGTTATGGTATCGACCTATTTGCTCGGTTTCTTATAAAACAAAAAAAAAGTGTATAAAAGTAAAGATTAGCCAAAAATAACAGATTTTTTTTGTGGTAAATCGAATGTCAAAAAAGAACTTTTTATTTCACACGAAAATGTTATTCTCCTGCCCTTACACATAGAACTTGGTTTGGTGAAAATTTTTGTAAAAGCTATGGATAAAAACAGTTAACGATTTTTGTATTTTAAAAGTATTTTTGACAAATTACGTTATCTTAAACTGAAAGAAGACATTCTTGTTGGTCCACAAATAAGGAAACTTATGAAGAACAATCGATGAATACGACGAAAATCTTACCAAGAAACAACCACCGGTTTGATGTCTCTAAAGGAATTAAATTGAGAATTTTAAACAATTATAAAGATGAAAAAGCTGAGTTTTTAGTAACAAAATATAAAAAATGACTGCAAAATATCATTAAAAATGCTGTTTTTTTTCATTCGCATTTCGATTTTTTCTCTCCCGAATCTTGAAAAGATGAGTGAGAAGCAACCTATTCACCAGGATGTTAAATGGATAAATAAAATTCACCAAGGGAGATAGAATGCCAAAATGTAATCGGATTACTATTAGTATTTAATTCAAGAGACTTTTAAAATTCACAAATGGAAAAAGAAATTTTAAATGCTTAAACCTGCGCTAGTTTTGTTTACAATTTATGTAGAAGCGTAAAGTACAACTATATTTGTATTAAAATTTAAAATACAGGTTAATAAACATGTTAACATTTCATGGAAAACGTTTTATATTATTCCATTGATGTTACCTAAATTTATCATAGCTTTAAAATGGAACGCGTTCCAAGAATTATATTTACGAACTTGTGTTTATCAGGCCCAATTTGACAGAAACCTGCAATTCAAACTCAACCTTTGAAAAAAAGAAAATGTTATTAAACAAAACAAAATTTTACTTTTCGTTGTGATATTTTTAGAGGTGGTAAATTAAAATAAATCAGCGATTTAACTTTATTTTATTAAACAACAAAAAGTTTTTGTCACACGATTATTTTTCTATTTGAACTTATTTTTTTATTGAGAAAATTTTACTTTTCGTTGTGATATTTTTAGAGGTAGTGAATTAGTTAAGATAGAATGTAAAATCTCGCTTAGTTACTCTTTACATATACTTTTTACATTTGGTAATAGATATGCAGCTAATACAAATCGTGTAGTAATACAGGGAAAATCATGAAGGCAACCAAAATTAGCATAACTTGCTCCAGGTATTTAAATATGTCTTTAAAGTCATTAATTATATTATTATAAATTTACAACGTTTGATCACAAAAATTTTTTGCAAGAGTTCAAAAGTTATTGTTAAATATTTATATTAAATATATCCTAAAATTTGCTCAAAAACTTAGTTCAAAATAAGATTTGGATATTGCTTCTTTATTGTGAAGAAGGAGATGTAAAATTTGAAATTAGGAAAAACGTACTCACTTAGACTTATCTATCCTGTCAAGTAAATAAGTAATAAGAAGAGAAAGTGTATAGAAGAAAAATTAAAAACAGCGATTAGGTAAAGACTTACACACGGAGACTTATCTTGACACTTAAATAAATTGACATTGAACCAAGAACAACCAATTATAGAAAACTCTAAGAAGCTCAAAAATAAGAGACAGAAAAAACTTTGTTCGCTCCATTTAACCCTCGAACATTAGATTAAACAAACCTGATCACACAGAGAAACAACAACGTTCTTACACGACACCTTTAGCCTACACAAAACTTTCGTTTTTATAAGAGAATTTCAATTTTCTTCACTAATTTCATTTCAAATTATTCCAAAATGAACTTTTACTCTATTGAAAATCCGTTTTACGAAGTTAATATCTATTTTCTATAAGCATATTTTAAAATTATTACATAGTTAATTGAAATTTTCGCTCAATAGCCCTTTGAGTAGAATTCTTTTCAGACTAACTCAAACTTTTTGATTGGTCAATATTCAGGCTGGTTATAAGCTGTTCGACAAAATATGTTTCTTATCAATCTATTTGTTTTATGATGTCGCTAGGCTGAGCTAAAAAAAACTGATGAAAATGAGTTATTACTAGTTAATTTTTTCTAAATAAACATATTGATCGATTGAGAAATTAAAAGTGGCAAAATATCCATTTATAATTCCCCGGGTATTGTGGACATCTCATTTCACGAGTGAAATTTGAAAAAGAGGTCTTAAGGTATGTTGATCAATACAATTTTTACCCTCTTGGATATCGGTGTTGTATTTTGTAGAATTTCAACGATTTAACACAATTTAAAAAAAATTGGAATCAAGGAAACTGCTACTTTGGCGGGGTTGTTACGTCTACAGTGAGGAGGCTGCCAAACGCCGAATCGGCTAAATCGACATTTCTTCACCCATCATCCCATTACCAATCTTCCAACCCTCATTCCAAGTTCCCAACCCTCCGGATAGGGATTAACGTTTTTGAAAAATATCTTATAAATTAACTCTTTTCACTCGGGACTTTTTTTTGTATGACCTACCAGTAACTCAAGCGTACTTTTTTGCGAACGTGCACAAAAACAGTTGATTTCAGAAAAAAAGTGGCAAAAGGTAGATGAAAATTTTCAATAAAACAAATAGATAAGTGTTTAAAATGATTTATCTAAAACAATTCGCCTCCCGAGTTACTGAGGAATTTACTGTTTCAACATTTTGTTGCCATTCAAGTGCAAAGGGTTAAAAAGTACACAATACTTGAGAAACCTTGCTAATTTTTTAACATTCTAGACATTAATTATGGTTTATTGCTTTGTATATATGTATATGTATGTATGTATGTATGTATGTATGTATGTATGTATGTATGTATGTATGTATGTATGTATGTATGTATGTATGTATGTATGTATGTATGTATGTATGTATGTATGTATGTATGTATGTATGTATGTATGTATGTATGTATGTATGTATGTATGTATGTATGTATGTATGTATGTATGTATGTATGTATGTATGTATGTATGTATGTATGTATGTATGTATGTATGTATGTATGTATGTATGTATGTATGTATGTATGTATGTATGTATGTATGTATGTATGTATGTATGTATGCAGTGCTCGAAGTGAGGCGGGATGGGGCGGGATGCCATCCCGTTACCTTTTTAAATTTTGAAGACCATCCCACCTCTTTTTTTTATGCATATTTTGGGGTGGGATGCCATCCCGGTACATAATAAATTAATGGAAATTTTATTTTATTTTCCTCCTATAAATAAACTTGTAAAAACAATTTTAAAGAATTTAAATGAACTAAAGTCTCAGCTGTTATTTAAAAATTTGCGGTAGAAATTTCAAAAACTAAATCGATAATTATAAAACATTGTGTCTTTTCTTTTGTATTTTAAATAAAAAGTTACCAAGCAACAAAAAGCGACATTGGTTTTTTTTTTTCGATAAAGTATCATTAGAGTTTTTTTTGGTGAAATAAAATATAGTACACAGTAGATTTACTCAACATTAAATGTTATGATTTAAAAAAAATTTACTTATTTTAAATATGGGTAAATGGCTAGCAAGCGGAAGGAAAAGAAAGTTAAGCAGTGATAGTTTTAAAAGTAATTTGGAAAATGAAGGTGAGTTTCCACTCATCCGTTTTTGCTACGGGAAAGGGAAAGGGATGTGAAATTTAATCACTTGAGCATGCGCAGTGATTAATTTTCAAAATTAAATTACAAACTGCGCACGCTCACGTGATTAGTTTTCCCTTCCCTTTTCCTTTCCCGTAGCAAAAACGGATGAGTGGAAACTCACCTTGACACTGAAATAAATAAAGAAGTGACAGATTTTTCGAGTATTGAAACTTGCCAATCCTTTCCTCAATGTGATGGTATTTTTTTTCAATTATTTAAAAATTGGTAAATACAAAAAAATAAGACTTGTTTAAAAATAAAATGTTTAAATATATCATTGTTTTTTGATTGCTTAATGACGTTTGATGTGAAACTCAACTCAATATTTTACGGTGACAGTCTCTTAAGAATATAACGGACCTCAAGTTGTTTTTTTAATATAGGTTTTTTACTATAGGGATACTCTAGGGATTTATAATTCCTTTATTTAATCTACACAAAATACGAAATCTATAATTTTAGGATAGGTGGGATGGTGATTAGAAAGTATTAAAAACCATCCCGCTACCTTTTTTTTCCCACTTCGAGCACTGTATGTATGTATGTATGTATGTATGTATGTATGTATGTATGTATGTATGTATGTATGTATGTATGTATGTATGTATGTATGTATGTATGTATGTATGTATGTATGTATGTATGTATGTATGTATGTATGTATGTATGTATGTATGTATGTATGTATGTATGTATGTATGTATGTATGTATGTATGTATGTATGTATGTATGTATGTATATATATATATATATATATATATATATATATATATATATATATATATATATATATATATCCTTTAGGCCTGCGCGGAAACTGAAAAAGAAAACCCGAGGGTTTATGGTTGGATTGCAAATCAATACACTAAAATAAAAGTCTTAAGGTAAGTTTTTTTTTTTATCTTTTCCTAAATATTTATTTGGAGAAAAAAATTTTTTGCAGAATATGTTCTTGGTAAATGCTGACTTCAGCGTAATTTAACGTTTTAGTTAGGAGCATTTATCGCAAAATTTGGTTGCTTAAATGTTAACACAGTAAAATATATAATGCAAAAACATAATAATTTTAAAAGATTACATGATAATTTAAAAATAACATCAAGGTCTGGGAGCATAATTAGTGAAGTTTTTTTTTCAAACTTTACGTTGTAATGAATCTTTTATAAAGTTTTAACAGCATGTATTAAAATAGATTGCTAAAAACTGGGTCTTTTTTTTTCTCTCCAAAGGGACCCAGAGGTTTAATTCTTTCTATGTATTAAATTATACGTTACATTCTTTGTATTACCTTTGATATAGCTTACAATTGAAATAATGAATTGGTGTATGATGAAGTAAATACAATCCATGTGTCATTTGGTGTTGAGCAATCCTTTACCCTGAGTATTGATATCCTCCTACCCAGTAGTGATATTCAACCGGTACGGTCCGGTACGACCGTACCGGCTGTTAAAACTTTCAAAATTTTCCGTACCGGTTGAAATATAGTTATATAAATTGATAATATGATATGTATTTTACATTAAATTGTGACTTATATTTTGTGTGTGGTTCAAAAGACTAATTTCTATATTTATATTTATTTATAATATTTAAATATACCTCACTGTCGCTTTTCGTAACTTTTTATATGAATTATATAAATTTTCAATTATATAAAAATCCATTTGTTAAATTATGGTTGCGACAAAGACATCATTTGGCAAGTGATACACGTGTAAAATAGGCAACCCCCATTACACCTTGCGAAAACCAAAATTTAATATGGAACTTATTAAATTAGAACTTTAATATTATTGTTTCTATTTCATGTAAATAAATAATTATGTGTAAAAGTAAATATATATAATCTAAAAGTTTTTTTTTAAGCGTACCGGTTGTTGAAAATTTCGAATATCACCACTGCTCCTACCTTTCTTAGCATGTTTTGAAATGTTTTAAAATTCTATTGTGTTTTTGATTTCAGGTTTGCAACAAAAATGTACAGCTTATCGTTTATGGCAAAGTGTCTTTCAATATTGGTTTTGTCTTTTCAAGGATTTATGTTAAACAAATACATGTCAATGCTTTATCAGAATCCAATGTGGTGGGCATGGTATGTTGCAGATGTGTTTGTTATGTCAATCTGGATCTTTATTTTATTTTATTTACATCGAAAGTTCAAAGAACAACACATTATTAATGTTAATCCTCAAGACAATTCTTTTCTCCCTGAAATTAAATATGCTTTCATTGTGTGGTTATCATATGTGTTCTTTTTATGCCCTCGAATAACTATTATATTCCTTAAAGATGTTCATAACTTGAGTGAAAGGAATCTATATGGGCCAAATTTTTTAAAAACTAGTCTAGCTTGCTCTCCTATAATATTTTTGTTGATGGTGTTTGGTTTCCACAGTGCAGAAATAGGATCTGAACGTAAGTTGTATATATCATCATTGGGTTCCTCTGTTACATTTGATCTTTTTGACAGCATGGATTTGCTAGAATTGCTCTTTGATCGTCATTCTGTTCCACGAACTATATTGATAATAACACTTTTTTTTGCCTGTTTAAACTTTGCACTTCCAACATTGACTCTGTATGACTTGCATGTCAACCAACTTTCAGGCAGAGTGACTGGTTTTTCTTTTAAATTATTTTATAATTGCATGATTGTATTTTTAGTAAATTTGCCTAATTTAATTTTGCGCATACTTTTATGGTACTCTCATAATTCTGAAATTTCTGTTCTCTTAATGAAAAATGTTATATATATTTTCCTTGGAATTAATGAGATTATTGAATATTATTTGCTGGAGAGACCCAAAAAATGTCCAAATTGCAAGAACTTATTCAAAGCGGCATCTTATAACAATCATTATATGAGCTGTAAAATTGTTATTAAAAAACCCAAGTCAGGCACTGAGCAGGTTCTTATTGATGGGGAATTTTAACATCTAGAACAATTGATATCTTTTTATCTGCCTTGAAATGAGACCAAAATGGAGGTTTAACGTTTCTGTTAATTTTTTTAATAAGATAATAATATTGTTTAGGACAACTTTGTTGTTCCTATTTTTAGTATTTTAAATATTAGGATAATTATTTTATTATATTTATGATTTACAGGGGTTTGTAAATATACTGTTAATGTATAATATTTTAGTAGTGTTTTAATGAAATTTCAATTACAGCTAATTCATGTATTATGTAAATATGGATTACAAATAATTATTTTTTGAATAAATGTTTGGTCAAGATCTTTTTTTTTTTTTTTTTTTAGTTTATATTAATTTTTTTTTTTATGTTTGAATAATTCACTTTGAACATTTTGAATTTATGTGTTAACAACACGTTTATTTATTAGAATTCTTCTCCATTTTGTTGTGGGATGTGCTTCCTTGATAATGTTGGCTTTGAGAAATAAATGAACAACAAGATACTGATTTCCGCTAATGTGTTCATTGAGTTGTAATTAGAAGTTTAGGGCGGGGGGGGGGGGAGAAGTTTTGTTGATTTTTTGAATACAGTCTTCTGTTCAAGTTATTAATTTAAATCAGTTTTATCGATCTGTTGTGTTACGGGCCAATACGGCCACGAGAGAAATATTTATTTAAGCCGTGGGGGTAAATTTCATTCAAGAAGCAAAAGAAAGGATTTTCTGCAATTTTTTTTATTGGTGAAATTTTTAGGTTTCTTAGGAAAGCTTTTATATAGGTAATAATTGAAAATGCAGCTCACAACCTCAAAGCTGGGTTTAGAAAAACGTGAATTGATCCTTTAAACGTGTTGAACTGCCTATCTGGACCAGTGTCCGAGGATGAGCATGTTGCAGGTATTTTTGAATATATAAATCATTTCTGGCCCATTCGCAAGAGTCAAGATCTGAGGGAAAAAATGGAGCCTGGGGAAAGTGTTGTAAATTAGATAGTTACGGGCCATATTACCGTACGGGTATTAATATTTGGCACAAAAATTTTGATAAGATTTTGTTATCGTGCCAAGCAATCTTCCGGAAAAACGTCTTCACCATAAGATTTAAATACATTCTAAGATTTAAAAAATGTATGTTACCCCTAAAATTCTTTGTTCAAAGAATAGCGAATAAAAAATCGTGGAGTTCGTTAAAGTTCTTTACGCGAGAAAATCAGTTTATGAGATTCAGGGTCCCAAAAGAACTGTTTCCGATAGCTTTCGATAGCTAACGATATTTCCGTTACATACCTCAGTTTGTTGAGTATATATAAGTTGTATGCCATACGGTGATACTATACAACTCCTCTATATTCTGCTTGGTACTATGATATATGCCATAAGCATCATCAATTTTGCGTTAATGTAAATGAATTGGTTTTTCATATACTTCTTGCATTTTTCTTGTAATACCTTGGTAGTTACACTTAATCCAATACTTCCATTAATACGGCGACGACCGTTGTGATCATGCTCGCTGTCTTCTTTGAGTGTATGTACTTCATACCCTCGGAATTTGGCTTTTGACAATTAACGAGTGAATTAAGGTTTTATCAGCATTGTGCTCAATTTTTAAATAACTATTTAAAAACTGACCTACTTTACGTTTGATCTTATTAGCTTTATTCTTAGGTCCTGCTAATCCAAGCAAAAAGTCATCGGCATAACCCACACACCACAAGCGTTTGTAGTTGGGGTCATTGGGATCTGTTGAAGGTAGACACTGAGCTTGTTGACCCAGTGCATTCGCTTTTTTCCAATCAACTATTTTTCTTGCTTAAGATGTTTATCAATATGCCACTGTGTAAGTCCTTCTTTTTTCGTTTACCCCGTTTTTACTTTTTTTGTGTATATGCTGGTATAGGTGCTTGTTCTACATATTTATCTAAGCGATCTAATTCTATATTACTGAAAATCAGACAAAAAATGTTCTTTATCTCAAGATCCTCAGAAGAACTGTTTAAAGGTTCGTAGGATCACAGAAAAGAAGCCTGGAAGTGCCAGACCTATTTCAGCTGTTAATCAGGATGTTTTTAGCAAGATCAAAAGGAGGATCCAGACCGACTGAGCTAAGACAATCAAAAACATAGCTCGAGTGAATCCGGTCTCAAATTCCCTTCAAGATCTCACCATTGAAGATTTTAGATAACCCAGATAAGATAAGGTCTGCACCTCAGAAAAAGCAATCTTCACAAATCATGACTTTTGAATTGGTCAGTTCCGATGGTTAGAAAATTTCATTTGTATTTATATCTTCTGGGCTGAAAATGGGGCTAAAGTTTAAGTAAAAGTTTGTAAGCATCAGAAACTTAACACTGGCCATATCATTCAGCTCAGAAAGAGTCAAATTTTAACACGCGGACATTAATTGAAAATAAAAAATCATAATTAGGGAATTCGTTAAAGCATTCATAGTAAATCCATCATTTGCTACGCATGGTGCAATTATAAATTCACATACTATTTTGTATTTTGTTTTAAAAGTACATTCCTTTATAAGATTTAGTATCAATCTCATTTTCTTTCCATCTTCGTAAATACCATTAAAATAATTCCTAACTTATGAAAACATCTTTAATAGAATTTAAAATGATTGGAATGACTTTCAAATAATATTTTATGCTTTTACAAAAATTTACACTTACTATGGTATTTAATGTATCAAACAAATTACAAATGTTTTTGACTGTATAGTTAAATTCCTAAATTTATATTATATATGTGTTATATCTAAAAATATAATATTAGAAATTTGAATGCAGCATTATTATTTTCAACTAGTTTATTTTTTCTTTGAAAAATTGAATCTTTTTTTCATTCTTTATATACAACATTCTATTTGATCTGACATCCTCGCAAAAGACTGTAGATGGTTTTACCGATATTGACGGTGCAGCAAAACTGCAAATTTGGTCCTTTATATTTGTAATCGGCTGATAGGCTTACAGCAAAATAAAAGGCTTATAACAAAATTGGGAAATGATGAAATTGTTAGAAGACATTTGGTACTCCCCTTTAAAGAAAAAGTTATTTTGTGATTATCGAAAACAGATTAAATTCAATAATTATATCAAAATATTTTACTCACACGAAGAATTGGGTTCGAACAAAATTTATGTAACATTCTTTAAACAATGATGGCGGTACTATTTTAATAACTGCTTGTTATAAAACTGTTCGGAAATCAAATACTGACAACCGAAGCAAAAATTTTTTTAATATCTCATACATAAATTCAAAAAAACATCAAAATCTTTTTACCTTATGTAAATTTTTACGGATAAATCAAGCGAAAGAATCAAGTATACTGACATTTCAATAAAAACAAGAATTAGACTTTCTTCCAACAATCAAATTTTTAGAATTTAGCGTTTTTGGGACTTTACCCCGTTTGTTTTCAAAACACTTTGTGCGCATGACATGAATCACACTCTCTCCTAAAACGTGACAAACTGTAAATAAAAAAAAATTGTCACTATCAGACTATGTTTAAAGTTATATTTTCAAGAGTACTAATTTTTATTGATAATAAAATAAAAGATAAAAATTAAGCAGTTTTGAATACTAAACATTATTTTTCAATTAGTCAGTTCCAACTGTTAGTGCAAGAAGTCCGTAAATATGAGATATCTAATTCATAGTTTGTATACTTAAGAAATTAATATTGTTAACCGAATAATTCTCAGCATATTAATTGTACAATCTGGCTTCTCTACATAATCTTTAATTTAGTTTAAAAATGAAGTCAATTCAGAATATTTTAAGGATATAAGTTTAAATAGTTGATAATGCATCATGCATATGAAAATTTAAATATATAGAAATTTTATGACAAAGAAAGTTTTGACAGACAGTTTTATCTTTGTAATATTCTGTTTATGTTAAGCTAACTTAAAGGCTTTTACTAAAATCTATTTAAAAATTTTAAATAAGTTGTAAATATTTTTGTTGAAAAATTAGTACAATCCTTTTTTCTTAACTTTTTTTTTAGATATGCTACAGTATGTTCAATATTATACCCCTAAAAGATGTACTACTTAACCTTAATTGTAATGAAGAGTTGTATCAATTGTTTACTTGCAGTTATCCTCGAAAAAGAAGTATTTTATCAAATAAAAGTGAGTATTACAGAGATATTGAGATACATTATTGTTTTTTTTTCTTGACCATATTTTTTTTATTATACTTGCTCAAAATTAGTTCTTCAAAATTAAATCTTCACTCTAAATATTGACTAGTCTTGGAGAATTACAGCACTATTTTCATTTATTCACACTAGCTTTACAATATAGAACAGAAACAATATATATTTCAACACAAATATATATTACAGAAAAAAACTACAAGAAAAAACAAGTTATAAAAAAGTGTAGTGCAAAATATTTTTATATTTCATGTTATTTTTTTCTTTGAGATTCATAAATATTTTTTAGCATTTCTACATAGCAGAATGTTGTACAACAACAAGTTAAAAAAATAATCTCCTAATGAGCTGTTTCATACTAGCTGATTTTCTATGCATTAATTGAAAGAAGTAGAGATGGTTGGTGTGTAAGAAACATTTGATTTCTTTTTTAATAACTTTAGTTTGATAAATTAAGAAATGAAATGTTTCTTACACACCAACCATATAACTTGTAAATTTGACAGAAATTAACTAATACATGAAAGGGTTAATATTTGGAAATTATAACAGTTCTATATTTAGATAATATTTTTCTTGACACACAAATCTCTTTAATTAAACTCTAGATTAATTCCTCATTCATAAGTATATATTTTTTTAAATTATGTATTAATATTTAAATTTTTTTTATTATCCTGAAGTTATCAACAAATAACAACTGAATTAAAAATTTAATTTGAGACAGATTTTTGCTTTGAAATATATGCAACATATCTTTGATGTGCCTTGGAAGAATCTGGATGTCCAACTTGTCATTTGTATCCATGCTCTTCCACAAATGATTAAATATTTGAGCAGTGTCAAATATTTAATCATTTGTAGAAATCCTTAGTTATGCTCTAGAAATTAGTGCTCAATAATTGTTCAAATTATTTTTCAATGTTTTCCAACATAGTTCAAGAATTTTTTAAAAAGATTTCTATTGACTTCACCTCTATGGAGTTTAGGCCTTGATAGTGCACAAGCTTTTAAACAATCAGTCATATTTCCTGAAATACTGTCTAGAACAACAATGAGACAGTTATTTCACTACATCAGATTTAGCTCAATTGGTGGCAAAATATCAATGGGTCAACATGCTGTGGTCAAAATACATTAAATCATTAACATATAGACACTCCTTCTTGTGGTTTTTTCAAATATTTGAGCATTTTCTCTAATTCGACAATGCTTATAAGTTGGAACTTGGCATATCATTGTCTTGAATTTATTCTTACTTTTCTTAACTCTTGTTTATCTTGGAGTATATAAACTTATGTTTTACTGAAATATTTAAGTAGACAGCCTTGTCATATGATTCTGACTTTTCAACCCACTGCCAGGTGGTGGCAGCCAATGTTAGGATGCTAACAAGCACTGGCCTCAATATATCCCCACACTGTGGAGTTTGTTTTCATAAAAAAAACTCAAGTTAATATTTCTGAACAGTAATGAATTTTTTAATGAAATGAAGTCTATGCACCTTCATCACTGTTGCATTTGATTATTTTTTAGTTCAACAATAAGTTTCAGGCTATTGAGTAGCCTAAGATATAAGAAATTATTGGAAAAAGTATAAATGTTTTCTTTATGTACTTTTTCTGTGAGCCAACTATATTGAATCACTTTAAAAAAATTCTTCCCTTGCAGCCTGACTATTGATATTTAATTATCTTCAAATGCATCATTTTATTATTTCATTTTTTTATTTTGTTTAAAAATTATACTAAATTAATCTAAAAATCACATAGCCACTATAAACAGTTGAAACAATAAAGCAAACATACATGAGGATCATAGATGAGAATTTATCATCTGTTTGAAGAAGTTATCTATTCAAATTATACCTCTTGGTATGAGTTACTTGCTCTGGTATACTGTATTTGTTCTTGGTATCTAATGATAAATACCTATTAATGTTCAAGCCGGCAGTAAATAAATAACTAAATAATACTTGCTTGACCTCATTTAATATTGGTCATGATCCTAAAGAGAATTAAGTCTTCCTGATTTATCCCAGTAAAGGTAGAAAAGATATAATGGTAAAATATTTTATTCCAGAAGAAAATCCATACAAAATCAACAACCCAAACACATGACCTTTAAATTTTAACTGCTCCACTTTGGTTCAAACATCATTTAAGTTAGACATTATTTGAAATAAATCATAACTTAGCATTGCTATAAAGGTTTTCAAAAAATGGTATAATCAAAGCTTAAAAATCTTTATTAGCAATACATTTTTTTTACTAATATAGGAAAAATTCCTGACAAATTTAAATAATCACTCTTACAATCACTCAAAAGTATCAAGGTGTTAATCTTTATTGATATCTAATAACAAGCAATAAATTTTTACACTCTGGTATAAAAAAATATTTCAAGTGGGATAGAAAATTGTACATTTTACATTAATCTTGTCAACCATCGGTTCTTCAAAGAAATAAACAGTGCTGTTAATGCAATTGACCTATTTGTCAGTGTGTTGAAAATTGCCTCCTGAATTACTGGTACCTGATTAAAATGTTTAAGGGTTGTGATATAATTGCTGGCACGCTAACCCTTACATTCAAAGAGAACCAACAATAGCTCTTTATGAATTATAGAAAGGTTTATAAACATTGCATAAAAAGCAAGTATTGTATACTTATTAAATTGTGTTAAATTTATAAGCATACATGCTATATTTTAAAAAAATTTTCAGTATTTAATCCTTTTTTAAATATATTTAAAAGTTGTACAAGTAAACTTTTATAGTTTTTATTTTGTTGGTTATTTTTCAGAGCCCTCTTTTAAAGTAAAGTCTACTTGTGAAGTCATTGTTTTTGAATTCTAAAGATCAAATTTACCAAGTATTTCAAGGCAGGCTTTTGTTGCATTTTTCCCCAATTCTTAGTAATATTTGCCTCATATGATGTGACAAGTTCTGAAATTGTATTCTCTGTTTTCTTTTTTGGCTGTGTAGAAATTTTCTTATGTATTTTTTGAGCTTCAGTTCAATAATGACCTTCAAATTTTTTCAAATACACTCAATTGTTTAAAATTGGGAATTGAAAAAAAAATTGAAAATATCAAAGAGCTTTAAAGAGTGCTCTTTTCTTTTTTGATCATTGTTGCCTATTCTAACAAGGCACCATATATAGTCTCCCATCATGGAATCATCCCAGTGATCTTGTAATCTTTTTTCTATTATTGAAAAGTCTTAGTGAAACTTCTCAGTGTGTTTTTAACTGATTCCCCTTAGTTATCCCAATAATAAACAAGATGCAAATGAAAAAAAATACTGTTTAAAAGATATGCTACTACGCATGTTCTTGTAAATTTTGATTAGCTTTGTCACAATGTTTTTGTAGTACAATAAATTATTGTTTTTAATGTATACTATAGTTTCAAAAAGATTATTTGCCAATTCAATTATATTATTGTTTTCCATTTCTTCTTAACTTTGTTGATGGCAATATTTTAAAGTTTTGGGTACCAACTGTCACCAAGTCAACAATATCTTGATCATGATTTAAGTTAAAACCTTTAAGCTTTTTAATAATCACTTCAAATGTTTTTTTGTTGACAAGCATTAATTCTTAACATGTCCAGAGACTGAACTTTTCCTTTCAAAAAGAATCCAAATTTAAATACGCATGCAAACAAATTTTCTTCTTTGTCCATTCATCTAAAGGTACAGAAAAATGATTGTTTGGTTTTTTAAACATGTCAAAGTTTTCCATCAAATTATTGGATTTTACTTTTTTGCATTATTTCCAAGGCATCCTTTTTTATTCTGTATCTATTATTTAGAATTTTTAAGTTTTGTGTAGGCCAACCATTTGTCAACGCTTTTCTCAAGCTTAAAAATAGGAACAAGATCTACTGCAACTAGTCTTTCAGAACAAGTTTAAGTGGATTAATCTTAGTTCTAAGATAAATCATAATTGACATATGACCATTCTTTTTCTCAATTGATTTATATTCCTTTTATTCCAGAAATTTTTTAAATTTAACATTTTTAACATTTTTAAGATGATAAAGCATTTATTTTGTGGCTGCTGATTAAAATGTTGATGAAAGATATTTGGAGTTGATATTTAAACCATGTTTAAATATCAAATATGTTTTCAAAACCCAGAACATTTTTCATTTGATACAATCTACTGATTTTCCAACTTTTAGTGCACTTATATTTTTTTTTTTTTTTTTTTTTTTTTTTAGAACCATTTAAATAACCAAAAAATCATTTACATGACTTCATTTAAAAAACTTATTTGAATATTTAAATAATTACTTATTTGATAGCAAACCTAATTTCAGAGAGCTTTAGAAACATAACTCAAATTTCTTGAAGAGTTTCTCCTTTAAAATCTAAAGCCTTAGCAATCCTAATTTATGTGAAGAGGTGGTAACAAAACCTTTTCTCTATTCTACTTGTAGTTCCTTCTTTGGTGGCCTCTGAACATTATGGTAGTGATCATCATCTGCCCTGCTATCTAGTAAACAAAGAAAACATGAGTATTTTGTAATCAACCCTGTTGGCCTAACAAAAAGCCAATGTTGAAATTTTCACAAGCTTCTCTCTTAAGTTTTCTATATTTTGTTTTTTTCAAGTAGCAGTTTAACATTTTGGTAGTCTATTTTCATCTGAATAGAGAGTGGGTTCCTTTATGAAGATTAACTGCCTGAGACTTCTAGTTGAACTGTATACAAATAATTTCCATTGTATAGGTTCATGTCTTAGCCCAACAGCAGCAAATAAGCATGTTATATCTTTGCAAGCCACATAGACTTTTATTAAATTCAAAAAAAATTTTTGTAATTTGTTTGTATATAGTGTAACACAAAAAAAACCATATACCCACCCTTATATATATTTAAGTATATGTATATATTTAACTTTTAGGCTCAAAAGAGAAATCTTCTATTGTTGTTCAAAATGTTTTTATTCTTCAAAGTCATGTTTTGGTTCTTGTTGGAGATCTGCAATTAATTGCTTTTGATCAAACACCAGTAGTTAGTCCATATGATGTTGATGGAAAGGATTTACTTTCTTGTTCTCCAAACAGTAACAAAAAATTTTATGTTTAAGACTTATTATGTTATAAACGTGTTATGTAGCAATGTTGTCTTTTACTAAAAAATGATAAAGAAAAAATCTTAAGAAAAGTGCTTTTTTTTTGAGAAACAGACAATAGTTTGTTTACTTACAAAAAGTGTATTAAAATTTTAAAATTCTTTAAAAGCAACTTTGCAAATTTATAATTTTTCTCTGCAGTGCTTCTTAATCAAATGGTTTTTAGGTGCACTAATTTTTTGTAAATGTGTTTTTTTCATTTGTTTGACTACACTAAAAAGTATTTTTAAAGAAAATGTATTGACTGATATTTTTGAATAGATATCCCTATTTAAAAATAATCATTCTGAATTCCAGTTTCTTGGAAGCAATTATTTATTTTGCAGATATTTTCTATAAAATCTTAATATCTTAACTGTTATCCAGTTAAATGGCTAGTGAGGGTCTGCGTCTTGGAATCGTTTTCTCGAAATGAATCGGGACAAGCATAATGAGATAAGAAATGACCCGGAAAAAATTGGCAAATAAACTATCCAGTTATTAACCGGGACAATAAATTTTCTTTTGGAATTTAAAAATTGAGTCCCAGATATCATTGTCTCGTCTCGAATAAAAAAAATAACAAGACGCAGATGCTTAATGGCTAGCAGTTTTAGATACATTCTTGTTCAATTTTTATAGAAATCACAAGTGTTTTGGATGTATTTGTTGATAACCAGTTGTTAGAGTACACATTTATTATATCAAAATCAGGTGAGCTTATTGTGTGGACATTCAAACGCCCATCATTTGAATGGAAATATGAGACAACTATCTCATTATGTAAGGGAAAAGGAAGTCAATTGTTGTCTTATACTTATGACAGTCAAAATAAATTATTGGTTTGGTGTGAAAAAGTAATGGTATCTCAATGTTGCATATGCTCAGCTGAATTTGAATTTAATGAAGGGTTTGCTTTGAGAAATACACGACAACTACTTCATAATTGCTTACCAATGTCAGTTTATCTTCTAGCTCAGTCTACTTTTTGTTTTATTTCAAATATTCTACCTGGTTTGATGCTTCTCTGGTGCCACTCCTCAGGTAAAATCACTGTAAGTACCTTAGTACTTTTTATTAACATATATTTAATATTTTTATAAGTGTAAAGCCCTTATTACACAGGCCAACACATTTTTAATTTAGCAGCTTTGAGGTGTTGGCCCTAAAAAAATTATTTTTCTTAGCTCTTGTTTTTCTGAATTTTTCCCAGACTTGTGTAAATTTATTTGAATTATCTTTTACACCACTTCACTTATTAGGTCTGTGTTATTCATTTTTGTATTCTATATATTCAATGCATTATACATTCTTTAGTATTCACAAAACCTTTTTTAAAGGTTCGTATGTGGGGAGACTCCTTTAGTACAAGAAGCTTACCAGCACTCACCACTGATTACCAGAGTATTACAAAAGGTTGTATTTCCTTATGGATTGATTCACCTTCTTCTGAAATAAAGTTCGTTGCGGTTGCATCTCATCCAATTACTAGAGAGTTAGTAGTATTGCAACAGGATCTTCAAGTTCATCTAGTAACTAGTAATGAATTAGAGGAAGTTACTTCTTCACATTTGTGTACTTTAGAAACAATGGAAACTGATATATTTGCTAAACAAGTCACAGGTATTTATTTAATTAACCAATTGCTGCTGGTTTTAATGAGTGATGGTCAAATTAATGTTTTTGATGTAAAGTATGGTCTCTTTTTATGGAAGACTGAATCATATGTCGGTACTTCACCAAAGGTTTGGGTGAAGAAAGGTATGTTTCCAATTATTGGAATTTGGAATAATCTTGGTATATGGGCATTCAATGCTAAATCCATACTGGAACAGCTTAAAGAATCACAAACCAAACAAGATAAGGAAAGTCTTGAAAAGCATCAATATAAGACGTCTGCTTTAATTGATGGTTGCTTGCTGCGAAGGAAAGTTGATATTTACAAAGGTATTAGTCGAAATGCTAGAACTCCCTTGCATTATCCATTTAAAATATTAAATAATTGGAATCTCTCGAAACTCTCAACAGAGCTAGCATTACAAGAAACTATGAAAATCAAAGAGTTGTTGAAAGATGATATTGAGGCTCTTAATATTAATGATATTGATTGTTTGCTTAATCAAATTAATGATCCTGTGCTGCTTTTGACTTTATTTTGTGATGGTGATTTTCAAAGCTTAATTAAAAAAAAAGTTGTTGTTAAGCTTTCAAAGTTGCTAAAATCAGTAAATAAGGACAACCTTGATCCAAGTTATTTAGCTTTGTTTAATGAGTATTTGCTTCTTGAAGAAAAAATAACAGATTGTTTATCAACACATGAACTTTCTGAACACTTTTGTGAAGATGAGGAGATTTTTCGTAAAGAATTTCAAAACTTATTGAGTTTACCAAACTCTGAGATGCAATCAGATTTTGTAGACAAAAGTTTATGTTTTTTGTTTGAACTCAACAGAAGTAAATTTATAAACATTTTGTTAAACAGCTTACTACCTATGCAAGCCACTGGTTTTCATGAAGTTCATGAGATTGACGATGATTTGTATGGTTTATTATATCAGGCAATTACAAGGTAATTTTTTAAAGCAACAATTAGCTGCAATAAAAGAAACTCATTAGGAAGAAATGAGTTCATTGACCTTGAAACACTGACCAATCAGATTATCTTTCTGTATTTATTTAGATTTTTTATTTTGTATTGGTTTTTTGTATTTTAGGCTGGACAGCAGCATCTTTGGTTTGTTTTGGACCGCACTATGGGATGATTCTCCAAAGATTCTTCTTACTTTGTTAAATGAAATTTGTGACAAGCATCCAGATTTGGAAGTAAGTACTTTGCGTGTTTTCCTCTGAAAATTGCTGTTATTGAATTAACATGTTCTATTTAATAACTGTGTTAAATATGGAGTAAAGCATTTGAAAAATTAGAATACATGATAATCAAATATGCATTACATTGTAATTTATTTAGTTGATTTACTTTCAAAGCATGAAAATAGAACTACAGAAAAGATATTTGCATTCCCAAAGTCAATTTAAAATGTATTGGATTCAAACACTTTATATTTTTAGATACCAATTATTACAAATCTTTTTACCATGATTTATCTACCAGATTCAAATGGCAGTGGAAACTTGTTAGCTGATCAAGGCGGT
Source organism: Hydra viridissima (assembly GCF_058129835.1). Classification (NCBI taxonomy): domain Eukaryota; kingdom Metazoa; phylum Cnidaria; class Hydrozoa; order Anthoathecata; family Hydridae; genus Hydra; species Hydra viridissima. Next base: position 5,512,961 of record NW_028324306.1, read on the forward strand.
GGCAGTGGAAACTTGTTAGCTGATCAAGTTCATATCTATTGCACACTACTTTTGCGCTTATCACCAGATGATGATGACAAAGCATGTGATATTTATCTTAAGTATTCGTTTGTTGAAGATGCTGTAAAAATACTGCAACAAAACAACAATAACTCTCATAAACATAAATCTCTCTTTCACAGATTGTTGGTATACACTTTAGAGCATAAACAATTTAAATCATTTGTCCATTACTTCTGTTCATGCATTCCTGAGAACTTTAACATAGTTAGCTTTAACAGTTTGTATATGACTTATGGATGCAGCACTGGAACTGATAATGTATTTGTAAAGCATCCTAATGATTTAGACATAATATCTGTTACAGAGATGTTTAGAAGTTTATTAAGCAGTGAATCTTAATTTTAAATTCTTGAAATAAATAGAAATAATATATATATTTTTTATTCCTATTTTAAGTAATATTCTTTCAATGAATGATTTTAAATGAGTAACTGTTTTTGTAGTAAAAATAAAAGAGTTTTAAAAAGTCTTTTTTCTTTTCTTTTATTTTTGTCTTTTTTACTGATCTAATTGTATTTAAATGTACTGAAGAAATATTACTGAAGAATATTACTAATCAAATGTTTTATAAGAATTAATGAGAACTATTTTATAACTTTAAAAATGAAAGAAGCAGTGTTTTTATGGGTAAGTGGAGATTTTATGCTGTTTAGAATAGGTTAAAAATGTCAGCTTATGCATTAAGTCAAATTATACTGTATATCAGTAGACTTTTACCTTTTTCACCCATTCTAAATGGCTTCATGCCTTAACTTACACACTAGAATATGCAGTATTTTAATTGTTTTATTTACTTTGTATTCATATGTTAACTTATTTGTTTTAAAACTATTATCTTTTCATATAAATTGTATTGAGTGTAAATTATTGTTTGTTAATTGTGAATATTAACTTACCAGTTTTTAATCAACAACTTCCTTAGTGTATTTTTAAATCAATATGATATTTCAAAGTAGTTATGTTTATTTTAAACAAATAGATCTTTTAAAAGTGACCATGAAGCAGCCATCTGATTACTGTGGGTTCATACAGCAGCTTCCAATAGTGTTTGAGATACTAAAATATAATCCTGATAGTATTGTTGATGACACAGCAGTTGAAAGATTGTTAAACTGGATGGAAGTTATTTCAAGCAAACTATCTTCAGTAGAATGTTGCACTGATTTCCTAACATGTGATGAGATTTGGCAGCAACCTACAGCATTCTCTTTTGCATTGAGGCATGTAAGCAATTTTTCAGCTGTAAACAAGCACTCAGTTTTCCAAGTAATTTTTCTATTTAGTTTTTAATACCCATGGTTTTGAGCGATGTCTAAAAATATAATTTTGCTATCGTTTATAATTTTTTTGAATTTTCAAGATTTAAATTGTATGTCTTTCTTTTTTTGAGTTGATTTGCTCTTCTGCATCTGATTGAGCATTTTATGTGAATTTCAGAATAATCTTCTGTATTTTTCAAAAATAGGTTAGGAGGATATATTGGATCTTTTGATCTCTCTCAAGAAAACAATTATGTTATCCTGAGATTGTTGAACCGTTTGCTAACACACCCACTGATTTCTAATGCTACTGTTCAATTTGGGTTTTTTAAATGTCTTGCCTCCCTGGCTAAAAACAGCTATTGGTTTGTAAGATTGCAGGGTTAGTATACTGAGTATGTTGAGAGTTTAAGGTATTAAAACAGCATCAATTAAATGATATAATGTTTATAACCACTTAAGAGATTAAGTAAAATTCTGTGAAAAGTTTGAAGACTAAAAAAATGTTTTTACGCAGGTTTTTTTATTTTTATCACCTTCCTATTTTGTTGCAACTGTAATTCTCTATAATAGTATATATGATACATTTCTTAGTAATAATAGTATATGTAATACATTGCTTATCACACATTTTTAAAAAAATGAGCTTGATATAAAAAATATAAAGGGAGAAAATTTACAAATTCTATTTGTCAAATCAATCTTGTGGCAAAAAATTCATGCTGGACCACTTTAAAAGATATTTTAAGTATATTTTGAGACAGATTACATCTGACATAATCACTTCTGGGCACAGCATAGTTAACGGAATACTTAAGCAACATTGCATAAACTATTTTAAGCATATATCTTACGCTGCTTAGTTGTATCTTGTGATGTTTCAGAAAAAGAGTCATCAAAGCACTATTTAGTTCTGGTTGGTCTTGCAGTCAAACAATACCATTAGTTAAAGGAGTATATCCATAAGCAGCTGGTTCTTTTTATCAAAGAGCATCATTTGATGGTCAATACCTAATCTAGGTATTGGCCATCAGAATGTTGTTAGGTAATACCTGACCTAGCCTCATCGCATTATGATAAAACAGTGATATTGTTCTTAGACAAGAAAAGTATCAAGTGTATACTTGATTTAAATATATTTTTGTTAAATTAGTAGGTTTAAAGCTAAAGGAATAGTGGCCCTTTTAATTCTTCAAAGATTTTTATTGAATACTTGTTATATTATCAATGTAGTATACTGCTTTTTTAATTTTAGATTACCTTGATATAACGCTAATGACATTTAGCAACTCTTTCCTCTATGTGAAGAAATCTGCAGTCTTATTTCTTGTTCAATATCTTCAAGATACCAATCAGTGTGTGTGTGTTGCAGAATATTTGAAAAAGGTAATATTAATTTTTAATTAGGTTTTTCATCTTAATCAATGCATTACTTTAAAAATATTAATCTATAAAATGATTTGCAATGTATATCATAAGAGGAAAGTAAATTAGGGGGCTTCCATAAAGCACGTATGCAGGTATGAGTGGGGGGGGGGGGGGAGTTACTAAAAAACTTAAATGTGTGTACAAGGGGAGGGAGTATGGAAGATATCAAGTACATACATGGTTTGACTATCTTTCTCAAGAGTTATTCCTAAAACTTGATCTGTATGTTAACATAAAGCAATCAATTTGTTGAATGTAAAAAATCTATATTTTGTTTTTTTCTGAGTTCAAGTTTAAAAATCTATATTTTGTTTTTTTCTGATTTTTTTTTTTTATTATGCAAACTGGTTTTTATCTTTTCTATTTAAACTTTTTTTTTTTTTTTTTTTTTTAGGGAAGGGGTGGAGGATGTTTCTTTTTAATTAAATAACACATATGTACACAAATTAAAGGAGGGGATCATTAAAAGCATACAAGTGTGTACAAGGGGGGATAGAGTCCAAAATCAGTGATTTTACTGCATATGCACTTTATGGATATCCCCTAATGCAATAATGAATTGTATCCTAAAAGAAAAATATTTATAATGAAAGTTTTTTTGTTTTTTTGTTACTGGAGAAAACATTCTAAAAAAGATAATCTAATTTTTTAGTGGTTTAACAAATATGTAAAAAGTTGAAGTAAAGTTACTTTGACCAAAAGAAAAATGCATAGTAAAGTGAATATGAGTTTAAAGTACTCCAGTCTAAAGTTCCTCGGTGAACAGAATCTGTTGAATATAGATTAGGAACTTTGCTGGTTTTGTCTCTGAAATTTTTCTGTCTTACTATGTTATGGCTGTTGCATGTAATAAAATAATAAATCGATGTAGTTCTTGTTTACAAATGATTATTATAAATTGTTTCACTTTATAGATGTATAGTATCAGCAGCCATATTTAGTAAATAAACAGTTAAAAGTAAAATTATAACAAAAGTATAATTTTAGCAATTAAAAAGTCTATAAAATAAAAAATAAACTTATATAGAAATAAATAGCAAACAATAATAATTATATATATATATATATATATATATATATATATATATATATATATATATATATATATATATATATATATATATATATATATATGTATACACACATAAAGACGGGAAAGCAAATTTGTTTTTAATAAGAGTCATCAGAAGCCCTGACAATGACCTTCTTACAGAATCTGGGAGTAAAAAGAATTTATTTGTTTTTGGAGATTTAATTTATTGACAATTAGAATAATGAATAAAAAGTGATCAATACAAATATACATTAGGAAGTGTTTTTTATCATCTTAAGGACTTTTGCAATTCAAAAACATTGACAAGCAACTTTTTGAATTTTTAATCCTATTTCTAAAAAATAATTCCTAGTGTGCCTTTGTTATAAACAAAAAGTTTTTAAAATATTTTTTTTTTTTTTCTTTTTTTTTTCTTTCTTTGATTACATTGTCTATCTTATATCATGTTGTTTTTTTTTAAATTTAGGAGATTAAATGCATTGGTAATTTTATTTTTAATATTTTAGCGCTCACTATCATGTGAGCAAATGATGTACATTCTTGAAGCCATCACCAAACTGTTTGAAATAAATTATTCTTCTGCTAAATTATTTTGCACTGACTCAGATATAATAAAAACAAGCATGTCATCAATACTCGCTGAAAAGAATACGCTTTTACTTGAGAGGCTGATTTCTCTGTTTTCTTTTATGTCAAGGTATTTTTCTTTCTGGTGTGGATATTTTAATTTTAATTTTTCTATTCTTAAAAAATTGACCACTACTAATGTTTGTAGTTTATATTTATTTCACTTTTATGGTTTCAGCTTTTTTTTTTGCTTCCATATTTCCTAATCAAAATCTAATTTACTTTTAAGTTTAGATTCTAATGTGTTAATCTGCAAAAGCTGATGTCTCTAGCTTTAAAAGTTAACTTTAACTTGACATCTCTTTTTTTTTTATTGAAAATATAGTAAAAAAGTTCAGATAACTTTAAACATTTCAAGTAATTCATAATAGTATTTATTGCCTTTAGACATGGTGTTGACAATTGGAATGATTTGCTGAAGAGTGCAGGGAAATTAGACAATGAAGTTCTTTCTTTTATAAAATCAATAAAGTTTGATGATGTTTTGAATCATTACGTACCAGCTCTTTGTTCAAGTCTTATTCAGTGTAATTTATCTTTGTAAGTCAAGTTTTTGAATCGTAATTTTCTTTGCATGGGAAATTTTTAAGTAATTGATTCATCTTAGTAGCAAAAAATATTACTTAGAAAAATTATATAATAAATTAATTTAAAATTATTATAAATTTTGTTTCTTCATTAAAAATGGTTCTATTTTTCCAGTTATTTTCCTGATACTTGGAATAGCATTTTATTGAGAGTGATGTTAGCTGGCATTCTTCAAGATGATAGCAATTTTACATCACCATTTCAAGACGATAATAACGCTCTGCCAATAGTTCAAACTGCTTGGAAAAAATACCTTGTAATTGCAATTGACTTTATGAACAATATAGAGAAAATGAATATACCTCTTGTAAGTCTAAAAGAAATCTTTAGATTGTTATAAATCTAAAACAAATCTCTAAAAGAAATCTTTATTATAAACTGAACATATTTATGAGATCTCCTTAGCAACAGCAACTATTTGCCTTAATATTCTGAGGCATTTTAACTTTATCTGTGGAATATTTTCTTCCAGGAAACTCCAGATCATCTGTTTGCTACTCTGATGAAAAGCTGGCAAATTTTTATATTTAAAGTACTTCAGATTTCACTGAGTTGTGGTTTAGATGAACAACTAAATTCAAATTACATTTGTTTGATTAATGATAAGAAAATTACAAGGCTGTGCTGTGCATATATTAAGTCAATGAGCTTTCAGAGTAAGTGGTAATTTCTGTGATTTTTTAACTTAGAATGATTCTCAAAGTTTAAGAAATGAAAGAATTTTTTTTTTTTTTTTCTTTTCCTTTTCTGTATACTCTTTTTTATTATTAAAAATTTTTTATAAAAATTCAGGAAAGTGCATATTTAAACCAAGTATTATCTTAAATATACATATGGAATATGCATGTACATTCGTTTAGTTTGCACAGATGCAAAATGGCCCCAGAAGAGGAAAATATCTGGGGTTTGTAATCCCGTGCTATATTTAAAATCCTGGGATTTCGGGATTACATTTACCTATTCCCTGGATCCCAGGATTTTGAAATACCTGTTTTTGAAAGATTTTAACATATTATTTTAGAAAAATTTTAAGGAAATTAAAAAGACAATTAAAGTATGTTTAGAAAAAACTTTCAAATTACAAGGAAATTCTTTGGTTTGTTAATATTATACATACTTATTTATTAAATTATAAAGACTTTGTTGTTTTTGTAGATATAAAATACATGTAATTATTTTTGATTATTTTTAAAATACGTTTTGAGGAAGCAGAGCACATCCGAAGTTTCATTGCCCAGACAACTTCTTATTTTTGTTGCAAAAAGTCCGGCCGCAGAAAAAGCATGTTCTGATTCCACACTGGTAGGCTTAATAGTCATTAAAAAATTATACGCCATTTCCAAACAACACCATTTCCTTTTGAATTTTCATCGATAACGTCTCACATTGAGTTGGTATGCTGGGCAAATGTGCTTTTTTTATAGCTTTAATAAGTTCGTCTGTGATTCTTTTGCTGTTTTTAAGAGCAAAAGAAATAGATTCAAATGAAGAGTCAGAAGAATCAGAAACAATTTCGAGTAGTGCCTCATTTGAAACAGAAAGTTCAACTTCTGATTCAGACTCATTAGCTGTTAATGATGTAGCTGGATTTGTAGGGACTAGTCTTTCAAGTAACTCAACTATTAATTTGCAACATTTTATTGAAGTCGGAACTGTTACTAGCTCTATTTCAGATTCGGACTGAATGTTGGTTCTACCATTGTGCAGATACTGAAGGATCCCACTTGCATCGGTACGCCTTTGTTGCATTCGAAGAACGAGAGATGAATGCAACTTTTGACTTATAACGTTGTTAGCATCTTTAAGTTTTTTTAACATAAAAATTATGGCAACATCGGCTGTAAACAAATTAGCATCCCGACGGCAAAGGGCCTCAACTGTTGCTTTTACTGGGATTAGCGCATTAATGTTAGCAGATACAGTTTTAATCTCAATATTAGATAAAGCCAAAGATTCACCTTCCGGTAGACTTATGTCTATTAATGCCTTTTGTATCTAATTTTTTAATAAATAGACGCGTTGAAGCATTGACAGAAGACTGTTACATCTTGTCTTGCAGTCTTTAATTAGTGCTATTTGTTTCCCAAATTCAGCCGCAACAGACTTCTGCAAGATATCTTTTTTTTTTTGGTGATCGTCTGAACATTAATATTACTTTTCGTACGTTTTTGATCACTGGACCACAGTTTACCTCAGTAACATTACATTGGTTTCCTCGATGCCAATTATGACTAGCATCAAGATCAACCAATTTATCGTTGTCAGAAAAATCATCATTCTCTCAAGAGTTACTCTCTGAAAAATCGTCTTCTATATCTGATTGTTCATCTTCGCCTTGCTGATTTATTTCTCTTTCTATATCCTGCTTTTGATATAGTACTTCAATAACGGCCAGTTGCACACCATGGGCAAAACATAACTGTTGATTTACAGGTAACATCCTCCCAACTTTTTTCATCACACTTGCTCCGTCAGTCATAATACCAACAATATCTTTTCTCAAATCAAGTCCATGTTGTGCAAGCTTTTGTTCTAATAGCTCAATACACTTATCTGCAGACATTGATCCCGTTATACGAATTAAGCCTAAGCTCCAGAACTGACAATTTCATGCATGTAAATTATTCATGTAGCAACAGTTACACAGTGATGTCCATTCATCGAAAGATAAAGAAAATCTTTCTCCTACACCGAATTCAGGTTTTTTTTTGCTTTTTGCAGTCAGTAGACTTACAAACTTAAGAAATGTTTCCAAACAGCAGAATCACTTTTTTGTCATATTCCATGTACAAAGCCATTATAATTTGAGAAAATTTACTGTTCAGTTAACCAGCAATTTTATTTTTTATTAAAACTTGTACTATAAAACAGTCACAAACAGATAACGTCTATTCGAGAGAAAAATTGTCAGAAACTTGAATAAATGCGACTAAGAACCAAAAATTTGTAAGAATGTAATTACAATCCAATTTCAATTATAACAACTTTAATCCAATTATTCAAAAACATAACTGCAAGAATTTCGAAATTGTAAAGTTCGAATTTGATTGCAATCAAACGAAAAAAATAATTCAGGAATTTTTAATACAAAAGTAGTCAAATCTTAAGCTAAGAAATTTTAATTTAAAAATGTTCAACTGAAAACGATTTCAAAAAAAATCCCGGGATTTCGGGATTTTTAAAAACCACGGAATCCCGGGATTTCGGGATCCCGGGATTCCCAACCCTAAAAATATCCCATAAATTGAAGTAAAAAAAACTTTGATTATTTTTTGTTGTTTAAAGTTTGAACTACAAAAAATAGTTTTTTGCATAATCTTTTGATCAGCTTTATAGAGCTTTGGAAGTTCATATAGAGAGTTTTGTAATAAAATCAAAAATTAGGCAAAAAGAAATCATCTAGTGAACTGTTGGTTCACTGGACAATCTTATCTTGTGAATTAATATTCTTGTTTAAGCAAATTTTTCTGACCTGTCCGGTATAGATTTGTGAAAGATTCTTAAGTTAAATTACAAGCAGAGTTGAAGTTTATTCAAAACCAGGTTTTTTTTAATTTTGTAATTGATTTCTGTTTCGAGAGGTAAGAGTTTAACATTCCTTTTTTTGTTTTGTTCTTTTATCTCAAATCATTCGTATTTGAGATATGAAAATCAAATGGATTTAAAGTATGAGATTCTATTTTTTGTATATCAAATTGTGTGTAAGTACAAGAAAAATATTGAAGGTTTCAATATTTTAAAACACAAAAAGTTGGTAAAAGAAATAATCTTAGTAAAAAAAAGTTTTTGTTTCAGGAAAAAATGTGGGAAGCCTAGCCCCCACTTTACCTACTTATGACTCTAGATGTTAATAGTTAAATTTTCCCCTAAAAGAACTTTTCTATGCCCCACTGTGAGGTATTAGTTTCTCAATACTAACAAACATCTTAATCTTCTGGCTGAGCAGCTTCGTTCACTATCCAGAACTGCGGAAATATTAGTTCAGTAGACTAAATTTGTATGTCAGTTTTTAACTTTTAGTGTTGAAAATTTTAAAAGTTCGTTGCTAAATATGTATATGATGATTTATTCTTATCTCTTGGAAAATTTATAATCATATTTCTAAAAAAGCTTTAGGATACTTCAGAATAACTTCTCTCGGTCAATCGGTCTTTCTTATTCGCACTTTTGATTTTGACACTTAATATTTGTTTTAGATCTAAGCAAAGACGTAAATGAGAAACTTGCAACATGTATAGTTGTTTCTTTACAAAGTCATGCAGAGGTTCCTCAGGTAGGAAGCTTTAAAGTACTCTGTTAACCTCTTTTAAACTTTCCAGTTGAATAATCTTTGTGAAAATAGTTCTTGAAATGCAAAGCAAGTCACCCAAGGTAAATGGAGTGCGTTGAAACTAAGCTATTTTGAAAAGTAGCGAATATTAAGTAGAAAATAAGCAACAGAGAATTATGTAATATGCTTGATAGTATTATTTCTACAAGGTCACTTCTTCTTTGCTGGAGCTGTTAGCCCGTTACATTGGTGAAAACGACGAGAATCTTCGCTTTATAACTGCGCTAGGTCTAGTTAACAATGTGTGTTTAGCAGAACTCTTAAATATGAAACTTTGGGATATTTGTTGGGAAGTCAAAGATTCGTTACTGAATGTTTTGATTCAAATAGCGAAGGGGTCAGTTAAAGGTGAGTTAAATGACGTTTACAACGACTTGTCATTTTTAGAGTTAAACTTTGTCTTGACAGCAAGTTGTAGTTTAAAATTTTTCGGTTTGTTAGGGAATAAGAGTCACTATGAGTTTCTTGCGAACAATTTGTTTTGGTGTAAAATCATGCCTCTATTGAATGACAACGAAAGTTATATTCGATCAAAAACTATTGAGTTACTCACTCATCTTGTGTTGTTCGTTCCCATATGGCGCCTGTTTGAACAAGAAACTTCACTTTCTCTTGTAAGCTTTTACTTTGCTAGTTTTGGTTTAAGGTTGTTTTTATGATGCTTTTTTCATTTTTACAAATAACATTCAACTAATCAAAATACAGCTGAGACGCTCCTAATATTAAATCATTGTTTTGTTCTAGGAATCTCTATGGAAGCGACTTGCAGAAGACTTTACTTGTCCGAATCGCCAAGATGATTTCTTTACTCGCAGAAGCGTTTTAGAAATGCTTCTTTGCTGTGTCTCTAACTCGAACACTCTAAACAACGTATTTACTATTAAACCAGGAAATTCGTGCGTAAATTCTTTGAGAGAATCGATTTTCAGTATTCTTAAAAACTGTGCCAACGATTTGGACTGGGAAGTTAGAAAACTCAACATCATCTTGTGGACTGCAGTCATATCTGGTGTCGGAAATGATAAATCTGTGATAAACGATTTTGCAGATTTTCTTATACACGAAAATTTTATTTCGCTTATTTTATTGACGTTGTGTGATGATGAATATGCAGTCAAAATAGAATCGGTCAAATGTTTAAGGTGTTTACGAACTCTTATTATCAACGAGAAACAAGTATTTGATAAAGACTCTATTGACAATTGTGTGACAACAATCGAGGAATTTGAAAATTCCTTTAAAAAATTGGGTTTTCTCAACGGAAATAACTTGGTACGTTTTTTCAGATGCTTAGATTTGGATTCATTATTATTGGATATAAACATTTTAGATGACACTGTCAAAAGTGATCCGCAATCTTTTCTCGAAGATATTATATGTTCTGCAAAAGAGAGTGACTCAAACTTACTAGATTGCTATTAAATAGTTTTTATTACTTTTGACAAAAATTGATTTAGTATACTTTTCAAAATATATTCGCGTTTTTAAAGCACAATAAATGATAAAGTAACTAAATTTAAAATTTTTACAAGGCTCTTTTTATTCCATATCCATTAATGTTTGCTTAAGAATAGTAAGTTGAACCATGATGGCATTGACTAATTTTAGAGTAAATATAAAAAAATGTTGCTTAAGCTTAAGGGAGAATAAAAGCACGATACTGATGAATTCTTCGAATTTTGCTAATACTTGAAATCTTTGGCAGGATGCCAAAAGAACACAGAAAACTGAAAGGACGGGTTCCAACCTTGCAAATTTAATAGTTATTTAAAAAATGAACTAATGAGTAGCTTCACAGCTTTGGTCGCACAAATGATATTATTTGAAAGGTTTTTTTTTATTCAGTCTTGATTTATTTTATAATTATTAAGTCTCCAACTTTCAAAAACAAACCAAAAAACAACTCCATATCGTCAAAACAAAAACAACAAAAAACGAACTTTGACAACATTTATTTTGCTTTAACAAACGACGTTTGTTTAGCAAAACGACGTTTGTTGGCAAAGAAAAAAAAAAATCGAGAAAAAAATTCTTAGTTTATCTTTACAAAATGTTACTCTCCGTGTTAGCTTAATTTGAAACCAATGCTGAAATACTCTTGAAAGAAAAATAATTTACATCCATGCTTTATTAGTATATAAAAGTTTATCTTTTTTTTTTTTTTTTTTTTTTTTTGAATATCGACTATCACTTTTTAAAACTAGTCTTTTTTTTTCAAATTGCTGCTTTCTTTTTCCGAAGTCCATCTTAACTTTTTGATAATTCTTCTGAATGTCAACTTGATCTCGTTGAAGTTTGGTTTCTCCAGCCAAATTGGGCAATCAACCAATAATTATTCTTTACCATTCCAAAACATTGACATTTTCTGATGGTAAGGGAAGGTCAATGAATTAGTCAATTTCTTTTTCTATCGGTGACTGTTTTTTTGACAAAATTCTGGGTTCCATAGGATTATCCTCTGCCTCAAATGACTGCAGATTTTAAGGTAGAGTTACGTTTTACATAAGATTGATGATTTTTGATGAAAGCTTTACGAAAGATGTTAAACTGACAATCCATTTTAAAAACACTACCTCTGTTAAAGGGATGAAGCATCAGATCAAATCCCAGTATTTATTTTGGGTTCATAGTTTAGGAAAAAGAAATTCCTGTACTGAAAAGAAATTTTACTTTTTATATGACAAGAGAAGGAACTACCGAACTAGAACCCCAGAATCGGCCTGACTAATCAATTTAAGAATTAATTCAACAACCACTTTATTTTTAGTTTCGATAGCTTCTGAGTCAACTTGATTTCTCATCCTGGTTTGTTACACAGAGAAATGATTTAAAGAAACACTGCGAGAATACATTTTAGCTTACACACAAATATACAGCACTTTAATGCGTTGCCCGAATGGGGCTGAAATAAATTTTTTGTAATGTTAAATGTTTGTTATTATTTGTAATGTTATTTGTAATTTGTTATGGTTCCGCAGATCTCTTCAGTAAACCAAATGCGTTGCGTAATGGGAATTTAATAAAAATCTAGGTTAGAAATGAAGGACTTGCTGAACGTAATTTTTCTTGATTGCGGTGTATTAAACTAAAACTTACACAAGTTACCTTTAAAAATCAAAACAACGCATTTCTTAAATCAGATATGTACTTTTGAAAGTCAATGTATTAAAATTTATTTAATTTGAATAAGTTCCAAATATAAACTTGGTTTTCACAAATACGTTTCACATACCAGTCAAAAAATTTTCTATTAATGTTTTTTATGTAAGCAGTCGCCTTGATTACGAAATAAACATCCGTCATAAAATCGATAATGTGAGTCTAAACTTGGTTTCAACTTTTATTCTCCATAATACGGTAGCCTAATTAAGAATTCCTAAACATCTTAAAACAAGAGTTTTTTGTTTAATATTATTTCAAGGATGCAAAAGAGATCTTCATTAGTAGAACGACTCCTCGTCTTCAATCTTGGATTTATGTTTTGAATCGTTGGCATTTTTAATCTGGTCCTGGTTGTTATAAAGTTCGGCTACCTAAGAAGCAAAATCACAAAAAAAATTGTCAAAATCAAGAAAAGCAAATTGAATCAGTGTAAAAACTAGCAACAAAGTTATCTCAGCTTGCACATGGAAATTACCTGTTGTGCCGATGTGGCTTCTTCAGGTTTCTTATCATCACGTACACGCAGGAAACGCGGAAAACGAAGAGATATCCCTTTATCTGGATCAACCTGTATTTCAAAAAGATTTTAAGTTAACACAAAACTAACAAATCAAATTTTAAAACAAATTTTTAAAAAGAACGTACTATTCCTATTGCTGCTCTATGTATAGGAGAGATCGACAGATCAGCAGCTCGTATCTCCCAAACCTAAGAAAAAAACAAAAATAAACCTGAGAATGAAACTGTACGAAAAGATGCATCCTATTACATCGTTTGACCGAATAAGAATAAAAGTAAAAAAAAACAATAACTGCGGCAAGTGCAAGTGTAATATAATATCTCATTATAATAAAGTATTTCCGTAGTAACTGTATACACAAACAGGAAGTTTTACTTGGACTGGTTCAAACCAATGGTCGGGTTTCATTCCGTCATCAAATCGGTAATATGAGCGTGGTTTTTCAATGACATGATTTTTTAGGAAATCATGATGTTTAGCTAACTGTTCGTCCGAGAAGCCAGTACCAGCCTAAATAAATAAGATGATATACTAAATAAGATAAAATGATTACAAAAGCATTCAAGGCAGCCAACAAATCAAAAGAAAATTTGAAACAAAAAAGGAGCGAGTTGAAACCTTGCAAATTGTTTGATATTCCTCGTTATCTTCATCATAACATGCCAACAGGTATCCACCGTATCTTCCTGTTCTTTTACCGGTACCGTGGTAACCACCAATAACAACAAGATCAAGTGTGTCTCCAACACCTTCTAAATAATCTTTCTTAAGCTAAATAGAAAATTGATTCATAATGAGAAGGAGGGGGACGGTCATCGATATTCGATGCTGTAAAAAAAGCGACTTTGTTTATTTAAAATAATTTTGAATTAATCGTTTTTATTTACTTAGACTTTACCAAACTTTTCTTTCAACTCTTCATTATAGACGAAAGGAACCGTAATCAACAAGTTCCTTTCATCCATAATGAAGAGTCGAAAGAAAAGGTACATACTCCAGCTTTAAAAGCCCATTTTAACTTCAAATTTTGAATCATTTACCTATATCCCTCCCCTTCATCCTATCATTTCCCACTTCATTTAACTGCACTTATTAAAGACGTTTAAGAGTTTAACATATGTTTCATATTTATATGTGTATTACAAAGTGGATTATCGTAATTCACTTGTTTTTCTTTCTCAAAGCATGCTGCGAGCAGAAAACATGAAAGGGTTATTATGTTGTTAGCAAATAACAAAACGTCAGAAAGTCATCAACCAATCAAAAACCAAACGTTGAAAAGATAATAATCCAATCAAATAATAAATTGCCAATAAATATATATAATCCAATCAAACAGTTTCAGAATAGTCCGCATCAGAGCGAACTTGAATCTTTGAACGTGTAAGAAGGGGAAGAAAAACAGTTACCGAGAGAGGGAATTACACAAATGGTAAGATAATTTAATACGTATGTGTGAAAAAACATTTTTATTGAACAGAGAAGAATCAACAACGGCGAAAAGCATTACTAGAACTTGTTTTTATAAAGCATTTAGAACACGATTAGATGTCAATATCTTCAACGATTCAACGCGAAAACATTCAACTTTTTACTATATTCATCAGTAACTTTACCTAGTTTCCATAAAAATCAAGCAAACAGTGATACTTTAAAAGATTGTTAAGTTATTAGTCGAAATTACTCGAAATTGGTTCGTTTGAATCGCAAACACCGTTTAAACATCGTTTGTTTGAATCGCATCTATTGAGTCTTTTTTATAAAAAGCATAAGAATACAATATGTTGCAAAGCACAGCCTACGAAACTGTAGCAGATTTTATCAAGAAATGCAAAGCTTTAGTTTAAGTGCAATTTTGTTAAACAAAATATGCTTCAATATAAACAACGGGTGAAAAAAAAAAAAAATTAAGCATGGGGAAGTGCAAATATTAACTGGGCCAAGCATGATAAAAATTTATCGAAGGCAAACTTGTTTACAAACACACATAAAAACAAGAAACATGCGTATAATTTTAAAACTGAATGTCAAACACATTTAGCTAATTTTACAAATAAAAAGACTTTCATAGTAAATTTAGAAAAAAAAAGGTAAATGTTTTTTTGATTGAAAATTTATATTTTTATCAAAACCAACTTTTTATTTTGACTTTTTTCAAATATAGAACGAAAAAGAATACAGACCGCGTTCAGAACTATTACACCGTGCAATAGCGAAAGGAGATAGTGCTGCAGTTGAGAAACTTTTGAATGACGGTATTGACGCAGATAGCGTCTTAAGGGTAGACGAAGAAGTACTTGAAACAGTGCAACGAAAAAGTCCGCATTTGTTAGCCTCGCATAAAAGTATGCAGAACCAACCAAGCGATCAAGCAATCGACGAAATGGAATCAGAGCTAGCCGAACAACCATCAGAATTAATCTCAAAAAAAAACAATCGAAAAAGTTTAGCAGACTGCATAGATGAGCGTTTGCAAGATGGAAATGAAATATTAATCGAAAGAAGCGTATCAGTGGTCAAGCAGACCGAAGATATCGGTGAAGATATAATAGCGGAAGAAAAAACTATGAAACTAATTCCACGAATTAAAAAAAAGATCTCTTTTAAAAAAGCGCGCAAAAATGCTCCAAAAAAAGACGAACCGTCCGATATCGATGACTATAATCTACTGACAAAAACGCGTAATGTGGACGATGAACAATTGAGCGAAAACTACGAGGGGGTTGCTTTTTTCGAAGCAGTTCGTGATGGCATGGAAATGATTGTCCAAGTATTGCTTGAAACGAGCAACAATTATCAGTTGAATCTGCCTGATGAAAACGGTTTTACTCCTGTTATGCAAGCAGCATGGCACGGTCAAAAAGAATGTTTAAACATTTTACTAGAGCACGGTGCTAATACCAATCTTAGGAATGCTACCGGCTGCACCGCATCCCATTTTGCTGCTGGTCAAGGTCATTTAGAATGCTTAGAAATTCTCATAAAATATGACCCTGAAAGTGTAAATGCGAAAACAAAGTACGGTGCAACTCCATTGATCTTAGCATCAAAAGACGGACATTCGAAAGTTGTAGAGTTTCTACTAATTAATGGTGCTGACCCAAACATACAATATCGCGGTAAACAAAATGCACTTCTTTTTGCAGCAGGTAATGGTCACAAGGAATGTATTGAGTTTTTATTGAAGCATAAAGTCAACTTTGATCAAGCTAATTCTCAAAATGTTACTCCTCTAATGCGTGCCGTTCAACAAGGGCACAACGACTGCGTGACATTGCTTACATCAAGCGGAGTAAAC
This sequence comes from Hydra viridissima, assembly GCF_058129835.1. Lineage (NCBI taxonomy): Eukaryota > Metazoa > Cnidaria > Hydrozoa > Anthoathecata > Hydridae > Hydra > Hydra viridissima. The sequence continues at coordinate 5,529,290 of NW_028324306.1, forward strand.
TTAGACTTGCAAGACATAACAGGTAGAACAGCCTTGCACTTTGCAGTGGAAACCAACAATACAAGTGCACTAAAAATTCTTCTAAAAGCCGGCGCAAACTATTGTCTAAAAACTAAAGGAGGTAGTACACCGTTATCGTACGCTGAAAGACTATCCAATAAAAGTTGCGAAGAAATTATTATTAACCACATAAACGTCGTTAAAGAAAAGGAGAAAAGCGCAGCAACAAAGGAAATTCAACTTTCCCTGAGAAAAGAGAAGGAAACGACCAAATGCATACCAATAAGTAGAATATTTGGCAGGCAAAGCAAATGACAAAGCTTCTTTAAAACTTTTAAAACGCACTCAAAAGAATTGTAAAAAATCACATAATCCTGCAGTTAGTTTACAAAAACAACAGAAAAACGTGAAGAAACTAATAGAGTTTATGGCATTATATTTGTAGATGTATATAATTTTATTGTATCTAAAATTCTCAAGAATATTTACGAAGTTGTTCAATTCAGCGTGTTGTGTTTACCAACTATAATAGCGCTCGATCGTTTGAAATTTTTTGAATGAACAATCCACTAAAGTCTTAAGTAATCATCTTTAGAAAACATCATTAAGATATTAGCATCCCGCATCTGATTTTTTCATACTTTCGCCTTGTATTTTCACATATACACTAAATGATCTTTTATGCAAAGATTTACCATTTTTTAATAGTAGAATTTTCGAAGGTTGACGAAAAAACAATACAATCAAATAACGTGTTAAAAATCGAATATGTTAAAGCGAAAAATTTCCTGTTCGTATTTCTACTTAAATTACCGATAAAAAAAAAAAGGTTTTGTCAATAATCTACAACAAAAATATTGTTTTGTTGCCTTAAATCAAAAAATTGTGAAAACCGGACGAGAATCAAACTCCGTATTTGCTTCAACTTTAGAAATTGACAATCGATATGTAGTCAAACAAAGAGTGTGTGAAAATATGCTTTAAAATGAATGAAACTAATTCCACGGAAAACAATACGCGTAGACTTTCATCCCGTAAGGAACGTGCTAAGCGCAACCGAGTTCGCTGAACAATTAAATCTGATTCTAAACAACCAATCAACTTCAAGTATCAAGAAACTGTTTCATCTTAAGTCTTATCACGCGGTGCAAACAAAAAATTTCCTCATACTAGCATAACTAACATCATTTAAAATACAATAAGCATTTAATAGATTCTTATTCTAAAGATAGAAGGTTCAAGAATCTTTAGAAATAGTAATCATTATCGACTCTTACAAACCCAATTCCTGTTAAGTTTAAAAAATAGAAATTTTTTGCAGTAATATTTTAACTATTTGGTATAGAAATCTTTAAGAGTAGTTGAAATAAAGCATATTTAATATTATATAAAACATTTTATTTCAACGTTACCCTAACAAAACGAAAGACTTTCCGGTATATGCTTTAATTTCAAGCTAACTGACATCATACTAAAAATCTATTTCCGTCTTAACTGCTTTTCAAAAACATTTTCAAAAAAAAAAAAAACATACAAAATATGTAACATTCTTCGAATTCTATTTTCGAGTTCAATTTTACTCCATTATACACCTAATTAACTCTTACCCTTACAAAATACTTGATGAAACATTAAATGTATTGTTGGTAAATACATCAAAATAATATTATTACTATAAATACTTTATGAATAGCTAACACTGTAACTGTGAGTATGCTATTTTTAGTTGCAATACATTTTGGAAACGATTCTTACCTTCAACCAATTATGCGATCGTTTAGCTATTTCGTAGGTTGCGTCAACATCCAGAGTTTTAACCATTAGTCCCTCACAATTACCTGAAATATATAAATTCAAAAGCCATTTTTTTCTTCTTCTGTTGTTTAAAGCAAATGAAAAGCAATAATGCTTGCAAAAACATTCAAATTAAAGTATATAGTCAATTATTTATGCTAAGCAATTCATATTGCTGCATTTTAATTGCTTACAAGAATATTTAAAAGAATTGATCTAACTAAATATTTTATCAGATCCTTTAAAAAGTAGAAGAACTAAAGATAATAGCTGCAGCATGAACATAACTTAAAGGATAGTAAACTGATAGAGAGTTCAGTGAATTCGTAAAACCTTGTATTGACTCCTCAAGAAATTCTGAAATTTCATCAGTGTCACTTAATATCTTTGCGGTAGCAAACACAAATTCCTGAAAAATTTATTTTATAAGCAACTTTAAATACTTATCAAATAAACATAAGCAACTTTAAGATTAAAAAAATAAGACCAATTTTCTAAATAGAAAAGGTTTTCAATTTTATATCAACAAACACATACACACATGGTCAAATTAAATTTGTACCCCCTCAACTTGATTAAATGATGACATCATAGATTCTCTTCGTTTACTGAATGGTTGACCAACTAAAGACTAAAGTAGATAATCAAATACAATTAAAAATAAATTTAAAAAAAGTGAAACTTAAATAAAAAAAAGAAAAAATTGAAAAACCTCTCCATTGAGGTACAGCAAATCAAATGCATGAACACAAACTTGAACTTTGATTTCTTTCTCTTCAACATCCTTAAAAATCAAAGGAACTAAAATAATTCCATTAGTAATCTTTTTTTTATCATAAACAATTATTTAATTGTGCATTGAAATTAAATATGATTATGATTTTTAAATATGCACCAGGGAATCTCTTAATAATTTACATTTTAAATAAAGAATCACCAGTCCCTGGTGAATAGTGACAAACCTTCCTTTTTCTTGTTGTCAAAACTTGAAAAGGAAGAATTCTTTTATTCTCTTGATCCCAAGCAACAGACTCAGTGTCAATGATACAAGAACGAACATGGCTTTTTATTACCTTAAGTACAGATAATTGTTTTAGAGTAATAAAAAAAAGTATAAAATTTCTAAACTAGATTTACAACACAATTTTGAAATTAATGTTAAAAAAATACAAATAAAAGACCTTGGGAATCCGCGCCACAATATCAGGATATTTAGAGGTGTTGTTTTCTTGGTTCCTACTATATATACGAACTTCTCCATTGTCAAGCAAATGAATCTGAGCACGCTCTCCATCATACTTGTATTCACAGACAAACTTTGCCTCATCAAATCGTTTTAGAACTTCACTTACTCCTTTAGTAGGGTGTGCTAACATTGGCTTTAAAGGTATTCCTATACATTTATTGCATATGATTTAATAAACCATTATCACACACAAGAGTAACAGCAATCTTTTACTAGATACCACACCTATCCACTAATCAAAGAACTATGAAGAGTCACACTTACCTGGCGTTATATGACACGTTAATGGCAGTTTCTTCCAGCCATTTAACATAAGCTGAGGTATAATAACATCATATGTTGGCAATTCACAATAAGCAGTTTTTATGGTCAAAGAAGCCTCATCACACTCAGTCTTCAGTTTTTCTAATGACATTATGGTGCTTGCATCAACCACAGTTGGAGGATATTCTTGGCCTGGAGGTGTTAACACAACTGCTTGTCCTAAAGCAGCTAACACAGATTGTTCAGCAAGGCCAATTCGAAGTTTTCCACCTAGCGATCTTTAAATATAAAAAATCTAAATTCTAAAATTAGACTGCTAAAAGTGATTTTTCTAAGGTTTTGATTAAGTATTTTAAACGATTTCTAGTTCTTCTAGAAAATGAGAACTACTTTAATTATGTTCTACATAAAGCCTTTTAACTCATTTTTTTCCTTTTTCTCAGGGATGAGTAACTAGGATTTTTCTATAAAAGCTTTTTAAATGACACTATAAATTAATACTTTTATTCCTCTGCATAAAATTATCAAATTTTATTACCTTATTAAATATCTGGCTTCAGATTTTTTACATGCCACAAACATTTGCTGTATCTTTTCTATTTTCTTTGCCATGGACTAAAAAGTAAAAACTGTGTCTGAGGAATGTAGTTTGAAAAGACTCAAGTAAATTAAAAAATTATTTTAAACTCCATTTAAATTTATAGTTGCTTTAAAAATGATAACTTTTAAAAATTTACCTATAATACCATATGTAGTCAAGTATCAAATGTAAACATAATTTAAAACTAAAATTTTTAGATTTACAGTGATATGAACAAATTACCGAGTGACCTGTCATTTTAGCAATTTCCCTCAAGTTATGGAACACACTGCGAACAGTCAATGAAGGAGGTGCAAACATCATACGTTGATTAGAGCGACAGTTCTAAAGATGATTGATAAATCTCAGCAGCAGCCTAATATCAGGATTTAACTAAAATGATGGATTTTATTTACATAAAACATTTTCTAAATACAGAACTTTTTAAATACAAAATATCTGAAAAAAAAACCTCTGCCACAATCCCAAGATCTCCTTTTTCTGCTACCTCTGCCTTTATTTGAGCCATGTTTTTGCCTGAGAGTGAAGTGAGCAACTTAAAGTAAAACTACTTGTTTTAAAAATAAGGGAACACTATTTTTATTTCAAAATTAAATTTTTATATACTGCACCTGTTGAAGAACATACTGCTTTTATGAGAACATTTTCACCAATTCCAAGCTCCATTCCTTCATAAGCTGGAGCTAACTAAATATATACAAGTTAAACATTTATAAGCCGGAGCTAACTAAATATGTACAAGTTTAACATTTATAAGCTGGAGCTAACTAAATGTATAAAAGTTTAACATTTATGTTATAGTTATGAATTTTTCAACCCCTGCAGTAATTTTAGCAAAAAACTCATTATCTAGGAATCTGTGGAATCTGGGAATCTGTGAAATCTTTCATTTGAGCTGTAATCTCTACAGCTGTAAAGCCTTCTATGTATTGTGTTTCATTTAAACAAAAGACTTAATAAAAATCACATCATAGAGTTTTAAAATTTATCAATTAAAGACTTGTTATCAACTATGGGTTTGTTCCCAGTAATGGCTCAAAAAATTGATTTTAGTTATTCATGTTTTTTGCTCCCAGAGATTTGAAAAAAACAAAAGTTTTACACCTTAAGTACCGAGGCTTAAATTTACTTATGCAAAATATAGTTGAATTTCCTCAAGGGTCTATTTTAGTATATAATCAGGTACACCTTTTGTAATCTAAATCAAATATGTATAATTAGAATTTTTTTTTATAGTATTCAACTGTTTTAATTAATTTGATTATAAGCAAGTATTTACATCAACTTATAATCATACTATATAGTTTTAGACTTACTTGATGCAATATGTCAAAATGCCTTGGTGTGCACTCTTGCACTGTTAACTAAATTGACGCTGCTATTTCTATACAGTTCAAAAGATCAAAAGGAAACCTTTGGGACAAACTCTTTTTTTTTATATTTTTATCCAATTACTAATGTTACTTCCTAGCAATAATACTGCTTGTTCTGAATTAATTTTCTGTCAAAAACATACATTTTGTAGCATTGTAGCAACAAAATTTGGTATAAAAAAATCAGGTTGCCCTCTTGGGTATCCTGATTTTCTTAATACAAAATCTTGTTACTACAATGGGATTTTCCCATCCTCCATCTGAAAAAAAAAAAATTATCCATCCATATAAACTTTTTACTTTCTCCTTATTCTATCTGCATTAAAGAAACAAAAATAAATACATCTTTCACCTCTGTGAAAGATGTATTTATTTTTGTTTGATGAGGTTTTTGATGAGGCAAGATTATTGATGAGGCAAGATTATTGATGAGGCAAGATTATTGATGAGGCAAAGTTTGTCTGTGAATACAAAATTCATGGAGAGCGTACTCAGATTCAAGTAAAAGGGGTACTTATTTGCAACTACTTCAATTCTGCAGCTAGAACTTGCCATTTTGATAAATTTTGAATTATCATTTTAATTTGAGATATTTACTTTAATTTGAGCTTGTTACCTTCTGATTTAAAATAAATCAGAAGGGAATAAACTTTGTCTAGAATTAAAAAAGAAAAACCTTTTTTAAAATCAAAATTAAAATTAAAATTAAAAAAGAAAAACCTTTTTTAAAGTCAATATTGATTTTTGATTTATATTTCATTTTAAATTATCAATAGTTAAAAACAGAAGTCATTAACATTAAATTATTACAAACTTACTTTATTTAAGCATAAGTAAACACATGGCAACAAATCATCAGGTGTCAAAAGAATAACTGAGCGAAAGAAGTTGCAAAGTATTGATTGAATTTTCAATCTAAAGAAAAACTTTTTAAAGTTTTATATTCCTTAAAAAAGAAAAACATTAAAAAAAAAAAAAGGTTCAAAAATAAATTTAACACCTTGCAGAGATTTCTTCAATTTCTTGAAAAGTCCTGGTTAATGCTTCATATGGAACTCTAAAAAAACAATTAGCAATTCATAAGTTTTTCAGCATCAAAAATAAAAGCCCTGATATTAATTGTATCATGATAACTTATCTCTACAGATGCAAACTTTAGGATGTGTAAGATAAGCATATATTGTAAACTCATATGATAAAGATGATAACGTTCATGAAATTTATATCATAAGTTGTATTTTTTTTTCAAAAGGTTAAGTATTTGTTGTAAATTTATCAAAGAAGTTACACAGTCTTGAGAAATTTTTATTAAGAATTAGAGATTGTTAATTTTTGTACATACAGCTAAACATAAGTTACTTTATATGTCCAAAATTTTCCTGAACTGGAGAAAGAACATCCAATGTGGAATTCTTACTTTAAATTTTATATAAATTAAATTATAGGTTTGCTTTTTTTTTTTTCACATTAAACCAAAAAGGAAAATATAATACAAATATTTTAAAAAAAGTACTTCTGGTCTTTGCACCAACAGGCACTGTTTATAGGATGATAGCTAGAACTTGCAGGGCTATATTTGTCAGGTTTCACCTGGTCAGAGTTGCTACTGAAGTAAATTTTTAAAATTTCATTTTCTGTTAGAAGAATAATTTGTCAAAAAAATAAATTTATAATAAAACCATGTTAAACATATTTATTACCAGGATATTGCTGGCTGTTGATGCATGATTATTAATGACTCCTCATTTGATTTCTTTGTTCCTTCTGATGGAGCTGGAGATGATTTTTTTTTTCTCTCTAAGCGTGGCTTTTTTGCTGAAAAAATTATTGATTTTAAAGAGTAAGCCCTTTAAATGTTAAAACCAATTAAAACTTATCTATTACTTATTGACAAGAGATCCTTCAGACCAAGAAAGAAATGTAAATAAAGGAATAAAAGATTATGTAGTATATAACATTTACCAAAGAAATTTGACAGTTTTGATTCATTTTCAGGTGAATCTTCCTTATTTTTTCTCTTTATTGATGTTGTGGAATAATTTTCAGTAACTTCCTCTAAAACCTTATGATTTTCGTTTTCAATTTTATCAAATGGTTCTATACCGTGTGAGTCTTCTATTTCTTGATTTTCAATTGATTTACAAGTAAGTTCTGTTTTTTCTGGATTGTTTGCACCATTTAGTATTGTCTTATTTGGTCCAACAACTGATTTCCTTGCTGAAATTCATTTTGATTACAGAAATTACACATCTAATATAAAGCTTCAAAGCTATAAGAGGAAAAAATTAAAAAACACTTAAATGAATAAACTTTGCACACCTGTTTTTCTCTTTATTGGAACTTCTTCATTATTCAAATTTTTTAAGGCTAACTCCCCTTCTAAATTTTTTGAATCAGCAATATTATCATTTTTATCATTAAAAGTAATTAATGGTTTTTCTTCGCTACTTGTCTCATCTGTCTTTTCACCAATTTTATTAGTCTTATTTTTGTTAGAATTATTTTCAAAGTTTTTAGAAGAAATTCTTTCTGAAAGCCTAAAAAATGAAATAAGTTTATAATTAAAAGCAGATTTTATAAAAATACTTTTAAAAAAGTCCTAAATTCTAGATGAGTATTAGAGATAAGAATGAAAAAAATGCTGAATAATTAAAAAGGTTATGCTGTAGTGTAATAGTTAATTGAAAAAAAACAACTGAAAATTGAGATAAGAAATAATTTATTATTTCAATCACATAAACTTAATCTGAAAATAAACATGAAAAAATCAAATAATTTTTATAAAATCAACTAATCAACTAAATGTTACAAAATTATTTATTCCAGATTTGTGTTTCATAACGAGTTAAGCATTATGTAACTTTGTAACAAACATTAAGATAAACAATTTATCATAACATAACAGTAAAAACAAGTAACTAATTGATAAGGCAAATGTAAAACTAAATTGAAAAAGTTAATTAAGAGCAAAATTATGTCAGTAATAAAAGTTAATTTTTATTAATTGGCAAATAATTTAAAATTTTTGCCAATGACACAGTGCAGATAAGTGAAAAACAGGATTTAAAGACATTGCAATGGTCATAATATTGTCTAAGATGTTTTGGATTTTACTGGTTCTAGCATTTTTTGACTAATATATTCTTTCCCATAACCCATTTCATGCAAAATGCTATCTATCAACAACTCCACTTACTCCATAAAAGTCCCAGTGGAGATATCCTATTGTACAGTGATTCAAATTGTCTAAAAATGATACCATCCACTTTTTTGGCAAAATTCTACTCTTTCAAAAATATTTTTTTTATCTTTAATACTTAATTTGTTCTAAATTTAGCAAATAGGCAAATTGATGCTTGGAAAATAAAGTGTTTCATAATTAGCTGAAAAACCTGCTCTTTATGCAAAAAATTTGAATAAAGTTTGGACTCAGTGGGATCAATTCCCTTTTAAAGTATAACAAACATTTGAACAATTTTTAGTTACTAAAAAAACAACTGGGTTAATAATTGATGAATTTTCACTGAAGTGTCTAGTTTAATCAAAAAGATTAATACATTTCCACAACAAAGAAAATATACACAAAGAATTTTAAAACTTTTTTAAATTATAAAAATTGTAAGTTAAATGAAAATGATTTCAAATTCAATTTTTTGACTTAGGAAGTGTTATGTCTGAAACAACAAGATAATAATTCCATAACAAATAAACCTTAGACAAGAAATTTAAGAAAGTTTGGTCAACTAATAAAATCAAATTACTTGATAAAATCTGTCACCTCAAAGTAAGAGTGCACCATATCAATTTTTTATTAGTTTTCATGTAAGAGCATAAAATCAATTAGCTATATAAAATTTAGAGTAGAAATGCACCAATTATTAGGTTTATATTGATTGATTGTCAAAAAACTGAAAATACTTCTTATGCATTGAGAAATTAAATTTTGAAATTGAGAAATTAAAACTTTATATGCAGCTTCAAAGTTTGCTTTCACATTTTCTTTACTAAACAAAAAAAATGAAAATGGTACATTCTTATCTTGAGGTAATGAATTACTTGAAATTAATCTATCAAGTTTGGAAGTCTTATCATTAATAGCTACTTATTAAATTAACTCTATTTTTAAAATGTTATTTTTCTGTTAAAATTTCAAAAAAATTTTATATTATAATAAAGTTTCGTAAAACTTTCATTTCATTTTAAAGTCAAATGTTTATGCAGTTGGATGGTATTTGTTCAAATCGAAATGTTTTTAAAAGTAATGAAGCATTAAAAAAAAAAGATTCAGAGTTGTCAGTATGAGAAGAATCAGAGCTCACCTCACAATATCTAAAAAATCCCTAGACAGTCATCATTTGTGTTTGCCTACCTACAAACCCAAAATAACATCCCTTTTTGCTTATATTTTGCACAAACACAATATGTTATTAATTCCATTTTATTTTTAAAGGAAGTCTCTTAATGAAGGACATTTCAATACCTTCTAACAGAAGATATTATCAAGCTTTTCTTCAAGACCATGTGATTGTTACCAAAAGGCTCAGAGTTTTTTCTTATTCGCAACAGTATATGGTGTGCATGTAACAGATTTATCCATGTTTTTCTCTTCAAAGATCCTACAATAAGAAAATGCTGCCCACAACTATTTAGGTTTTTATTTGTTAGATTATTTTGAGTTTTTTTTTTTTTTTTTCATTTGTTGTTGTTCAACATAACTAAGATTGAAGCTTCTTTGATTTTAAAAATTTTTTATATGAAAACAAGCTTTAGAAGAAAATATATTACAATAAAGCAAACTATTGAAGAAACCCTTACCCATTCTCTTTTTTCTGATCAGCTTTCTTTGTGAAAAATGAACTATAAATAAAAATTGTAAAGTAGCTTTGTTACATAACTATAACTAAAACAATTCATATGCTTAAGCATAATATTCCTGAAATTCAGAACTACTTTTTAATTCAATAAAAAATAAAGTTTTTAAAGTATTCTTTACATACCCAATTGTTTTCTGAGGCATTGCTTCTCAATTGTTAATTAAATGTGTAGCTACTTAATCTGCAAAGAACAAAGTATTTAAATAAAACTCTATGAACCTGCAAATCACCAGAAAAATCCAAAATATATGCTGTTGTTGATGCGGTTACATACTTACACAAAATTGTGAGGACCGTCGTTAACAGGTTCACATCTTATATATTTTTCGTCCTATTAACTATTTAAAAGCTAATATCATAGCTTTACCTTTTTTTTTTTTCTTTTTATAAAAAAAAAAAAAAACTGGGAAACTATTAACAGAAAATAATTCAAAAAATTTATATCAACATTTCTAGCTAAACAAACGCAAAGGTATGTTAAAAAATAAGGTAAGTTTAGTGTTACATGATGCACCAGCGGAAACATTGTATTAAATCCATATAAAAATCGTGACTTTAATTAACACAGAGCATAAACAAAGCACAGCTTTTTATGAAAGAGCATTGTTTCCCAGGCATCACTTTCCACGTGCTTTAAAATATTAATGGTGGTCGGGGAGAGGGGATTGCAAGAATGATGTTTTAAAATTGCAATTTATATATATGTGGCGAAAGTCTTTTCTTTTTTTTTTTTCATCTCCTAACTTTTTATTAATCGCTTTCATGCCTGTTTAAGCATGAGGGATAATACAGGAAAAAGTTAAATAGACTTGATTGTTCAAGCCGCCTTGAATTATTTAAGCTGCCGGTTTTACTGCTGTTCTATCATCTTCTCCCTATATTGGTAGACGTAATTCGTAGTTATAGTTAAAGTGGGTATGAAATCTCTTAAGTTGCTTTTACAAGTGTTAAATTGTAGATAAAAGCCATCAGAAATGAGCTGATTTGTGACTTGCAACTGCTCGCTCAGTTTTTCTATGAGTTCTTAAAACAATACGAGGGAAAAAGCATGAGGGAAAACATAAAACGTTAAAGCGAACTACTGTTTGTTTTAAAATCAGCTCTAATATATTCCTCATATGTTATTAATATATTCCTCATATGTTATTAATATGTATGTTATTAATGTGTAACTTTAAAGGGATATACATTTTAAAATAAATTTATCATCATTAATTTATAAGAGTTGGAGATATTTTTATTGTGTAAGTAACTTTACTTTCCACCACCTTACAAATTTTCATTGATATTTATGTTAAGGTGGTCTACCCCAATTCTAATAAACTTCTTTATCAAGCATTTATTGCATCAAAATTATTACTTTTTTATGTAATTTATTTAATTTTAACATTTTTTTATATAATCTGCCTCTATTATTCAACATTTATCAATTTTATGACATTTTTTTTAGAAAATCTCTAGAAAAAATAAACTTTTAGCGCTCTTTTTTAATTCAGCTAATGAACTGCTAAATAGGTATCATTTTTTAAATTCAGCTGATATTGTTCAAAAGTTATAGTCATTGCTATAAAAATTTTTAGCTTTGCAGTGTGGGTTATGCTGGGTAAATGTAAACTTATAAAAAGTAAAGATAATTATTTTGTTACCAGACCTCTTCTAGTTTCAAAGAAATAGAATAAACTAATCTAGAGGTATTTTGTTTTATTTTTGTTCAGTTTGTTAAAAAACTTAATATAAAAAAATTCAAAAAACAAAAACAAAAAAAAAAATTCATTTAAAACATTCCTGATTAACAAAAAAGGTATGGTTCTTTTTCAGCTCCTTTATCCAAAAATCCTTCGTAAAGCACTCTCCGATTCCGTCTTCTTGCATTGGTTTTGTTGGTAGATTTCTAATTTGCTTTCAATATGCGTTATAGATTGTAAGAATTTGTAGCTTCTGTGAATCGCCGTCCATTATTTACGCCTAAAGCTTTAAACACTGTCATAATTCTTTGAAATCAATTATTGAATGAAATAATAGCTGAGTTTAATAATAATTACAAAAAATTTTTACCCACATATGTATGTTTTAGACATCTTTATGAGATTGATTTCGGTAAACTGTTTTTTTTTTGAATGACTAATGGGAGGCTAGTTTGGAACAAATTGATTTCTCTGTATTTAATCTTTTACTTTACAACATCTAGAATAATTTAATGACTATTAATATTAACAAGCCTTATCCCTCCAAGTTGTCAGCGCAAGTTTTGAAGGCGAGTGCCAATTCGTTGCTGAGCGTGACCATATTTAACCTCTTCAATATTTATATCTCGTTAAAAGGTTTTAAAGCAACGACTTTAGAAAACGACGAAGTGTCATCATCTCCAATATAAGGAGCGTAACCTAAATAATTCCTTAAACAACAAAATAACTTCGAAGTCACCCGTGATTCGATTGTTCTAAATTGTTCATGATTTGTATCACAAACATTTAATTTTGTTTTTCCAAAAAAATGACCCCCTGTATTTTTTTTTTTTTTTTTTTGAAAGAAAAATGACACCTAAACGATTTCTGTTCTCATTTGAAATTATAGTTATGATGCCATTTAGTGAATGGTCTCCACGTTCTGCCGGGTACTATCGATTGATATCTGGCGATTGTAGGTTCATTATGAGTGATACCAATGCTTTTAGCATTACTTTAAGTTGTAGCAATTCTAGTCTGTAATGCAACTTTTTGGTTTGAAGAACAACATCTCATGTGGCATACATCTTTTTGGCTAAGGCTTTTTATTACATCGGAAGTGTCATACTAAATTTGGAAGAGTTTCATAGGCGTAATACACAGATTCAATAGCTTTAAAGATTTCTTTCGTGAAGTACGCGAACTTTCCAGTACTTTCGTCGCTGTTTAAAAATAAAAGGTGTGTAATTAAGAATTTGTAATTATTATTTTTTTAATCACAAAGATATTTCGAAGCTTTAACTAATTACAGGGATATTTTTTTAGTATGATATTTAATTTGGAGATAAGCTTACATTATCACATTTTAGTTTTAGTAAGAAAAATTTATTTTTGAAAGTTATTATATAGCATTTACTTTTCACAACTTATTATTCCACATAAATGTTTAAACATTCCATTTGCAATACATTTGAGGAATTGCTATGTAACGAAACAGAAAATTGATCTATAAAACGGAAAAATGGGATCGATAATAATGTTACCTTAAATCAGATGGATGATTTTTTGTTGTTGAGAAAATCAAGCTCATATCTTGAATAATGGCAGATTACAAATGCCGTTCAAGGATTGCAAGAGAGAACTTTTAACTGCTGATGTTATCTTTATTTACTATTAATTAATATTGTTTTTACTTTTGTTTACTCAAGCTACTTATTATTTACCTACAAGATACTACTTACCTGTTCATGATATTTTTCGACGTCTTCATTGAGGTCACTGTCTGATCATTGTCTTAACAACTGCTGTCTTAGTGTAAGATAGATCCCATTCTTTTGTTACTGTCAGATAGACGTCATTAAAGATAATATTACAGTTTGGACTATGTTACATTCCATTATTAGGCACCCAATTAGCAAATCATTCAATAATAAACATTCAGCAATCTTTGTGCTCAAGTAACTTTCAAGAAATTTTTTTCTAAAAAAGTAAATAAAAAACCAGAGTTGCTTTATGCCGGGCTAAAGAATTAATTATCCTAAAAATCTATTTAGTTTTTATACTTTTTTCAAAAGATTGATACAAACCACTACATTTACTTTTTCTTTCTCTTTGGTATAGATGGATGGACATTTTTCATCATTTGAAGCAACAACACTTTCCGTTCCATTTTGCTTCTGTTTGATTAAAATCTAGTTCGAAAACCTAAATATTTTTAATAACTAAATCATTTATCAAAAAATACATAAACAAACATCAATACACGAGTGCATCCAAACAAATACAAAAATGAATTAACATATTAAAAATTTTTTGTTGAAAATCGATGAACGTGTTTGCATTTTTCCTTATTTTTAATAAAAAGAAAAATCTTTTTGAATTTATCATAAAAGTTATCAAAAGTTAGGTTCTCTTACGGGATATTTGCTTATCCCTGACATACAGTGCGTCTAGTCGATTCGGTCGTCCTCTTCTCCTTCTTACTCTTGCCTCCCCTTCCCTCCTGTCCCCCTCTTTCCATAATGGAATTTTTTCCATAATGGAATTTTTTTAGGAAATTCCCAATATAATATAGCTTACGTTCAAGTTTACAATCAACTACTGTAAATTTGAAGTTCAATAGATTTATAAAATAATAAATCTGATAAAAGAATAGGTTTAATACTTGTCAATAGTCATTGGCATTAAGTTTTTAGAAAATTAAGAATAACGAGTTTTACAAACAAATTGCTCGGCTAAAAAGCTTGACGATTCATTTAAAACTTTAAATTGGCTCCAAACCGTAAGTAATTTATACTTTGAATTAGCAAGGCTAAAATTAGTTTTAAAAGTCATTTATTTTTTTTCACAACTGTAATTGGTTACCTGTATTATGTTTGTGTTTTACCATTTAAATACTTTTATTTATTATTTAAATTATGCTGAAGTATTTTTTTCAACTGCTGATTACGGAATTTGTATAGAAGTTAGAAGCCTGATAATGCCTCAAAAGTAAAATATTTTGTTTCGATTCTTTATAAAAGTGACGCATTTTTGAAATTAAAGATTATATTTTCAAAGCAATTTTTTGCTTTGGTCTTAAAAACGCTGGCCTTGACCTTGAATTTGGTTGTTATATTCTTGGTATTTTCTTTGACTATGTGATCTTAAGTGTTGAGTTGTTTTTAGCTCATTTTAAAGTTAAATAAAAAATAAGTCAACAAACTTGTTTTACTCTATTTGTATGGTGTTTTGGTGGGATGTTTAAAAATTCAATTAATGATAATAGATCTCTTTTTTGTATTTATGCTGGCATGGAAAGTTAATATTTTGTTATCACTTAAGGTAGTTTTTTTTCGGAATACAAATAAATTTGAATATTTTTCATCTTTTAATTTTGAAGATTTCAACTTAAAAAAAAAAAAAAAATATTTCTTTACTAATTTCAGTCCCCTTTTTTTTAAGCTTTACTATTTTAAAGATTTCACTTTTTTTTAAGCTTTACTATTTTTATTATTCATATCAGTATCGTAGATCAATCTTCTGCTATATGGCAACTTTCAGGGTATTTCTTATTGTTCTTGAATTTGTTAAATTAAAATCTTTATTGAGCATCTGAGTAAAATATTTTTTGTTATACTATGTCGGTTTAAAGAAAACATTAACTGAGCACAAACTATGCATTTTGAAGAAAACAAGGTTTTACATGTGACTCGGAAAAAAAGAAAACTTTCCATAATGTCATTCGAATGACATAGAAATATTTAGAAAAATGCTTTAATTTCTTTTATTATCTTTTTTTTTTTGTAAAATTTATAAATTTTATTTAATAGTGATATAATGTAAATCTTAAGTGGGTGTTAATGGTTTCTTTACTTAAACATACTCTCTAAATAAATCATGATTCTGCGGGTTTCAAGACCAATTTTCATGGTGAGGTTATTGACGCTAAAAAATGTAAACATTTAACTCTTGCTTTATATTACATTTCAAAAGGTTAAGTTATAGAATAGTTTTGCCAGAGTGAAGCTCGAAAATTATTTTTTAAATTAGTTTTATCATTTTTATTAAAGTCGATAAAAAAAAAAAAAAGGGAAAAAAACGCGTATTATCATTAGCAACACGATCGACAATATTTACGAGAAAATATTCAATGGGACGAATTGCAAAAAAATGTAAAGCTTCTTTTTGGTGTCAAATCTAAAACTTGGTAGTGGTAATAATACTGGTGATATTGTTAAAGTAGAGGAAATAATGACGAAAGAACTATATTTGGGCCTTTTAAAAAATTACGTCATTCCTTCAGGAAGTTGGATGATTGGAGAACCATTCATTTTTTAAGAAGATAATGTCTTTTTAAGAAGGAATCATTTAAGTGAATTTAAAAAAAATAAAATACTTGAAATAATGATTCGGCCTCGCCAATCACCCAATCTTTCCCCAATTTAGTTTTACTTTTGAAGTTAAAAATTAATGACCAAGAGTAAAAAAGATGTGGGAAAAATTTAAAAGTGAGTTGCATATAATAGTCTTTCAAAAAATAGAAAAGTTGTTATAGAGAATGCTAAAAATATGAAATCGTTTTTTCTTTTTAATTTTTCCTTCTATTTGTTAGTAAAACATTGAAAACAGTAAAAAAGTAGAGTCATTCGAATGATTACGGACGGTTGTGTAAATAGTACATAATTAAATTTATTATAGTCGCTCACGAGTTTTTACACAATAAAACGTCAAAAAGTAATTATTTAGTCCCGTTTGACTCAATTTTTAATAAAACTGTACTTAGTGACTGTTATCTCTAAACCGATAATTTATTGATGATTATTGACAAACCATTAATCCAACAGTCTTTATATTTAATTTTTTTACGAAATGTATCGCACAAGAATCCTATTATACCGAAAACCCTATAGTAGAAACGAGGCCCTGTCACCACCAGCACCGCTCACACTGCACAGTGAGCCAGTAGGTGGACAAAATGGGAAAAATTTTAGTTGTTTTATTTATTTAATTTTAGTATCTACATATATTAGGAGAAATTTATTGATAATTTATTGATATTAAATCCCTTAGTTACCAGGACTCTAAGCATTTGAATATTGAGATAAAAAAAAAAAGTTATAAGTAATTAACGGTGACATCAACGCTGTGTTATATTTCAATTACATCTACCTTTTTGAAACAAAAAATTAGTACATGTTATTCTAGAGTATTTAGAGATAAAAAAAACCAATGTGTGAAATAAATTTGTCATAGCATGTTATCTCAGTTATACTTTGATAATCACAGATTAAAGAAAAAATTTCTTAAGAAACTTATTTTTTGCCGCACAATAACTAATAATTACCACAATTTGCCATGTGTTGTCTTATATTTATTTGAGCTATATGATGCTTCAATCGAGTTTTAATTGATTGTTCGTCCCCGTTCAGATTTTATGAATATTTTAACTTGGTTGCTATGGTACCAAATTTTGCATAGCAACAACTCACTTTTGCATTAACGTAGTTTTAACAGTATTTTAATTGCGCTAAGTACACAATATTGGGGGTATGTATGAAAATGAGATTCATAATTCTTATTAGGTTAATTTAACAGAGATTAAATTAACCTCTTAAGAGGTTAACTTAACAGTGAGTTCAAATATGATCTTTCCAGTCTTCATGCATGGATTCGATTTTTTGAGATGGTATTTCACATTGCATATAAAATGAAACAAGAAAGTGGCAAGCAAGATCTAAAGAACACAAAGAAAAGGCATCTGTAGCTAAACGAAAGATTCAGACTGATTTTATGAACAAAATGGGACTTGTTGATTTCCCTAAAAGTGGTGGTTCTGGAACAAGCAATGATGGCAATAGTTCAAGGCGTGCTTTTGCAGCATATGAACAAACAGCTGAAATTCTGGGTATTGATCAAAACCTTATATTTAGATTTTACACTATCTTAGTAAAGCTCTCTTCAGGATATGAAATAGACTGCTTAAAATTCAAGGATTATTGTTTTGACACTTTTAGACTATATGTGTCCCTTTATCCATGGTATTACATGGTTCAATCAGTTCACAAAGTATTGATACATGGACATGACATAATTAAAAGCCTTACAATACCCATCGGACATCGGACCCAGAGGAAGCTCAAGAGGCTAGAAATAAAGACTTCAAATCTTATCGCGAAAATTTCAGCCGAAAAACATCCAGAAAAGCAACAAATGCTGATCTTATTAATAGACTCCTAGCTTCCAGTGATCTGTTATTTCATCACTGCGTAAATCAACATCACACCAAACAAATCATAAAGCATTTCCTTCAGATGTTTTACAATTACTTAAACAATCTTCAAACGATATTATTGTTTTATAGTTTTTTGATGTAATTTAAAATTAATAATGCTTTCTTGCACTACTTTTTGCTTTTATTATTCCTAAAACATTATTTACCTAAATACTCAATTGTTATTCAATATAGGTGGGTCAAAAATCCGATAAAATATTCAAATATCAATTTACCACTTTGTAACTAAGGAAAGTATCCGGTAACTAAGCAATATTTCATTAGTTTCTTTTATTTTTTATTATAAAGGTTCTGCTATCATATTTTTGTTTTAAAAAGAAATAAACATTTTGATATAAACATAATCAAAGGATAATAGTTATTTTTCATTAGGTATTTAATGCCAGTTTTTTTTAAAAAATGATTTTTTAATAAGTATTAAAATAATTAAGAAGGCAAATATGATTGGTATCTGTAGGTTGTTTCCATACAAGTATCCATAGCAACTAAATTTAAAAAATTATTACTTTTGTAAGAAGTGTGATCTCATATTGGTACTCATGCCAAATTTAGTGAATATAGCACTTATAAAATATCTGCAGAATTGGTAAGAAGGGAAACATTGCAGTGGTACACTTTTTAGTAAGAAATAAAATCAATGAATAGAACATGCTAATTACTTTTCAATGTACTAAAAATACTAATTACTTTAGTTTCTATTTTAAATTAAATATTTAACTCATTAAAAGTAGAAGAGTTCGTATCAGCGTTTCCAGTCGGCATTATAAAATGACAAGTTTCGGAAGTTTAGCATATATTAGGAATAATGGCATTATGTGGCATTATTTTTTATATTATCAAAATATGTAAGAAAATAATCAAAAATTTATCTCTAAAAAATAGGATTTTCAAAAATAATTATATTTTCAAAAAAAATATGTTTTTGAGTTATTTTTGCACATTACTGTACTAAATATGATTTTCAGCACTTTAGAGTAGATTTCGAAGCTTGCTTTTGAAAACACGTGGTACATTTTCTATCAATAAAATCTAGTTTTCTTTTACCAAAATTACCAATACCGTCCCATACCAAGCCAGAACCATGAAAAACTGTTGAAAAACCCTCCATGAAAAACTGTTGCCGTTAAATTTTTCGGCTGAAACGCTGTACCTGGTTTGCATCACACTTGAATTTGGTGTTTTGAAAAAACATTTTGAATTTACTATCATCTAACAAAATTACTAAATTCCCGAAAACTGCGTTTATTTTTATGACTTTTAGCATAATTCAATTGCTTAATGTTATTGATCTTAATGATCAATAGTTTATTTGCGGAATTTGGCAATGATAACCACTTCTATTATATATATATATATATATATATATATATATATATATATATATATATATATATATATATATATATATTGCAAGTTTTGAGAACTTTGTGTTAAGCATCAAAAACTCCAGGAGTTAAATTAAGATCGAAAATTTTCATTGCGGAATTCTTCGCATTTACTTTAACTTCTGAATATATGGCATTTCTTTACCAATCGTTGACCATTGATCGCCATCTAGTTGTGATGAGTACAGATTTTTTTATCAAGGTGTTTAATGATAGTGTGAGGGCGGTGTTTATGGTGTCTATAGTAGGGTTTTGTATTTTGTTTAAATTTTTTTTTTTTTGTCTTGTCTTCAATATGTGAGTGGGTGGATGAGTCTCGTTGAATGGTATTCGCATATAGTTTGCGTGTAGTTCACATGGTTTGTGTATGGTTCGTGCATGATTCGTGTATGTTCGTATAATGGTAGACTCATTGACTTTAGATTTACGAAAAGCTTTCGCATTAAATCTTAATGCAAATAATAGCGATATACTAACTTCTGAGTCGAAATATATATAACAATGATTCTTACTCTTGATCATTCTCGTCTTAAACAGCAATTGATAAATTTTCATATTTTCAACTCATATTCTTCTTTTATCGAATCTAATTAGTAAGACGCAATCAAATCTTATTTAAGAAATCCTTTCCTAACATCTATGGAAATCATGTCCGAGTGTTTACTCTGAAGTTATTTCCATCTATTAAAAATCTTCCTTTTGTAAAAACTCTTCTCTTCCTTTTGCAAAAATTCCTCTCCAAAATATTTTTTTTCTCACTTTCTTTTATTCTTTCAAAGTCTACCTTTTTTGTTTTTCCATTTGTTTCCAATTTCTTTCCCTGATATTTTCTCAAAGTTTTCTTTTTCTATATGTCCGCTAATGTTTCTTAAATCAGGTTTTGCTCTGGCATAGGCAATTAGTTTTATCTACACTTTCATTTAGTATTTTTATTTCGACCTCTAAGCTCTGGTTCTCTGAAACAAATTTTCCAGTTATCTTTTTATTAAATGTTTATCTCTAGCCTCGGCTTTTTAGTAAAAACTATAAAGTTGTTAGAGAATTAATGCGATAATTTAATTTAACTATTATCATTTTAACGGTACCTAACGACGGCTTTGAGTTATATCTTTGAAACTTCTCATTATTTTCTCATGATGTATGTTTCTAATCAAAGGCTAATTTTCATGATTCTTGGAAGATTGTTTATGTAGAACATCTTTTTACAGATAACCTGGAAATTGATAAGAAAACTTACGATATTCAGTCACTTCTGTCACATGTTCGCCTTCAGGAGAGTGTAACTTTCTACTTTTCCCTTCATCTGTACCAGTTTTCCTTACATCTGTACAGAAGAGGATGAGCCAGTGGATGAATTTGAATTCGACATTAAACTTAAATGTTTTGTTAATAATTATTGAAAAAAAAAGTTGTTCGAAATCAGCACCAAGGTCGTAAAATAATTTATGACATTCCAATTAGCATTATTCCTATTTTTATTAACCCTGTAATATAGCAATAATTTTATTAGCTTCTTTTATTTTTTATTATAAAGGTTCTGCTTATATCATATTTTTGTTTTAAAAAGAAGTAAACATTTTGATATAAACATAATCAAAGGATAATAGTTATTTTTCATTAAGTATTTAATGTCAGTTTTTTTTTTAAAAAATGATTTTTTAATAAGTATTAAAATAATTAAGAAGGCAAATATGATTGGTATCTGTAGTTTATGGCATTTAATATAGCCTAAAGTGATAGGTAGATGCAAACGGATAAGTTGTTTGAACTTTCAGTAAAATTTTCATCAATTTATGTTTTGAAACAGTATAACAACAGCTGGGAATTATCATAGACTTGAAAAAACATTTTAATTACCTAAATATTGCTTGTTAAGCTAAAAAAAAACTTCGCCACAAAATCAACATTTTTTTAAGGAAATGTTTAAATTTGTAAAAAGTTAAGTTAAAATGTAAAAATTTTTCAAATATGAAGCAGTGTGTGCTTGATAAAAGTTTCAGTCCATTTAAACAAATGCAAGGTGTTTCAGTCTCATATTAAAGACGTTGACCTTGTTTTTCTCAAAACGGTCAAATTACACTTATGTAATTTTTCCACTGAGCCCTTCAGCTATAAGTAGAAATACTATTTGTAGACTTTTTTTTTTTTAGTAGTTATAAAATGAAAAAGCTAGCTGGGCTACCCAGCAAGCACACAACGTTGAAACATATAAAACGTTATTTCAACATTATTTCAACGTTGTGTACTAGCTGGGCTAGCTCTCTCATTTTACAACTACTTAAGTTTACCATTAAGCTATGTTTAAAATTAACCTGAAAAGTCCCAGCATGCATCAGCCATTTTCAATCATATGCTCAACCATTAAAAAATAGTCAAATTTCAAACATTTTTAAAGATTGTGGTAGAAATTATAGGCACTTTTATCTCTACCATTAAGGAACCATCAATGCGCGGTCAAATTTCAATGATTGTAGGATTGAAAAATATCATTTAAAAAAATGAAAAAAATTTCTCCTGTATTATAAAATGACATTAAAAATTTTTATAAGATGCAAGAAAAATAAAGTGAAAGAGCAGTTTATAAAGTGTGAAAAATAATTAAAGCCATGTATTACTTATAGAGGTTATTTAATAGCAAAGTAGGTTAAGTATCAATGTGAGCATGATAGAACAGCACAATCCAGAATATGTTTGAGTGAGGGTTAAAAAAGGGTTCAGTATTCGCCTTAGAGCTAAAAATAATTGTTATGAAAATGTGTAGTGAAAATATGAATGTAACTGTGCATGTGTAATGTTAAGGTTCAGGTGTGTGTGAGCATAAAAAATTAAGATAGGCATGTGCAACATGTGGTGAAGCAACATGTGGTGAAGCATGTGCAACATGTGGTGTATATGTGAGTATGATGGAATAAGATGGAACTGTTTTAAGAAAATATGACATACTATTTATTACAAATCCCAGCAAGCACACAACGTTGAAACAACGTTAAAATAACGTTGATCGACGTTGATCAACGTTATTTCAAAGTTGTTTCAACGTTGTGTGCTTACTTGGATAGCATATAATTGATTTTAGTAAAATAATTTTTTCATATATTCTGTAAATCCAATTGTAAGATCTATAACTGAGTCCTTATTATACAAAACTGCTACAGTTATAGTGTCCGACAAAAAAAAAGCTTAAGTAAACTCTCAAAATATTACAACAAAAAAGAATGACAATCAAATATTCTTTACAATATATATATTTTTTAATACTATTTAAGGAAAAAAAAATTTATTTCAATAGTGTATCTTTAATATTCTAGAAATATCTTTGGGCAAACTACAACTACATGTTTACGTCATTTTATTATTTGTCAATTAGAGCTTGACATGTCGAATTCCGGACAAACTTTTGGCGAGTTGTGAAAAAAAAAATTTATTGTGAGCGAAAACGTAATTCTAAATTACTTTTCTTGCTTCAATTGTCCTTTTTCTATCAAAGCACCCAAGTCGAACAATGCGCCAGACAACTCAAAAAAAGAAAAGAAATCAACTCACTGAGTTTGAAAAGGGCCAAATTGTGACATGGCATGAAAGTGGATACACTGACCATGAAATTGGAAAAAAATTGAATCGATGGTGTACTACAATTCGAAGATTTTTGTTCAAGTATTATTTCACGGGAATTTTTAAACGCAAAGTAGGGAGCGGAAGAAGGCGTAAAACAGCTGCCAGAGAGGACAAATTAATTATAAGAGAGGTTCGAAAGAATAGAAAGATAACAGCGGCTGAAATATAGAGAAATTTTAAACTGGATGTTGACGAACGGACGGTTCTTCGAAAGATCCATTTTATTGGGAAATTTAAATCTTACTGGAGCTGTAAAAAACCATTTATTTCTGAAAGTAACCCGAAAAAAAGACTTCAATGGGCAAAGCAATATCAGAATTGGACAATCGAACAATGGAAAAAGGTTTTATGGAGTGATGAGTCACCATTTTGTTTGCGCTTCAGTGGACGGTCGCGTGTTTGGCGGTTACATAATGAACGTTACGATCCATTAGTAACACAGCCAACAGTAAAGCACGATAAAAAAGTGAATGTATGGGGATGTTTTACTTCATCGGGTGTTGGTTGTTTGTATAAAATTCCTGGTATTATGGACAGTAAAATGTACAAACAAATCTTAATTCATCAACTGATACCTAGTGCAAATGAGCTTTTTAAAGATAAAAGTTGGGTCTTTCAGCAAGATAATGACCCGAAACATACGGCAAACAATGTGAAAAATTATTTGAAGAACAAAAAAATAGTGGTTCTTTCTTGGGCAGCTCAAAGTCCTGATCTGAACCCTATCGAGAATCTCTGGAGTATATTGGATCATGGAATCAAGACAAGAGCTCCAAAAAATGAAGAAGAGTTGTTTCAAATTCTTCAAAATCAATGGAAGAACATTTCTGGGGAACTCTTACAATCACTTGATGAGAGTATGCCTCGTCGGTGCAAGGCAGTGATCAAAAGCCGTGGCTTCACCACAAAGTATTAGTTTGGTCTATTTCGTTATTTCAATAAAAATTCTCAAATTTTCGTCATTTTTTTCTGATCTACGAATCAATGCCCCAAATAAAATTTTTTTTTTTTTTTTTTCTATATCAGTTGTAGAAATTTAGTTGAGTTCTCTTGCACGTCTATCTAAGCTTTTTTTTTGTCGGACACTGTACAAAACTTATAAAAAAGTTTTTACAAGAAGTATTAAAAATTATTTTCATTAAAATGTCACCGCTAAACTTTGCTGATAGATTAGGCTCTGAAATATTTTCCAAATTTATTACAAATATAATTATTAAGTTTGCATGGAACTTCTTTATGTTGTAATCCTACTGGTTCAACAGAATTTTCCCATAAAACTAATAGTAGAGAAGTACATTCTTTTAATTATGCTAAACTTTTGTTTTTGAATAAAGTTTGCTATTTTTCTACTACAAATAATTTTTTAACTATATTTAAATGAATGAAGTTAATTCATTCTCTCCATCTCTCATCATCAAAGATTTACCAATAAATTTTAATCGCTAAATTTTTTAAGTATTCTATTTATCTCAATTTACTTTCCTAAATGTGAATGAAATAATATTCATAAATGAAGATTCAAATTTAAATATCATTCCACGCTGTTTTATATCTAATGAACAGTCCCCATAATACCAGGTCCTTGTTGATTCACTTGTAAAGTTGCTATTAAATGAAATCTAATAAACTTTAATGATCTTAAAGGGAAATTTGCAGTCTATAATTAAATGTTTATCTAGATAATAGAAATAATAGAAATATTTTTAAAGAGACTGACATAAATATATTTAGACATTGAGATTTTATTTTCGACACAATTCGAAATTAACATTTAATGAAGATTAATTTGATTTTAATCTTTATTTTATCATGATTTTCTGAACATTAAATCCATACTTCAAAACAATGAGATTGAAATATTAATGGATATTATATGTTTTTATGACAAAAATTGGAGAATTTTTAGAATACCGTCAGAGATTCTATATTTTTTATATTTAACTTTAAAATAGTTGCATTGGTGTGTCTCATGAGCTAATGGAGGGTTTAACATATCTAAATGAAGATTTATAGATAAATATTTTGAATATATTTTTATTTAAAAAATATATTTGCGCCAGAAATCAATAGAAAAGATTGTAACAACAGAAAAGCATTGCTAAGTTGGAAAAGAGATCATTAAAACGATCAAAAGATTTTACAAATGATATCTTTGAAAAAGAGTAACGTAATATTATTAAGCTAAATAATAGTTGTAATTGTATAAATATGAAAGGACTACCAGCTATATATAAAGTAGGTTCATATCGATGTGTTTCATTCTGAAATGAAGAAGATAAAACAATTTGATAGAAACTTCTTGCAAAGTTTGTAGAGATAAAAGCGATATTGATAAATAATGTATAAAAGAGATGGATAGAAATAAAGTATATAATGGAAGTTGTATCAAGTCTTATAAAAATCTTCTTTGCTGTTTACATTGTCAAAGAATAACTGATATTGGCGAAGTTCATAATAATCGAAGATCTTAGAAGTATATTTGCGCCAAAAATTTGAATTATGTTCGAAAAAGGTAGGTAAGATAATAAGAAATGGAAGATTATAGAAGAGTATTGTTCATGCATATCATTCTAATTCAAAAAATATATTAATAAAAATGAAAAAGAATTTAATAAAGAATTAGAAAAGTTAGACATTGAAGACCGTATTTAAAAGAATTTATTAAATATCTTACCGAGTCCAACAAAGAATTTATTGAATCTATGACAGAAATAAAAAAAATCTCTCGAAAATAGATTAAATTGGAAAAGATATCAAAAGAAAAGTTTCCATTAATTACATTTAATTGATGAGATAAATTTTGTTAATGAAAAGGTTGAATATAATATAAGGTGTTGCATTTATGATCTGTATTATCAAAGAGTAACAAATATTGTAGAAGCTGATAAGAAAAGATAGTGCAATTGTTTGTGCTCCGCATAATGAAGCGCTTATTTAGTATTTTTATTGTAAAAATTTTATATTATTTTAAAATGAAAAATACCAATTAAAAAAATAAAAGATGCTGTGAAATCAAATTGAATTGTGAGTAGGGGAGACCGAGGCTAGTTGGCTGTAGGGGTAAGTTAACACACTGCGTTTAACTACGGAATTTTCCACCAGAAATTTCCGAAATTCACATGGAACTCTCTCTCTTAATTAATTCATCTTTCAGTGTTGTATTAGAGATATAAGCGAATGCACATAGAAGTTATAGCGATTTTAGTGTTTTTTTTACTAATTTCGTAATTTTTGTAACTATATTACTTTTTCAATTTTAAAAAGCAAAAGCATTAGCTACAAGTAAACTCGAATAGATGTAGGTGTTGTATGATTTACTCTAACCAGTCACGTTTTGTGTTTCTCAATATTTCACGTTTTTGGGGATTTGTAAGCCATTTTGTGAGCAAAAAGCTAGTTGGTACCATGTGCAAACTTACAACTTTTCGCATTAGCCGTAAATTCACTTAAGTTATATAACACTTCAGATCTACAGACATGCCAAATTGTAAAAAAAAAGTAGATAGGCCTGTAAATTCTAAAAATGTTACAAAAAATGTTGTTGATGCTATTTTTATAGAGGGAAAGTCTAGTCGATTGACTTAAGGGCAATAAAAGTTTATGTCAAAAAATATTGTTGGATAAAAATTATCAAGAGTTTTCATAAAAAAGACCTACACCCTGAGAGTGTAGGCAACTTACCCCAGCAAGTTCATCCAGAAATGCACAGAGCTCAAATACTTAAACTGTAGCCAACTAGTCCCGGTCTCCCCTATTTGTATAAATTTAAAAAATAGACCAAAATCCATATAAAAATAAAAATGTACTTGCCTCAAAACTGTTTACAACTGAAAAAGATTATAAAGGTATTTGAGAGAGGCAAATGAGTTACTGTTAAAATGAGCATAAGTCAAGTAGCTTTTATGACTGAAATTGAAGGTGGAATTTATCTTAAAAAGAGTAGCAGTATTTGTGATAGAAAAGGTTTATACTTAGCTATATGCTGAATCTAGAATTGGACGTGAATTATGTGGACTATATAGTTATAGGATACGGTTTACTACAAGGACCAAATTGCCCTTTTAGCTAAATAAATTTATTTGGAAATGATACTTTGAGAAAAAATTTCTTTAACAGAAAGAAATGCTTGTTCATAAATTTATTTATCCTTAAGAAGTAAAAACAATACAACAACCAAAAACTGTGTTTTGAAAGATTGAAACCAGATTGTAGAAAAAAGCTGCTTTAAAGACATCATTTTTATGAAGACGAAATTTATGCTCAAGAAATCTTTGCAATGCCTGGTGGTACAACTAAAGTTATATCATTATGTTCTGTTGTATCTATATTCTGAGAAATGTTGATTATTTCTTGACTTTAAAAAA
The DNA here is from genome assembly GCF_058129835.1 of Hydra viridissima. Classification (NCBI taxonomy): domain Eukaryota; kingdom Metazoa; phylum Cnidaria; class Hydrozoa; order Anthoathecata; family Hydridae; genus Hydra; species Hydra viridissima. Next base: position 5,556,744 of record NW_028324306.1, read on the forward strand.
TGAAAGTTTAGTTGAAAGCGTTGATGGTGTTATCATTAGCATTCAAAACAATTCTGATATGGATGAAGTAATTGAAAAGGTTGATGCAATTTGAATTATTTGGAGGGATAAATTTTTTATTTTATTTATATAAATGGAATTGAAATAAGTAACAAAATTTCATCTAGCATTAGCTCTGAAAGAGCCATGGAGCAAAGCTCTACCCTTTGTTTCTCAACAAGCATTAAAAATTATCATTTTATTGGATCTTGATACAGATTTCAAGATTAATGAAATTCAACGTTTACTAGAATCTGAACAAGTCATTAAGCAAAAGTTGAGTGAAAAATATCATATAATTTCAAATGGAATTAGTAATACCCCAGCAAGCACACAACGTTTTAACAACATTGAAATAACGTTGATCAACGTCAATTAGCAAAGTATAGACAAATGAGGGAAGAGATAAGGCAAATCAATTGTAAAATAATTGATGAAAAAATGTCACTTGTTGATAAAGTTAGAGAACAAGCAACCAGTGAATAGAAAAGAGTCTTGGATAATGTTTAGATAAAAGTACTATAAAAATTTTATAATTTTATCTCATTTAACAAGAATTTTTTATTTCATTTAACATGAAGTGTGTTTTATTATCTTTAGTAAAAAGAACGTCTATACTAAAGATTGACAATGTTGAAAAAAGAGATCATTTAGTCTCAAAATACCTCTGAGTAAAATAATAAGATGCAATAGGTATGTTTATGTATGGGTCAACAGAATGCTTTAGATTTTTTCACCAAACAATATAAATCAATCATTGATAGTTAGAGTCAATTGATTGATCAGATCCCAAATCCTGCTATCTTTGATAAAAAGAACTTGACAAACATTTGCATCATAATTAATCCTTAAGATATCCTGCTGTTGACTATGATGTTAATTTTACACAGAGAAGAATTTGACGTGCTATTAAGACTCTGTTTTTATTAGCTCAAAGTTTCAATCAGATTAAAAATTTAAAATATGAATTAGCTTGTATCTAACCTAAACATAACACCATCTGATTTTAAAACAATTTTCCCTATTTTTGTTCTTGATGTATATAATCAAATTGACATTTATATTTAAATCTGCTTTTTCCTAAATCTCCTAGAAAATATTTGTTAAAAATAGTTGAAAATTGATTGTTAGAAAAGCAAATATCATGAGATCTATGAATGTAATTCGTAATTATAAATATGAAGTATATACCGAAGAAGTAAATAAATTGGCTTTGAGTACTGATAATGATAAAGGGATATTTTTATATGATGGCATATATATATTGGCATAAGGGTATTTTAAAATTTAAAAAAAAAACTTTATATAAAGAACGTATTGTATGAAATGCAAATAAGAAAAAGAACATGATGGTGAATAAGTCACCCTTTCTAAAAATGGTCGTAATGGAAACAAGAAAGATATCAATTATGTGAGGCTACAAAACTCAATTTACTAAAAGAGTGGATAATCCAAAAAAAAAGGGTGGATGAACATTACACTCTATTATTAACTAGCTACCGCTTTAGATCAATTTACCTATCCATAAAGGAGCAAATCTATAGAGTTGACAAAACTGTATATCATCATGATGTACACTATATATTGAACAAGAGTAGATTAAACTTTCAATAACGTATGGGACAAACTAATGTTTAAAAAAATGGATAGTGTTAACAATCTTGCGCTTAGAGAATCATTGGGGAAATCTATTATTGAAAAGATTGTTAGAGCAAAGATGAAATTTGGAATGGAATTTAATATCTGATTATTTAAAAACACCAAAAAATGCCAAAAACATGTACATCTTTTGTGCATAATCTTTCTCAATTCGCTGATGAACTGCATAGATAACTGAAGAGAAGATTTGCTAAAAAAAAGTTGTTATCATTATTATAGATGAAATATAGACTGCTGATCTTATTGATATGCAAGCATTTTCCAAAATTAATGAAGGTGTAAAATACTTTTTAAAAGTTATAAGTATTTTTTCCAAATATGATTGGTTGATTCCTCTATAACATTAAACTGGTTTTAAACTTTAGTAAACAAATTTAAAACTTTATTTAATGAAAATAAGCCGAATTTAAATTTGAGTTGATAAAGTTAAAGAAATTTGTAATAAAGTGAATAATACTCTACAGAAAATGAAGAAAAAATAGAAATAAGTTACTGGCAATTCAACTCATGCATATATAAAGGTTTTTGGTGATCTAGTCAAAGAATACAATAATACTATTCATTCTTCAATAAAGATGAAGCTAGCTTAAAGAAGATTGAAAATATGGTGTGGAGAAATCTATATCCAGAAAAATTTGAAATACCAGAACCAAAACCAAATTCAAACTTTTTATATAGAGATAAAGTAAGAATAAGCAAGAAAAAGTCCTTCTTCGAAAAGGGTTGCACAGCTAGATGAACTGAAGAAGTTTTCACAGTACCTTAAGAAAACTTCCCCGGGGCCCGAAATTTCTCTCGACTGCTATGCATACCCAGCAAGCACACAACGTTGAAACAACGTTGAAATAACGTTGATCAACGTTGATCAACTTTATTTCAACGTTGTTTCAACGTTGTGTGCTTGCTGGGTATAAGCCAACGTCTAGCATGAATTTGCCAAGACCACTCACTCAAAGTCAATTAAATGACTTGACCAGAGATCTGGGTCTTTCTAAAGAGAATGCACAACTTCTTGGTTCCCGTCTTAGTGAGAGCGATCTCCTCTCCAAGGAAACTACCTTCTATTGGTATAAAAACAGAGAAAAAAAGTTTCGAAAGTTCTTTGAAGTTGATTCTTCTTGCTCGTTGGCATATTGCAATGATGTAAAAGGCTTAATAGAGGCACTTAGCGTTCCTTACCAACCAAAAGAAAGGAGGCTCTTTATTGGTTCCTCTAGCAGAAGCCTAAAGGTACTCCTACACATTGGCAATAAAATGGCATCTGTACCTATTGGGATATTTGGACATAAACATGTTAGCTGACTATTGCAATGTATTACATTAATAGGATGAAAATGAGAGTTTTCTTGAAAATTATGTTTTTCTCAAAAAGACTAGGTGTGCTATATTTCAATAACCTGAGCTGATTAAGCAAAATGAATGTCATATTCGGGTTTAGAAGGCCAATTTCATTAGGAATTACCTAAGAAACCCCCCAGGAACAGAAATTTTTTTTCAAACGCAGCCCTGTGGAATTAAAACAGCACCAATCGAAATGAAGTTGATGGACTTGTGATTTTTGGAGTTTCAATGGTTTGAAAAAATGCCTAATAGTCAGAGTTTTAGATTTTTATCTTGTTCACTTTCGATAGAATTACATAAGTGCAGAAATGATCATAGCTTTTATACCGTCAAAAAATGGAATTGTGCTGTTTAAGATTGTTAACAATTTTTGGTATCCAAATATATGGATTGCAATACAAACAAAAGTTTGTGTTGCAATCAAATATTTGGATACAAATCTTGCATTTTATGTTGTTTTTTAAAGGTCAATACAACGAGGGAGTTATTGTATCCCTGGTTACAGCAGAAAAAAAAGATTTAATGCTAATTAGATCATCACAAAGCAGAGCACCATTTAAGAAGTTCAATTTTTTTTTGATAAAGTGTCAAAAATAAGCTTCTATTAAAGTTATATAAAAGGTTTTATTATTAAATAATAAAACCTTTTTTTGAACCAATTTTTTTTTGATAAAGTGTCAAAAATAAGCTTCTATTAAAGTTATATAAAAGGTTTTATTATTTAATAATAATTTAATAAATATATTTAATAATAAAAAAAAATTGAACTTCTTAAATGGTGCTTTGCTCTGCTTTTTTGCTGTTTTAAACAAATTTTGTTTAAAACAGCAAAAAACCAAACGCCAACGCGCAATTAAATTCAATGCTCTTTTACAAGTTAAACCGGTTATTTCTAGTAAAAAAAAAGTTCTGTCAGTTGTTTTAAAAAATAGCGTTTTATTGAATTAATGATAATAAAATATTTCCAGATGCAAAAAAATAAACAAACTGTTTTAAAACAATATTTGACTTGGCAGTATCGTCATTTCATAGCCGATATGAACAATGTAAATGCATCATAGCACATTTTGGTTTTTAAGCAAACTTCAAGAGTTAAAAAAAAAAAGTTTATCAAATTTTAGTATAAATCTCAATGAGCATAAAGCTTCTCAAGGATTTACTTACGTTAACAGTAGTAATGTTTGTAAAACTCCTATGCTAATAAAAGAAAATAAGTTTTTTAAGAATAACCTCACATCAAAGATTTAGTTTAAAGAAAATAACCCTATTTCCTAACAATAAATTACTCAGTTCTTAAAAGGTATAAAACTGTCCTTAATGAAATTCAAAAAACTGGTGTATTTATTTGATAATTGTATTACCAATATGTATGGTAAATAATAAAGCACCATAATATATCTCAATGGCGTTTCGATGTAGGCTTGAGAGGGGATACATGCCCCCCCCCCCCCCATTCAAAGGCTATAGTACTCCTTTAAGGAGCTAAATTACAGTTTTTCCAGTTTCTTTCTTTACTGTAAAAATGCTACGTGAATTGGTCAAGAACTAAATTAACAAAAATGACATAAATAAATCTGCATGATTAATAAGAATACTGAGTCTAGCATTCTTGTATGAAAAACCAATATTATTTTATAACATCATCCATCAAGAAATTATAGAACAAATATGAAAAATAAATATGTAATTCGAATCCTCTATCAATCCAAAGTCCTCAAAGTAAACATATAAACTGTCACACGAGCGATATTTTAAACACTCTTTTTTCTTTGTTTTTTTGTTTTTTATTTATTCAGGTTTTTGCTTCTATGGTTTCTTTAACAACGAGCATCTTCTAAATTTACTTAAGAATGTGAGCAACAAAAACTTCCGAAATTTTTATTAAGGGAAAAACTTTTTTTTTTGCCATTACGAAAGAAAACTTTTTAATTTCTTTTCACAAAAAAATTTGTACCAACTAAGTTTGAGATAAAAAGTTGTATTTAATAGCATAATCCTTATTTTTAATATTTTCCATGCAGCAGCTTGAAATTGATTCGATTAGTTTATTAACTTTCTCTAAAGTATACTCTTCTTGTGTATACTTAAGCCGAACGAAAAATAAAATTTGTTTAAAAATAACTTGCGAATTCATTTACATTATGAAATCGAGGTTTACTTCCCTGAGAAATAATTTTCTCACGAAAAATAATTTTATCGAATACGAGATTTTGTTATGAGCAGTATTTCTATGCAATTACAATTGATTTGTGTACCAATATGATATTAGAGAAAGATTTCCATGGAGCGAAATATTTCGCGCAACGCGATTTTTTTCGTCGCGAATGTTTCTGAGCATGCGCACAAAAATATTTTTCATCGCCAGACGATTTTTTTACTTTTCGCAAAAAAGTTGGATAGATTTCAACTTTAATTGTTGCGAATTTATTCCCTTAAATAAGGAACCAATCAGATCCTTTAAAATATGCAAACTCAGCAATCTTGTTGAAAAACACACACATCGAAATTGTTGAAAATAAAATAAATTTAAAAATGGCCGACAACAACCTGTTAATAAAGTGGTTGAGAGACAGAGATGTCTCTCAGACGGGCTGTGATAGATAAAAACAGATAAAAGATAAAAACACTTCTTTTCAATATGAAATACGGTGAACAAGAAGAAATTTAGATTAATATATTCATATGTATATATATGAATATATATTAAAACTTTTAGGTTTATATGCTCCATGAAATACTTCTTTAGATGAACTGATCTTTTTAGATTGAAATGAAAATTATTGTTTTAAAATTAAAAATTTAAAGCTATTTTTGAAGTGTGATACAGTAGTTAATATATGATTAAAAGCATATGTGCCAACTGTTAAAAGTTAATCTTGCAAATGAATTCCACCGATTCAACTGTTACTTATAAATCAAATGTATAATATTTGTCTTTAAATAATATTAGCTTTAAAAGTGTCATAATATTTCGCTTTAAAATTGTTAGAAATTACCCTGAAACTATATGGTTTATTATTATGTTTTTTGTCACCTTTAATAGTAAGTTTTGAAGTTTATTTCCATAAATTTATGAAGATGCTTTTTATCTCATGACTTCTTTTTTATTTCCTCATGCTTTATTTTTATGTGTAAAGTTATGCAAATATAAATGCATTACACAAATAAACATTTGAATCTAAACGACTTTGTTTTTTATTAAGAGTAACAATATTTTTAGTTTAACTTCAGAAACTTTACAGAAGTAATAATATACAGTTTTTGCTCACTTTTAAATTGAGACAGGAACTGATTCGTTGACATTTTTCTTTTTTTCATAAGAAAATTATGCAAAGCTACAACCGCTTGAGTAATTAAAATAACTTTATCGAGATTAGCAATAATTGGCTTGCGAAATATACGAAAGCGTGTTGTTGCAATACCAAATGTATTTTCTATAAACCTTCTGACTCTTGAAAGTCTGTAATTAAATATTCTTTGATCTAAAGGAATATTTTTATTACGATACGGTTTCATTATGTGTTTTTTTAAACCAAAAGCATCATCAGCATCTAAAACACATGGTAATATTTTTTCAAAAAAACCAATATTTTTGGGATCAGGAAAATTTAATTTATTATTTTCAATTGCATAACCAAGACTGCAGTTAAAACAAATACCATCGCTCTGTCTTCCCGAGTCACCAATGTCTAGCATAGCGAATTCGTATTTAGCATTACAAACTGCTAGAAGGACAATGCTATGCGTTTTTTATAATTAAAATATTTTGACCCTCCATTATGGGGAGCTTGTATAATAATGTGCTTGCCATCTATTACACCTATAGCATGCGGAAAATCCCAAATATTTTCAAATTCTTTTGCAATTGACTTCCATTCACGTTTTTCTGATTGGACGTGTAGAAAATTCCTCTCTTTCAATGAATTCAAAATGGCTGCACACGTTTCACTAATAATTCTACTAATAGTGGAAACACTGTTTCTGTAACTTGCAGCAATAGTACACTGAGCATCTCCTGTTACAAGGAATCTAAGTGTTACGGCCAACCTCTCACGTGGACTAACAGGATCTCTCATTATAGCTCTTTGTTTCACAATGATAAGCGCAACAAACGCAAGCAACTCTTCTTAAGTTGTTGGAGACATACGAAAATGCTTAATAAAGTATTTTTGGTCGTGCAAACGTAAAACTTGAACTAATAAATGAAACTCTCCTTTCTGTAGGAGTTCGGCATAAATTTTCCTTACCCAAAATCGTTTCTTTAATTTTTCTCGTTTCATTTGCAGTTTCTTTAAAATAATTATTTTTCTACTAATCAATAACAACCTTTTTCTTATTAATGACATGTTTTCAAGCAAAAAAAAGCGTGCCAACTTGATGGTGGAAATAAAAATTCTGATTCGGCGAAAAACGAGCCGCGAAAAAATTCGTTTCGCACGAAATAATTCGCTCCGTGGAAATCCGTCTTTAGGTTGTGTTTGTTTTTGTTTTTTTGAACTGCAAATATCCCATAATGCAATTAATTTTAGGAAATAACCTTTGAGAAAACCTTCGTTTTCGCTTCGCTTTTAGTTAAAACCTTCGTTTTCGCTTCGCTTTTAGTTTTTTCACCTTCAAATGTTTGAGAACTTCTCGAAGACCAACCACAAACCGTCTTTTTTGTTTAAACTGAGAAAAAAAGAAATCCGCCTTTAAGTTGTATTTTTTTTTTTTTTTTTTAAACTGATATCCCATAATGCATTATTATCGTTTCAATGAGTTTGAATTTTAGGAAATAACCTTGGTGAAAACCATCTGGGAAAAATAAGGTTAAAAAGAAATCCAATGGAATTTATTTTACAAAATTTTTAAATAACTATGTAGATCTATAAAATATTTGTATTCTGATGTATCTATAACGAATCATTAGCTTTTATGAAGAATATCTATTTCGATTTAGTTTTATTATATAAAAAAATACTTCCTTTAGAAGTATTAAGTTTATAGATAACTGTCCCTTAAAGTATTTTGTACACAAAACTATACAATATTTTTATACACAAACATAATTTTGAAAATGTCACCTAATACAATTACTTCATAAGATCTTATGTTAAATTTTGTTGTTTTGATTACTCTGACTGTGAACAATCAAATAAATTTACAGTGAGCTCCTATTGTTAAATTGTTGAAAGGAGAGCTTGCTCAATTTCTGTTGCTTATTGAAATTCTTGTCAATTTTTATGTATTATAGTACAAGACAGAAAATGTTTGACATTAACTGATAAATATTAGAACTACGTGTCCATGTTTTGAAATAAAAAATCTTAAAATGCATTTTTTGACAAGAAATAACAATTATTTTTTCTTATTATTCTTATTATTATTCTTATTAACTTATTATTTCTTTCAAGAACAAACAATTTTTTTTATTGATTCATTTTGAAATATTTAAGACATTTTCAAAAATATCTTTAAACTTAGATTTTTTCAGATTTTTAAATTACAAATTTTTTTCAATAATATTTTTGAAAATTATTTTAACATGGAATAAATGTATTTGCATTTTGGATAAATTACCACAGATAATAAAATTCATAACTTTTTAATTTTGCAATACATGTTTTTTTCTTTACTTATGAACTCTGCAGTACATGTTTTTCAGGGTATTTCATTGTGTATTGTTTTCCAGTAAGAAGAAGTTATTTTTTAGAACAAAACTTGGAATTGATTTGCGTTACAAAAATGCTAAGACCAAAAGAAATTATTTAGAAACATTTTAAGTCGCCAATGGTTCTACTTAGCTTTCAAAATAGAAACTATTCCAGAAGCCATATTCTAATATAAATAGAAATACTTCTGGCATGCTATTCTATTTGTATTTTAAAAAGAATCTTTCAAAGTCAAGCCAATAAAAGGAGCTTCTTTTTTGACCTCAAATTCATCTAAATCTTCAATCTAAGCTGAATGGGACTCCTAAGAAGAAATGCCTTGAACATCAAAGATGGAAATGAAACCATCCACTCTTAGTGGAAAAACCATGAGGACAAATGTATTAAAAAAGGAGATAGCTGTGCATTCCTGCTTCTTCAAGCACTGAGAGAGCTTTTTCACCTGGTGTCAGCATTGTGTCTTTTAAGAAAACAAATACTTAAAAGAAAAAATGCTCCAAATGGGAAATGTTGACAAACTTTTATTTGTTCAACAAAATTTTCACAAATTGATGATTCACCATTTGAAACTTGTTTCAAATAACAAGTTTGACTCTGCTCCGCAACCTGATAATGAAATGCTAATTTCCGGACAACCACAATATCCAATAACCAGCTAACACCTAAAGCCACATATTTTCATTCTTTTTTTTTGTGTGTGTGTGTCATTCTTTGTCTTTTGGTGTATTTTTTAATTTTAAGTAAAAATCACCAACAAAAAGTTGAAGCTTAAACATGAAGAATTTTAGATGTTTGATAAATATATTTTGAAATAAACTTGTAATTTTTACCCAAAGTCATATTTTTCACTTTAGATTATGAAATCTTTTTCATTATGCTTTAATCCAATCTTGGTATTTCTTCATGGTATTGTATTTTCTTTAGACATTCAAAAATCAATACAAGAATGAAAAAGTCTTGACATTGGTCTTGAAATGATTTTTTTCCAAACACTGATGCTTAAATACAATGTAAATGTTACATAGAAATACTAGCTTTTTTTGAAATTACAATATTTTTTAATATTTTCAGAATTAAACATCAATAGATAACAGTTAATGGAAAATAAAAATTCATGGAAAACAAAGCATGCACTTGTGGCCTTTCATCCACTGTTCAAGAGGTTTGTGCTAACCAAAATTATTTTGCTACATACTATTTTGATCAATATTTTACTTAAGATTTTTTTATGTGAATTTAGCCAAAGTATATAATCTGGTGCAGAATTTAAAAATTTATGTTAATTTAATTAATTTGTTAGTTGGTAAGAGTTAACCACCAGTGGCAAAAAGATTATAAAAAGGTTGCTTCAGCTCTTGATGAATGTAAAAACAAGTTATTGAATGTTGAAAAGGAAAAAATTATACTTGAATCAAAAGGAAAAATTGAATCTCCGCCTTTTAAACCTATACCACCAAGTCCTGTAAATACCAGGAATGACTCTGCGTCCATTGAAGACATTGAGGCATTAAAGCAACAAGTTAGTTTATCCTTGTATTTTTCACTTTTAATAAAACCAAACTGTAGAAATATTTTTAAGTACATTAATCATTGGGTATCATAGTTCACAATGAAATATTTACAATCTGTGTAATTTTAAGGTGATGACTTATAAAGAAGATTTCATGATGACTAACAGAGAACTTCAAAGAACTCGCAGTGAATTAAAAGAAACTAAAGCTGAGTTAGAAAGGCAAAAAGATAATACAAAAAAAATCTTGTCTGAAAACCATGATCTCACAGAAAATTTTTACCGTATTGAAAGAGAGAAACAGCATATCCTTAATGAATTGCAGCGTTTAACTAATATGAGCTCATTTCAGGTAATAATAAGAGTTTTCTGTCATGAATTTACTACTGGTTAAACAGTTAATTTTTGAAATTTCTATATTGAAGAATAAATGTTTAATTGATCAAGTTCTGTGTTAAATGTTAATTTTTAACACACAATTTGTTAGAACACTGTTAAGGAAGTCTGAACTGTTTGAAATACATCTGTTAACTAAACTTGTTTAGTTTCAAGATCAAACCCAATTTAAAGGTTATGTGGAACGTGATTGATGTCATAATGAATTATACTCTGAACTTTCTTATTATATCACAGTTAAATTTTTTTTATCAGTTTAATAAATTTGATAGAATACAACAGCGGAAATTCAGAAATTACGATGTAGTTAAATTTAGGAACCAAAAAACTAAATTTTTTCTTCTTTTCGAGAGACATGGTTCTAATCATCTTTTCTTTTTTTTTTTTCTTGTTTTATTTTCATGAGGTGGTAATAAAAGTGTAATTTTAAGATTAAATGTTTACTTTGTTATAAGCGTTTTAATTGTTTATTTAAAAAATTTTGTAACACTTCTTATTGTGTCTTGTTTTACCTAGCATTACCTTATATTAACTACTTATATAACTTATTAAGTTGCACGCACAGATACTATTGTAAGCTGTTGATTTCTATTTTGTTTGTTATTACGATAAATTCTGTTTTTACTGCTCATACAAAACAGTTAATAATGCTGACTTTTCTTGTTATATGCTTACAATTGCATTTATTTTTAAACTTAAATTTTATAGAAAAACTAAAATGATTAGATAAGTGCTTGCAAGATTATTTTTTGCAGTAATAAGGTGCATCAATTTTCTTTTCTAATTTCGATTCTCAAAGAGGTTTTTCTTAGAGTAGGAAGGAAAGTCTTGACTAGATTCGGCGCCAACCACTATTTTAGACTTAGTGACAGTATTTTGTTGTTTACAAGTTTGCTGACCACGTTTTAGAAAATGAAATTGTTTACGTACTGTTCTTGTAGTCTTTTTTGTTCAGAATACCCAAATAATGTTAAATCTGGTGAAATTCTGGCACCTGAATTATTGGTTATGGCATTATAAATAATTTTCCTTTTAAAAAAGAATACAGATTTTGCGTAATGCAATGACAGTAGGTAAAAATAAAAACAATACGCGCCACATTTGATGTGCTTATCTAAAGATATATTTCTGTAGGTTGCTAGGTCTCTTGTGGCAAAATAGGATAATGCCAGCTTTTTTTATAAAAACATCCATCCAAGTGCAGCTCTTGTAGGAGTTTAGTCACTTGCCAATATTTTTTGATAGATGATTTTTTGGAGAAATTGCCTAAAGACTTTTATCGCTGTTGATTGTGATTGCGTCAATTTAAGGTAAAACTCATTGTCGCGAAAGAGATTTTTTTTAAAAAAAATTTCTAAGGCAGCCGGACTGTTGCATAAACGCAAGCAATTTGGCTTGTATTCCGTTCATAATACATTTTAATAGACTTCTCTTCTTTTTGAAATTGATACTTGAAACATATAGATGCACTGTTTCTGAAAACAGTCAAACTTCCAAAGGGCTTGCTTCTGTGAAACTCAGTCATGATGGATGAATATTCTTGTTTTTCTTTTTACATTTGTTTTTCGTAATACATGTATAAGTTTCCCAAATATAAATGTTTCTGAAAGAAGAGACAGGTTATTGTTTCTAGAACCCGTTAAAAGCGTAAACTAGCTTTACATATCATTTAAGTATACGGACATTTAAGATATATTTATCCGTAGGAAAGTAGAATCTTATTGGAATCTGAAAAAAAAAAGTTATTATTATAAAAATTGATGGTTGATGAAGAGGTGTCCTTGCAATTAACCGTTTCGGAAATCTAATAACAGGACAGCTGATCCTAATGCGTCATTTCGTTGACTTTCTGCAATAATAAAATGCGGTAAAAATTTAATTGCTTTTATTCGAAGAGTATTTAAGAGAACTATTGTTCTTTCAAAAGGTTTGTCTATCAATTAAGCTGTCATAATTTTTAACCATTTATATACCAAAAATTGCAGGAGACTGTCATTACGAATAAATCTGCCAGCGATGTTACTATTGTCAACATTACAAAAAGAAAAAAGCTATGCACAATGATGTTAAGGCGCCATTTACGAAAAATGCAACGATAAAATTACGCGAAATTAGAGCATCCCGCCATATGACTCGCGGGAATCTCGTACGAGATTTACAAGATTTACGATGGCGATGCATCGGTTTATAAGCAAAAGTGCGTATTTGGATTTTTTTCCATCGTAAAAATACGCGACCGATGGTCAAAATAAAGTACGGTAATTAATCGAAAAAACCTTCATAGAAATTTTGGAAAAATAAAAACTAAGCATGGAATTCTCGAAACTATTTTTGTTTCGATACGTTACGAAACGAGACTCGTAACGGAACTCTTCTCGAAATGTTTTTGAGTTACGAGAGTAAAGTTTTTAAACTTTCGAGAAATTTATTTCGATCGGGTCCCGGTTGTTACGAGAATCATTACGAGAACGGTTTCGAGTTTCTCGTAATGATTCTCGTAACAACCGAAACTCATTTTTCCCAAATTTTCATTTTCTCATTACGAGAATTATTTGTGTTTCGGGATATTTCGGGATATTTCGAGTTATTTCGAGTTCCAGAAATGATTTGCAAAAAATTTGATTAACCAGTTAATCAGTTGAAGTACGCATTTTTAGGACATTTGACGAGCGCGACAGCTGAATTTTGTTTTCTTTTTTTAAAAAACACAATTAAAGGTTGAAAATATCAATTTAAAGTCTTTTATTATATTACTTATCAAGACTAGGGTTAGGACTATTGTAATTGTAATTGTAAAAATTAAATACAATTACACATTACAATACAATAAAATTGTATCGTAATATTACAGAAGATTAATTCTTCTGCGGCTGAAAATTCAGCCACTTATAGACTAAAAATTGCTTCTGCGGCTGAAAATTAACGCATGCGCAAGTATTCATATTAATTTACTTCATTTTCTTAACTTAAATATCATTGTGAGATATCTTTTAGGAATTTGAAGAGAATTTGAAGATAATTTAAAAAATACAATGAGCGACCTATCGATTGGAAAATCTTTTGAGAATTTAGTTTTTTTTTGATGTTATCATTTATTTGTCATTTCGATGTAACTTTGCGCATGCGTTAATTTTCAGCCGCAGAAGCAATTTTTAGTCTATAAGTGGCTGAATTTTCAGCCGCAGAAGACTCAAGCATTACAGAAACAATAACAAAATTTTACTTTAGTAATGTATTGTTGTGATGAAAAACAATTACAATAAGTATTGTATTGTTTTTCTTCTAACAATACAATAAAATTCGAGAACTATTGTATTGTTTTAATGAAAACAATTACAATAACTATTGTAGTGTATTACTTTACATTAAAGTAGAAAAGCTAACGTATTTTAACGTATTTATATTCATCTCTTAACGTATTTATATTCATCAGTTTTTTGTTAATTTTTTAAAAAGTAAATGTACTATGTATAATTTAAATAATGTATTTTTTTAAAATTTTATTAGACTGTTTCAATGGTCGAGCGGTCTGAGGCATATGTCCCGTTATTAGAAAGTCGTGAGTTCGATCCCGAACAATCTATGACGTTTCGCGATTTGACTATTTCTTTAACTTCATCACTTCTTCAAACTACGTCACATTGCAAAAGCAAACCATCCTCAAAGCAAATTATGACCATTGAAAATTTTTTATTAATATTTTTTTCATTTTCTCGATATGTATCGAAATTCAGCTGTTGCGCTCGTCAAATGTCCTAAAAATGCGTCCTTCAACTGATTAACTGGTTAATCAAATTTTTTGCAAATCATTTTGGGAACTCGAAATAACTCGAAATATCCCGAAATATCCCGAAACACAAATAATTCTCGTAATGAGAAAATGAAAATTTGGGAAAAATGAGTTTCGGTTGTTACGAGAATCATTACGAGAAACTCGAAACCGTTCTCGTAATGATTCTCGTAACAACCGGGAATTTCCCGTAACGTAACCGAAATGTTACGAGAAATTAGTTGATTTTTCGAAATCGCTCTCGTAACTGATCGAAACCTCTCGTATCGTAACGTAACAATTTTCTCGATTGATTTTTCCCGAAACGTTTCGAGAATCCCTAGCTTAATAAAAACATCAAAATTCTTACGAGGTCTCTCGAGGTACGATGTAATTTGATGATTTATCACGAGATTTCACTGTAAATACGAAGTATTTCTAATAATAAGATGTATTTGATTAAATTGCGATGGTAATCTGTAAAAAGAGTGAATTAATTGCAAAAGCCGATTTAGATTTTCGCAAATTCCCTCCGCATTTAAACACTCCATCGGAAATTAATCTGAAATTATTTTCCTAAGGAGAGAAAACTTGTAAAGCTATAAAAGCTCTAATTTGATTAAAGTTTTTATATTTAGTTGCTACAAACCTATTAGGGATAGCTATTTTACTTACTTTGATGTAAAAAAAGTTACTTTTAAACAAATATTACTTTACATAACTTAGAATAAATTATCAAATATATTTATATTTAAAAGTAATTCATTTTTTAAAAAGTAGCATAGTAAAATAATATATTACAAGTAAAAATTACTTACATAAAGTTAATTTTAAAAATTCGTAACTTTTACTTGTTAAAGTAATTTATTATTACTAGTAAAAGTAATTAACATAAAAATGTTATTTACTTTTTCTTTGTCTATGTAAATCAATTTAAAATTAAGTCATGTGAAAGTAATTTACTTTAAAAAGTAATTTAGATTTAGATGGTTTGCGAAATGTAAATGAAATGTAAAAAAAAATAGATTTAATCTTTTTATTTTCCGATTTTTTACGATGGTTTGTTTTTTCTTCTGTTCTTGCTTGCCATTTTTTTATTGGTATTTTATACGACATATGCAGCAAGGATTTAAAAAATCTGATTCTGGCGTGCAGTATTGATAGCCTAAATTTCAGTGTTTCACGGCTTTCTGTCGTTTTTTTATTCAAGTCATTAAAATCTTTTGAAGTTTGCCCACATATATAGCATCTCATTGTTGATGTCGTATTTGTAGCAGCATTGCAAATTTTTCCATCAATCATAGTAAAAAGAAATACATGCTTTATTTGCAAATTACCACCAAAAGCGTTTGTTATTTCACTTTTTCTCAAGCCTTTTATTTCGTTCTCTACGCATTCGATTTCATCATTCGTTACGTCTTTGCTCTCCCAAATAAAACGGATTCTTATTGGTCGGCAATACCTTGTAGATGATGGTGCTGGGTTTTGCCAAAGCACCTTCTTTTGGTTACCAATATGGCATATGAGCCGTAGGGGCACAAAAGAACTTTGAAATATCTTAGCGTCGCTATCATCGCTGTTTTGAAATTTTTGTTTAAACGTTTGTTGTTGCGAGCCATCACAACCCCATTTCGAAATCAATTCTAAATTATTTCTTTCTTTTTCATTTAAAGTTTCAATAATTTCATTCATATAACAACATAACCGCTTTGACCTGTGATCCAAAAGATCTTGTAATTTAATTTCTGAACAAGTTTCTGTAACTGTTATCAATTCTTCTGGTGGATAACATTCCTCTTTGGCTTTTTTTTATAAGTGAATAACATGGATAGATATTCTTGTTGGCTCCATGAATAATTTCATATTGTTTTTTAGTCATATCAGCTTCCACAAAAATTGACAACGCTTCTGATGGTGTGTGCTTTTTAATGATATCTTCAGTAGATGTGTCACTCTTTCTATATTGTTTGGCTTTTGTTGGTGTAAATAAAATTTCCTTTATAACGTTAGACGCGTCACTGTTCCCTGCAGCACGTTGACTCATTTGAGCAGCATACATTAACTGCCCACAAGGTATATGTTCCCTTAAAACCCTTGTTTTTCGCCTTCTCGTTGGTGAACTCGATTCACAAAATTCTTTTGACGGTCGGCCGGGTTTTGCTACCGTCCAAGTTGGTAGAGCTATGGTGGTATTGAGCCATTGTTTGTTATTTTTTAAAAAACGCTCTCTTTTACGGTTAGCGTTATCCCATTTTTGTTTAAATTGGAACTTAAAAGGTGAAAAAATGGTTTTTAGTGCACTTTCTTCATTTGCAGGGCATTTAGTTATGTTTTTAAGGTGTTCTAATAAAAACACGAATTTGTCGTCAATTTTTTTCTCGGAACTTTGCTCCAAGACTTCATAAAGTGATTGTCTAGTCATCTATATTACGATAGCTTGAGATTCTACAATAAAAATATGAATTAAATTAAATAAAAGTTTTAATCACAAAAAAAATGTATTTGCCTTATTGACTAAAAAAATTAAAAAAACCTTAGGGCGCGTACATGCGCAACTTTTTTTTTTTAAAATGGTAAATAGAATATCTAAGGTTTACGTGAAGCACAAGCTCGTAGCTTAATAAGGCTTAATTGATATTCAAAAACACTTTTTAATATCGTGTATATAAAAAAAACGTTAAATTTTTTACATCAAATATAATTGATGAGAAATGTGATAGTAACATATAAAATAGAGAAAATAAATATACCAAAAAATTTATCTTACCTTCTCTTTCAATATCAATTATGATTTTTAAAATTTGTCACTAACCACAAACTCAAAAAACAATTGTAATAATGCTCGTCAACAGGAACGTTAAAAAACAATTGAATTCATTACCACAATTACTCGATTTTTAAAGCTGCCCCTATAAGGTGGGAGGGAGATGGGTAACCGAAATGACCATTTAGGGATGTAACCTTTATTAAGCTTTAACAATGCACCAATAAAAACAGGTTTTGACAAAATTTTGAAAATTGACTTTTGATCAACTTTTTCGTATAAATACTCTACTGTGCGACGTTTGGCGGAACATTATTCCGGAAGAAATGTTACCGGAACAAAATGCTCTTCAAAATGTTCCTTGTAGCGTTCGCATGTAAATTCGGCTTGACGGTACATAAAAGGAATATCGCTTAAATAAACGTTAACTACGTAAATAGAATTAAATCGTTATGATATAGCAATTTTCCCTGAAACAAAATAAAGTTATACTTTTTACATATAACTTTTTGATAGTCTACGAGAAGGAAAATTTTTTTTAACGGGTGACAACTAAAAAACGAGACTGGATTTAACGACACAACTCTTTTAAGGTATTAGGTAAAAAAAAAAAGGAAAAATGTTTTAGAAAGTATTTTCATTCTAGTTTTTCTCTATACAATCAGTTATTTTCAATTAAACCATTCCTTCTGACTTTATCATTTAGGCCAGGTATAGACTAAGCTGAACTCCGAATGAGCTCAATATCAACTTTATGAAAGCAATACTTGATTCTAGAGCGTAATTTTTAAAGATTTTCTGCATGACAAATACTCTTATAGACAAGGCCTTTTAAAAAACTCCAGAAAAATTTTGATACGATGACATTCTGGCAAGTTTGCAGGGTTATACGATTTCTCAACAAAATGCACTTTTTTCTTGTTTTGGTATGTGCACATACCTAAGCAAGATTAAAATTTTTGCATAGTGTGATGATGCCAAATCAGGCCAGAATACATATTCACCATCTGAATAATACTTATTAATGAATGGAACAGATCTCTCCTTAATGCATTTCAAGTGAACCTCACATTTTTCAGGTAATTCATTAAAAATATTTAAAATAATTAAAAATTGAACAAACTACGTATATTATTATATTATTTTAACATTGCATGTATACCCTTAGATTCTTCGTGATCATCTTTATTCATCTGTGTGGTATCTGAGAAAACTTACTCTTTTTGTCATAGTTTTGTCAAAAACTGTTTATTAGAAGTTTAAAAATCAAACAACCTGTTTTTCCTTTTTTCTTTACTTAGTTACAAAAATTCTATCAGGAAATGAATTAATCTAAACAGAAAAAATTATTTTTTGTTTTCAAATGTGGAATCTTTTTAACTGAAATGCGCAATATCAAGGGATAAAAACTTTTATAAAGTCTACAACAACTACTTTGGGATGCTGAAATAAAAGGTCAAAACTACAAGGAACTGTTTGATGAACTGCTTAACAGTTACTAAGAATTGCGCTTCAGATTATCACCCCAACTAAACTGTTTACACTATCATCTTGGCTTCTTCCTCTCAAATCTCAGTGTTATTAGTGAGAAGAAATTAGAGAGATTTCAGCAGGACATCCAAGTGACAGAGAAGTGCTATAAAGTTACGGATTACTATCTGAGGTTCGGTCCTTAGTGATGCCTCCATTCACAAAAGACAAAAGTAAACCATTTTTTTCCTGATTTAAACTTTTCCATTCTTGAAGCCTTGGGGCATATGACTTTTAGCCTGTGTAAGTCATTTTCTTTGCAGAGCTCAGTAGGAGTCATCGTTCCGGCCAATTTTGACCGTGTTTGATCCCGACTTCCGAATTCCGTCGGAATAGGAAATTAAAAGAATTTTATAGAGAAACTTGGTGAAAAAGCAAAACTTAAAGTTTCTTATCTGTAATTTTCGTAGTTTTTTTTAGCTGTCTCTATGATTAACAATCTGATGCAATTATTTAGTTATGATATTTTAAATCTTTGTTAATGCCATTTGGATAAAAGTTAATTCTTTTAAAGAGGGAATTGTTTCCGTGTATTTTTACGAGTTTAATAAATACAAACAAAAATGGCCGACACTCAGGACTTAAATCAGATAGGAATTTTAGCTATAATCTTACTTATACTATGTACTTTGACGATGATTCGGTAATTTTTATATATCGATGTAAAATTTTTTTTGATTTAAAAGATTTTTTGATTTTTATATATCGATAAAATATTTTTTTTTTTTTGTCTTCTAGCTATGCCTTTTTAGTTTTTACTGTGTGGTCATTCACTCTTGGAATTGGAGTTGGGTTTGTTTTACTAAGGTTGGTTTTGTATGTTTATAATATTCTTATGTTAAATAGATGTAGTTTTAGTTAGTTAGTACAAAATTTTATATTACATACTTGCCATTAAAAGCTAGTGGTGAATTTGTATGATAAATGTATGTGCAAGGTTATACTATTGCTGCAAAACATTCCTTAAGGTCATTCTTCCTGCTTGCTAATTTCTTTTGTCATAGCTTGTTTAGTTACAATAAAAAGTTCTTTTTCAATTTACTTATGGGATCATTCATTGGTTGAATTTTTTTTCTTTGTTTTTGATAGACTTCATCCTCTTGGAATTATGTTGTTTTTTTGTTTGTTTTTTTTGCTGTTGTTTTATTGTTTTTTTATATATATTTCCTTCTTTAACATAATCATTGACTTCCAAATGTTCTCTTTTTTTTGTGATTTTGAAGCAGCAACTTTAACCATTTTTTTCATTAGATCTATGTATTTAAAATATCTGAATTTTTCTTTATTAAAGTATTACAGGCTTATCCTAAGAATTTTGAAAACAAGCTGTCCCCCATCCCTGATTAGGTAGTGTGTAAACTAAGAAATAATTAATGTATGTCTGATTTTCACCTACCTATTGCATATTACGATAAATAGTTATTTTGCACTTGTGACTCTTAAATGTTTAAATCAATTCTAACCTCATGGGTTGAAGGTTAAGGGTGTGAAAAAAAAGTCTTTTTAGGTGGATATAGAAGAACATATAATGGTTAAATGTAAAAAAAAAAAGAAATTAAAAGATTCTTGAGTAAAAGAATATTATATTTTAGTCATCATTGTTTAGTAGATATTTGAGTGATGCATAATAGCTTTTTAAGAAAAATCATAGACTTTTTGGGGAGAGATGTGAAGAACTGATAATTTAAGAGATTTTTTTTTTTTACTGATTTTGAGAGAAATGAGAGGAACTGATAGAAATGAAAAGAACTGGTAGAATTTTTGAGAAGAATTAGTTTGATTTTTCCAACATTCAGCACAGTGTTTAAAGTATCTGTTAATTCCTGTTATAAATATAGGAAAAATCTGCCATAGAAAATCTAGAAGACTAAGGAGTTATGTGCGTAATTCTAAGATTAGAATTTTTATTTTGATCTAAAGCACTAAGGCATGAACTAACCACTATTTTTTTTTCTAGAAGTTACAAAAGTGTTCCAAATCTTCTTCTGCTTCTTGAGCTTGCTGGAAAAGTCAAGGTGCTGGTTATCTTACATCACTTGCTATTATTAGAATTTATGATCAATGGAAGTTATAATCTTACACCATCCAAGTGAAAATTACTAATAAAAAATTTCTGTCTTGCATAAACTCCATATTGTTATTTGCTTGTATATGATTAAAAGAGGGATTCAAAAGATTTATTGCATAATACTTTAAGATCTCTATAAAAAAAAATTCAATATCTTATAACTAAGAAACTAATATTTCTTAAATAATCAAGAGTTAAACAGTAATATATGTTTAGCTCTTGTCTTGAAAAATTGAAAATAATTTTTTTTTATGTATAAATTTTGTTTAATTTCAGAAAACCACAGAAGTTAAAGAGGTAAAGGCAAAAAAAAAAAGTTGTGCAATTTGTTCCAAAAATGGTTGTTTGCGCCACAAGTATGATAAAATTATATAGATTTATAAAAAATATTGAATTAAAAGTGTGCTCTATCTCTTAGTTTTAAATATTTAAAAATTTTTTAGACCTGATACCTCTAACCAAACTACAATTGTAAGTATATTTTTGTTCATCAACCAATTTAAATGTTTTAAAATTATATAGATAAAGTTTTTTAAAAGAGGTATGTATTTTGTAGAATTACAAATATTTTAGTTACTTGAAATAATTACAAATGATTTAGTTACTTGAAAGTTTGAAAGCACCAAAGCCAATTGATGATGCACTTACTGAGGTACTTTTTTTTTAAACATAAAAATTCTTTTAAGTAATTTTATTACTTTGAGTATAAGTTGTTTTAAATGGTTTTGTTGTAGGTAGGATTTAGTCAATATAAATACATTTTTTTCTATACCTTTTTATCCACTATTTAAAGTTAGATCAATATAAAGTTCAATCAATAAATGCATTTTAGTTTTTAGAAATAGTCCTTCAAACACATGTTTATTCTTGGTACTGGTAAGCAAAATTTTTTCCTTTATTTTACATACATACATACATACATATATATATATATATATATATATATATATATATATATATATATATATATATATATATATATATATATATATATATATATATATATATATATATATATATATATATATATATATATATATATATATGTATATGTATATATATATATGTATATGTATATATATATATATGTATATATATATATATATATATATATATATATATATATATATATATATATATATATATATATATATATATATATATATATATAAAGTGTTTAAATTTGATCTTCTCATTTCTGTGTGTTAGTAATGTAAAAAATAATTTGAAATAATTCTAATGGTATTTACTGGTAGCTCAAAGTCAATAAAGTGTGACCTTAAAAATCCTTAATTACTACTGTTGGCAAAATTGAATTTTGCTGAAGCAACAGCTTCATTAATTGCAGTGAAAGTTGGTTTATATATATGTAAAATCATAGCAATCTTTCTTCACGGCTCACAATAAAAGCTGTTTTTTTTTCCTCTTGATTTATATATTCTCCATTGAATGCCTGAACTGTAGCTATGTTTTGGTTGACTACACTGTTAATTACATTCGAATTTCTCACTCTGTACTAGCCAACAATGTAGTTGTTATCTTTGTCCCAAATTGGAACTGCTGATCAGGAAATGTTGAGGAATATACAATGTTAAAAAGCTTCATAGTGTGTTTGCTATAAAAAGTCAGAAAGATGCTTACTAGATAATGTGCTATTGAATGCTATTCATTGAGGATAATATGTGGCTCTGCTAGGTTTATCATAGAGCTTCTGCATGTGCAATTTCAAACAGATCCTACTAGCTTTTTGTAAATTGCTTTTCTTTCTCTTTTGGTCACTGAATTCTGATGGATGCATTCTTCTTAATTCCAATTCATGTTAAATGTAGCTGCTTCATTTTAGCTATTATGTGAAAGTTCTGAGGAATTGGACTACATGCCTTGTTCAAGAAGTGAGCTACTTTGTTTTTAATTACTGCTGTAGTTTCTGAAATAGTCTGTTAGATTAAACAAATTCTGCAACACCTGTTGGTTTGTAGAAAGTTTGCTTCCAGTTATTGTTGCTCTATTTTCTCCATACACAAAAAACCTCTGGCAGACCACAACTGGTACTTGCAATTACACCTGAAAATAACATTTGATTCTGTAATCTATATTGTGTGATAATTTGTGTTACATACTTCACTAGTGGCCATAGGAATGGACATCCCTGTAATTTTTACCATTTTTCTTAGAAAAGTTGCCATATCATTTGGTGGATTTAATTATTTATTTTTATATTTAAACCACATCATCTATTTGGCTTATAAGAAATTGCAAATTTTAATCATTTATATCAATCTTAAACATAATTATAGATTATTATTGTTAATTGGTGTCAAAAATGAGTCATTGCTCTGCTAATGGATTTCTCTAGTAAAAGGTGAATGTCTCATTATTTTTGTGCTTTTGTGAAAATTAGTCTTTTTATTGTGATGACTAATAGTTAATTACGTTATTAATTAACATTTTTATCCATAAATCTTTTAAGCTATAAATTCAAGATCATTGTTTTGTAGTCATTTAGTTAAGTTTCAACAATTGCTGGTGAAAAGTTGACAGTGCTCTTGAAAATTTAGTGTGTTTTTTAAAATTGTACTTTTATTTACAATGGTGAAAGGATATTGGTCACCTACAAAGCAATGCAAAGGTGATACATTACGTGGAGAAGGTTATTCGTACATGGAAATCGCCAAAAAGTTGGGAAATGGAGCAATAAAATCTGGAGTGAGGAAGGTGTGCGAAAGGTTTAAGGCAACCAATACCTTCAAAAATATGCCAAAAAATGGAAAAATTAAAAAGACAGCTGCCAACAATGACAGGATGATAATGAAGCTTGCACTTAAGAACCGAAGAGCAACTTCAGCTGAAATTAAAAATAAGAGGCCGCCGGAGTTTCGGTTAGTTCAAGAACAATTTGCCAAAGACTTTTTGAAAATGGTTTAAAAGCAAAAAAACCCCAAAAAAAAAACATATTTAAACAAAATACAATTAAAGAATTGTTTGATTTGGGCAAAAGAACACAAGGAGTGGACAAAGGAAGATTGGGCAAGAGTTATTTGGAGTGATGAAACCAAAATTTCCGTTTTTGGAAGTGATGGTATCAATTATGTGAGAAGAAGGCTTGGTGAAGATCTTTTACCTGAGTGAACATTGGTTACAATGAAGTATCCCATAAGTATAACGATGTGGTGATGCATGACCAGATATGTTGTGGGTCATATCCACATTGTGGATGGTATTTTAAACACCAGTATCACAGTTGAATTAAAACAATTATTCACTCAAGAATTTATTTAATTTGATGAAAATCTTTAACCAAAAAATGTTTCAGGTTTTAGACACAATGCGCTGTTTTTAATATTTTGCTTCACAATACATATCACATCATGAAATGGGAAAATATTTAGCTGAATAATAGTAGAAAAAAAAAGCTGAGGAGAATCGTGCAGCTTAGATGATGTCTTTACTTCAAATTATGTTGGAGCATAAACCTGAACAATAAAATAGACTAGTTTTTTTTAAGACTGGTTTGGTTGATTTTCTCTTGTATATAAATAGAGAATGTGAATAGCTAGAATTAACTACCTTGCATGGTTACATGGGGCAATTTTATAAGCAGCCCATTTATCAGCAACTTTACCAGACCCTGTTCCTTTGCAATACTCAAATAAAAGTCTTTGATCACTACTAATGTCTTTCAGTACTTCTTCAGGAATATACCCATCAACTATTTGAGTTGTGACATCTTTTTCAGCATATCTTTTGCCAAGAAGGCCCTTAAAGCTTCCTGGTCCAGTTGTTTTAACATCTAGTTTTTTAAAGCTTTTAAAGGAAGTTTGTTTTGATGTAGCGCACACCCAATGAGGTGCAGTTTTCATTTTAATAACTCTTCAAATTTTACCACAAAACCACTTATTGGACCAGTATTGGTAGCAGTATTATCAAGAAGAACTGCCTGATTACTATCAACACTGTTAAATTCTTGTGAAACGCTGAATGCTTTTTTTTGCAAGTACTAAACCATTTGTACCAATAATAAGAACTGTTCTATGAGTCAAATAGGTTCCACCTTAATAAGTAAATGTGAGGTGATATTCAAGTTCAATAGATTTTTTAAGCAATTCTCCTTCAGGTGAGTTTATTATGCTAGAAGTTCAAATTTGCTATCTACACCAAGGCAAATTAATTTTTTTTTTTTTCTAGATCTTTACCTTCACTTACTATCTTTACTTGTGCTTTAGCCCTATCTAATTTGCAATTGTCAATCAAGATGCGATTGATATCAACATCTTTTCTCAAGAAATGTTAATGTCATGTAGTAAAGCATTTGCAAGAGCTGCACCTAAGTTTCATGAGCACTCATTTCTGACTAATTCCATAGCAAACTTGGGAAATTAAAGTTGTGATATCCATGAAATTTCTTTATTGGTTGCCATTTAGCTTCTTCCTGAAAGAAATTGCAGCATGCAAAACAAGTTTTCTATTTGCATGAAAAATAAAATATTTCAATAAAATTACAATAAGTTTACCTAAGTTTCAGTTGAATTGCTAGTTTCTTCAGATGACTTTGTATGTTGTATTCTGCTTTATCAACTACTCTTTGAGATAGTTGTTGTTGCTCATTATCAATCCTCTTGTTTCTTTTGAAAACTACTCTATCAACTGAAAAAAGTTGATATGCTCCCTTTGGATCAGTTTTCTGCCTCTGATCTTGAAGATAAACTCTATCTTATTTGTCGGTTTTTTGCCTTTCAATTGATCAAAATGTTCCCAAAGATTTTCTATTAGATTTAATTCTGGGTTTTGAGAAGACCTGTCTGAAGTAGGAATATTTTTCAATTTGAAAAAGTTTTTATAGAATTTGCCCAGTGCTTTAGATTATGGACAAAATACCTCGTAGTTAGATTTTCCATCAAGACTATTGTCTTGCTGAAAAATCCAACTACGAGGTATTTTGTCCATGTCTCAGCATAACATTCTTGATTATATCTAAATAAACATTCTTATCCGTTTTGCCTTCAATGCAATGAAGAAGACAAATAGAATCATGACTGAAAGATCCCCAAACCATTTATTGCCACCATGTTTAACTGCTGGCATTTGATACTTATGAGCAAATCTTTCATCTTTTAGTTGTCTCAAGTATTTGATACCATTGCTACCAAACATACAAAGTTTTGATTTGTCACTGAATAAGACTTTTGATAATTCTTTGATCTTTTGATTGATAATTTGATGATCTTTTGTAAATTTTATTTGAGTGAGTATTTAAAAATATTATTGGTTTCTTGGCAGGACAATGACCAAACAAATTATGCTGATGCAGGCGACATTTTGTAGTATCTACACTGCACTTAACAACATAATTATTGCTTAAAATGATATTTAATTCGACAGCATTTCTGCAGGAATTTTGTTTTTATTTTCTTACCAAAGTTCTTTTTTGATGTTCTGTAGTTATCTTTGGCCTGCCTGGACAATGTTTGTTTTCAAGTGTCTTTTGGTCTCTATATCTCTTAACTAGTACACTAATTGTTGCTTTAGCCACATAAAGCTCAAAAATTTTCTTATAATGAATCTTCTCTACAGCATGTATTATTAAAATTTTTTTTTCTCTTGACTTTCCCATTATTTTTTAAATTTAATTTCTTAATGAAATTTTGATTTTCTTAATGGGGCATGGAATTATTTATAAACTTTTATACGGTTATGTTTTCAATAAAATTTCTTCCTTACATTACAGGTTATCATTTTTTAAAGTAAATCATACTATGTAAACACATTACAGGAACAATTGTTGAAAATTTTATTCATTTTAAGTGAAAAGTCAAAAAGATTGGACAAAAAAACTTGAAAAATTTAGCTGTTTATAAACTTATGAAATAAATTATTGATGCTACTTTTATTTTTTAAAGGTGTATACCTTTAAAAAATAAAAGTAGCATCAATAATTTATTTCATGTATTTAAATGTAAATTAATGTTTTTTTAAATGCTGCTCAATTTTTTACACTGAATTTATTTTTTCCTTCTAAATTTCAAGGGATATGAGCCATGACCAAGGAATGATAGATGAAATTCGTTCAATGATTCGTCTTTGTGCAGCAGTTGTTTTTAGCAGGATTCAAAAGGTGAATGACAAAAAAAAAATTTAAAGATTTATTTTCCTGTTGCATATTAGTGAAAATTGCAGAAAAATTTGTCAAAAAGTTCTAATTGCTATAGAAAAAAGCAGAAAATGATAGATCACCAACAGATTGACAATTATGGAAAGAATTAACTAGTGGCTTGATTACTTTAGTTGTATCCCTGTAGCTTTTTTAACTCTTTATGTTTTTGACAAATGTTTTATTTTATAACAAAATTTCAAAGTAAGAGTTGACAAGCATTTGCACCCCTCCTGTACAAAAAAGAAGTTTATGAAATCCTTCATAAAAAATCTTTTCTGATTCTATCCCATGGACCTTCTGCAAAATAATCAAAAAGTAAATTTTCAAATTTAGTTTGTTATTTTATATATATATATATATATCTTTTTTTAATCATAATTACTTAGAATTTTGATTGAAAAATTTTTAACTTAATAATACTAATTAACTGTTTTTAAATATTTATTTGCAACACAAAATGTACTAAAGTATGTCATAGTTCATCTTGTTACATTAGCATTGGTTATTTTACATTCCAATATATAATCACACTTTAGCATTATATATTGTTAAATATATTCTTTTATGTATCCTTAATTAAAGTCTAAACATGTTTTGAAAAAAATTCTAATACAGCATCCTACAGATGCTTAGGATAGTCTGGTTAAACAAGTGATGACAGTTTTTTGTTCAAAAATTCAGAAGAAACTCTGTAATTGCTCTTGCCACTCTGCTCTGAGTACATTCCCATACTATTATCAACAGTGATCATTAAACAGAGAACCAGCTAATCATACAGAACATGTGTTTTGAGAGTTATGGACAGGTTTAGAGTAAGATATGATGATATAAGTTTGTCTACTAGATAGGCTGCATCTCCCTTTTCCTTTCCATTCCAAAACAACTTTCAACAAGTTTATATATAGCCCTACATGCTAATATGTAAAAAAGCTTTTTCTTTGAGGACATCCTAAGCCAGGAGCATTTCAGAGGTTTTGAGAAGTTTCCTACTGGCATTTTCCTCAAAGACTTGTCTATGGAAATTCTTGGATACCAAGTTGAGCTTTTTAGGCCAGCTTATGACATTTTCATATCCAAGAAGAGGAACATTGTCATCAAAGAATCTATGTTTTACAAAATGCTCAAAGGCTTTTTAACTCACCAAAGGGGCAATTATCTAAGACTCTCAAGTCCATCTCCTTTTCTATTAGTTATTGATTGTGCTGCTAATGAACTTTCTATTGAATTTATTTCCATCAAAATCTTGACAGAACCTTCCAATCACTCTCTTTAGACTGCCGTAAGTTCCCTCTTCAACATTCTTACTTTCAATATGCTGTTTATCCAGGAGTTCTGTATTTCTTGTGTCTTTGAAATCAAAGTGACAGTCTAAGGACACGGATATGAAACTGTAAACCCAGTGTATTGAGGAGTAACCTAAAGGTGTATGGCTGATCTTAGTTAGATTAAGAAAAACCTTCATATTCAAATAAGATTCTGGAACATCAGGGGAAGTGCACAATGATAAATTTCCAAACTGCAGTTAACTTCTTTAATTTGAAAACACATCAGCAATAATAATAGATTGATCTTTTTAGACCTAGGTCTGCAATCTTATCACCGTCACCAACAACTTTGCCAAGATTTTTATATCATTTGCTTATGAAAATTGATCATAAATGGAAAATATTTCTTGAATGAAATTAAAAGATTTTAAAGCTTGCATAGTTGCCCTGCCATATGTGCAAACTTAAACATCTGAAGGTTTTTCATTGTCTGTAAAATTCAGGTTAAATATTTAACCTAAATTTTATAGACCATGAGTTAGTTTATTTCAAGAAATATCTTCTGGTAGTAAAGACCATTTACTGAATGCCAGAATTATGAAATCAGAATTTCTCAAAGAGAGATAAAGTTACAACATTTAGTTTGTTCTATTCCAAAGAACTTGTTGTTTTTATCATTTTAAAAATGATAAAGATTAGTTAAATTAAAGACATGAAATTTTCTGCATAATTTGAGGTCATTTTCATAAACCTTTAGTTTATTAAAAAAAGAAACCTAAAAAAGGTGCATCAGAAATTAGTAGTTTCTAGTTTCTCAAACACCTTTAGAGTTATTCGAGTAGGAATTAGAATAAATAAAATTAGACACACCTACCTGAGATTCCAATAATGTTGCTGGTAATAGCAATATACTGATAAGAGCATAGTATTTTTATCAGCATTAGTAATGGAATGTCTCAACCCTTGCAGTAGTGACTGTGCAAGTGAAGATACTGGAGATGAAATCATTAATCTTTTTAGCCTCTTGATGTTTTGATCTACATGAGTTCTACATGAATTTCTTGTGTTCCTGTAGAAAGGTTTTTTAACCTCGACTAAAATCTATGCATTATAATAAAGTATTCCTTTTTAAGTAAAGTATGTTCTTATGTTACACCTAGACTGTAGCTAGGCCTTTACTGTTGCAGGGAAACCATGTCTTTCAGAAAACTTTAAATCTCTTAAAACATTAAACCTAATTTTTGATAGTTAAATAAATTGATTTGCTAAAATAACTCTGCTGAAAATTTGTTTTCATTCACTCAATTATAGAATTGTCAAAGGTTTTACAGTATTATACTGCATGTAATGTTTTTAGCATTGTAGTTGAATTCTAAATTTTTTTTTGAATTTAGAAGAACATCCCTCAATTTTTATTACAAAATTGTTTAAAAAAATTTATGGTTCATTTGGATTGTTTCTTCAGATCAAAAAAGCAGGGTAATGTACATTATATAACTTTTTTAACTTCCTTATTCTATTCTTCTGAAAAAATGATTCTGTAAATTATGTTATTCATTTCTAAATAAACCTAAAAACCCTGAATTGGATAATCTACTGGGGATTTTAAAATTTGTTGCCCATATTATTATAATAGCAGCCATTAACATTAAAAAATACAATAGAATGATTATATCTTTTCAATAATTAAGTATTGTTTTTTTTTTTTGAAGCTTGTTTTATTCTTGGTTATTTGGAGTGACAGTTTTAATATATTGAATAGGTTCTTTTTTGAGAAAGATTTCTTTTTTAATACTTAAAAATTCTAAATTCTTTATCTAATGCAAGGCTTGTTGATTAGCTTTGCCTAATGATGACATGCAACAGTTTATGTTTGAGCATATGAAGTCTTATAAACATTTCTGCTTGCAAAATGATGCTGCTGAAATGGAGTATTTAAGATATACAATGCATACTATATTACCTTACCTTCTGCCCACAAAAATAACTGAATGTAGGTTAGTCTTTTGAAGTATAATCTAGTTTGATTTTTCAAAATAATTTATATTGCTTACCTGTTTTATTTAAAACAATATTTTATATTAGTATAGCTTTTTTTATTCTATGTAATAGATATTTTTTGCTACACATTCAGGGGATCAGCTTATTTAATTGAAGAAATATGTGCCAGTGTTATACTAAAGCCATTGCTAGAAAAAATATCTGAACCAGTTAGGTTTCCTCTTTTACCTTGAATAGTCTATTAAAGTTTTCAATCAATTTATTAGCATAATGTTTGGTAGGAATTGCTTCCTACTTTATTTTACTTATATTTTAACAAATGCCTATAGCCTGCATATGTATTGCATTAAGGTGTTGTAATTAATCTTGTTTTTTTTTTTTTTGACACAGGATGTTGTGAATAATATTCTTCTTATGTTTTTGGATAAAAGCACAGTAAGGAACTTTCTATGCCTTTCAATTTGCAATTTTTATTTACAATAAAATTTAGGATATTGTTTTTACCTCCTAAAGCTTCCTGAACCTAACTATCCTCTAAGCGAAAAGGTGGTATTTCTTGAATCTTTTGGGAAACCAAGGTCGCATCATATCAATTCGGTATGTGTTCTAATATGATTTTTTTTTTTATATAAATTATATATCTTTTTGATTTATATATTTTTTTGGCTTATCTTTTTTTTTCAAATTATGCACTTTTTTGATTAATATAGTGTATTTATTTTAATTTTAGGCATTAACTATATCATCATATGATTTAATGCATAATGCTGCATACCTTTACCCTATGATGCAATTCATGAAACAAGAAGGCTCTCTTAACTTGTTGCAATTTTGTTTAGCTATAGGTGAGCAACTTTTTAATCTTTTAAAAATGTCCATACTTGAATAAATATAAAGATGTTTGAAAGATAAAATATCTGTATTACAGACTTTTAAGCCATTATTATTAAAATGTCTTTATTTCATGTAGACAAGTATTTATGTCTAAGTATGATGTAAATGTAAGTGTAGAAAAGGGAAATTTTTGTGTAAAATAAAATAAAATAATAATTATCGAATGGTTTTAGTCTCATTTATTATCATATTTAACAACTCATTTGGTAAGAAAAGCTAAAGAATCTGCCATAAGTTTTCTGAATATATATACAGACGTTTTGTGGTTAACAAAAGTTAGTTTCATATTTAAAAAAAAAAAACATTGTAAAATATATGGTTTAGTTCTTTTATTTTCAGTTTATTTAATTACAGATCATTGTTTGCAATAAAAGCTAAAAAAAAAAAAAAAAAACTGTCACTGTTAAACTATCATTTCACAAGAAAGATAACATGTCTGGGATATTTTTTTTCAAGGTTTATTGTTAGAAGTCTTACTTTATTGAGATGAAAAATTTTACCTTTTGTGATATTTTTCATTTCAATCAAGTAATGATCCTTACATTGAGATAAGCTTGAACATTCAATTTCTTAGTAAAATATAAAAAATATGATTAAATGTGCTCAAATGAAACTTATAAATGACTTTTAACAGTTTTCTCTACAAATATAATTTCATTATTCAAAGGCCTTCTAGGTATCAGTTTTAAATTGAAACAGCAACAATAAGTTGTGGTATTTCAATTTTTTTAACCAAAATTAAAGTAAATGCTAGAATTTAGATTTAGAAAAGTAAATTTTTTTACAAAAAAATAGTACATTTTGGAATCAAAGAAAGAATGTTCAACCCATAAGAACTCTGGAATACACTTAAAAGCCCTTTTATTGAATTATTACAAGCATTACATTTTTTAATGTTAAGTGAAGCTGCATTATACTCAACATAATAGTTTTACATTAGAAACTTTAACTGAGTTACTGAAAAACACAACGCTATTTCTATTCATATTATGTTTGCTTTCTTTTAAAAATCCAAGCTATGCAAACACCCATGCAAACCACACATAAAACAATTGTTCTTATAATTATCCATATATATCTGTTTTTGTCTTTTAAAGTGCAACTTAGTGGTTGTGGATGTATAACCAGCACAATAGTAGTATTTATGAGGAAGTTCCAAAGAACTTTTTTTTTGCTAACTTTCTTCTCAAAGTTTATTTGCACTACTTGTGTTATTAATATTACTGCGGAAAAACCTATCCATAAGCGTAATTGTATATCTATGCTCTGGCATCCGGGAGAGTTTTCAATCAGCTGAATGGTGACATTGATTAAGGTCCACAAAATGATTTCAAAAAATGTAAATATCCAATTACTAAATAAACTTTTTGACTTAGGGAGGTAGATGTTTTTGTTGCATATGATTGAGCAGCAGCTTAGTTCATCTGCTGCTAAGTTTGGTCTTGACATCCCAAGAGATGTTTCTATTTTAAAATTGTCTTTTTCATAAGGTTTACTTTTAAAATAAATATTCTCTTTACTCCTCTTTTCATTAACCATTGAATCTACATAAACCCCTTCACCTATATTAATTTCTGAATCATGCTGAAATTTTGAACAAGTTGGTAGATTATCTTCCTGCTTAGTTTCTAAGTTTTGAAAAGTAGGGGTAGGTTTAGAAAATTTTTTCAGCACAGCATAAGTTGCTAATCCTGCTTGAACAACATTTTCAGGTTCATCTGAAATAAAGTTATTATTTTGTTCTTCAAAAAAACTGTTTGAGTTTTTTCTGTTCTCAGTTCTGTGTTTCATTGGAACTTCTCTTTTGTTTTGTGGTGCTCTCATATGACTTTGCTTATAATGTTCATCTTGTGTTTCATTTATTGTATTAAAAGATTGAATATGTGCATCATTTAATCTCTCTTTCTTCTCAAGCCCTTCATTAACTATCCCTGATATTGATTCTTTTTTCCCTCTTCTATAATCCTTTACCCAGCTTGTTTCAGCCTCATTGTTTCTTGTGAAGTTGTATTCTTTGGAACTCATTGTGTTTTTAAGATTTAGACTTTAAGTAAATTTCTCTGAGTAATATTTTCCAACAAATTTAAGCTTTCTCTTATTTAAGTTTTATTATAGTAGTCATTTAGCTGGTTTGCATAAATTATGTGTTAAGAAAGTTTGAAAAAAGATTTTCAATAACTTTATAGTTTACAATAGATTGTTTTTCTTCCATGAATTTGATTTGAATTATTAATAGTTTTTCTCAATTTAAGACAAATTGTGTAATATTAAAAAGTTTTTGAAATCTTTTATGATTTCTTTTCTTTTCAATTCTCATGTCCATTTTATTTTCCTACTTGTGTTTCTTTTAACATAAAAACTGTATTACAATAAGCATATTCTTAGCCTGTCCTATTACAATTTTTGATAACACCTTTAATTTCTTTAGTTTCATTAACAGAAAATTATGAAAGAGTTAAAACTGTGCATTTTAATTGAACCATCAGCTAAAACAACAATTTTGTTGCTTCTTTTTTATTAGAGGAGTTCAATCAGCGCAGTTTGGCCATGGATCTCAGTGAGAATGAGAAAGTCAAGTTGTTAGACGAAGTAGAATTAGTTTTTTTTTAAAATAATTTCACAATCAAATTTTTAATGCTTTTATTCTTCATCCTTATTGGCATATATTTTTTGTGATGTATATTTTCTGCTACATAGGCAAAAGAAATTCATGCACTTTATTTTGACACAGATGCTGTGGATAGAATAAATTTCCCTGATGATGTGGTTAAAGATTTTCAAGCTGGTAATATTTTTATGACAATCTTAATTCTTGTTCACCAGTTATGAGTGGGTATAAATAAAGTCATATATATTTTATTATCTTGAAGCAATATCCTCTCCAAAAGATGCTATGACCCAGTTAAGAACTGCTTCACCTTTGTTTAGGTATTGAGTATTTTAATGTTATTAGTTTTAAAAAAGAAAATAAAATGAAAAAAAAAAATTGTTTAAAAAATAAAAATGTGTAATTTACAATTTAAGTCACAATTAAACATAAATAAAAAATTGTTATGTTAGGCACATAAATTGTTAAATATGTAAAGTAAACAATTGTTTGTAGGGAATATCTGACTGTTAATTGCTCTTTCTTTTTTTTCAAAATTTATTTTTGCTCTGGGAAAGATTGAATATTATTCAACTTAAACAATTGATGTTTATATTGAGTTT
Organism: Hydra viridissima; assembly: GCF_058129835.1. NCBI lineage: Eukaryota > Metazoa > Cnidaria > Hydrozoa > Anthoathecata > Hydridae > Hydra > Hydra viridissima. Next base: position 5,590,992 of record NW_028324306.1, read on the forward strand.
TTACCAAAAAATAAATGATATGCAGTGGAAACTGAGGATTCAAATTTAGAAATAAAACAATATATTTTATAGGGCATTTGAATTTGCATCAAATCTGCTAGAGAAGAGCTATGTTCCACGGTTCCATAAGAGTGATGAGGTTTATTAGTGCTTACTCTTTATTCAATGTGATAGGTGTTTGTAATATTTTTATAGTAAATTATGTGTATAACATGAAATAAGTTTTTGTAATTTACAAAAAAGTTAGCATTCCTAAGCTATATTTTAGACAAGTAGTATAAGTTTTCCTAAGCTATATTTTAGACAAGTATTGTAAGTGGTCCAACATGCTCAATGTAATATTTAAAATGAAAAAATGAAAACCAGAATAGCTATGAAATATCTTAAAGCAAACTATTTTCAAACTGAAATTCAGCCTATGCAAAAGCTTATCTTCTGAAAAGATGAGACTAATTAAAATTTACTCAAATATTTATATGAATTCAAATATTGGCATGAATCCAAAAATTTCCATGTAAACTTAGCTGTTTTTTAAAAGATTTTATGGTTTTAGCATTTAAAGGATTTTTCTTCTTAAACTTGCAGTTCTACTTCTTGGTTTGTGGAGACCGATCACCCAAGCAAAAAAAAGTTGTTGAGAGGTATTATTACATTCAATTTCTGGCAAAAAAACAGATGATTTTTTTCTTACACAAAATGAAAGAGAACACCTTTATTTTAGCAATATGGAGAAAAGAAAATTTATGCCATTGGCTGAACTCTCCAAGCTAGCTAATAGAATAAAGGCAAAAAAACAAGTTTCAAAAAGTGAGAAAAGAAGTTTTTTCATTTGTTTATTATTTCATGGAATCTTTAAAATTTGTTAATTTTTCATTTAAAATAATTGTTTTAGATGAGTCAAAGATCTCATATTTAAATGAAGTTGATGTTCCTGATGAGGTTTGTGAAGTATACTTTTAAGAAGATTAAACAATTTTGTATAATCTCTGCACTTGTGCTGTGATTATGATTTGTTATTTTTGTCTTTTTGAATTTCAGAGATTTAATAAGAATACTTTATTTTTAAGGTTTAATGGTAATTTTATTTGAATGTTTTTCAATTTTAAGTAAATAAGTTTGAAAAGAAAATTGATAAATTCAAAGAATTTAATAGCATTTATATAAACCTATTTTCTGCATTCTTCTTTAGGCATTTCTTTTAACTTTATTTTCTATATTCTGTTGCAGACCTTTTCCTATCTGATTTTGTTTTGTAATTCAAAGTAGAAATTTTAAAAATATAACCAAGAAAATTAAAGTTTTTATCAATGTGTTGGAAAGTTTAAATTTAATAGTAAAAAATAAATAAAAGCATTCCCACATGTTTTTTAAAGTAGTTTTAAAATGTGGCTAATGTAACTTTGTTAAGTCTTCAATAAAAATTTTGCAGTATGAGAAAATAAAGCTTTTTTTTGTTTGCAAAATAAATTTGTGTCAGCAGTTTTTATGATGATTTATAAGGAATATTTTTGGAAAAGTAAATGAAAAAAAAATTGGACCACCCTGAACATGAAGTCCAGGGTGGTCCAAACCTTGCTAAAACCTTCCCTGGGAAAAATTAGATCTGTGTGCAAAATTTGGTGAGGATCGGATCAAAACCGTGGATTTGTATAAAGAACACACCCACACACAGACATTGGGCTTTATATATTAGACTAACAAAAGATTTTAATGCATAAGGTAAATGAGTCTATTAAAGATTAGTAGTCAGTAGTAATACACAAAAGATGAAGAAGCTTTTGATGATGTTTTTCAGATGCTTGAAATGTTCATAATATCCTGTTATGCAATATTCTGTACAGATATTTGAGCATATAATATCTAATTCCATCAGGCATTACTCTAGAGGGGTAGGGTCACTATTTATAAAGGAGTTATTCTGGATAAACCTTTAATTCAGATGAATCACTGCTCCAATTTAAACAGTGTTTACTGCATTTGTATCAAAAATTGTATTCATTAGATCAGATCAAAAATTGTATTCATTAGATCAGATCAAAAATTCAATTAAAGTCTTTGCGTTAATAATCTTAGACAACTTTTTCTCATTTTAATATCTTGCTTATGGCTCTTCAAGATAACATGTATATCTTTTCTTTTATTATTATTATTGTTATTAGTATTATTATTATTATTAGTATCATTATTATTATTATTATTATTATTATTGTTATTATTATTATTATTATTATTATTATTATTATTATTATTATTATTATTATTATTATTATTATTATTATTATTATTATTATTGTTATTATTATTATTATTATTATTATTATTATTATTATTATTATTATTATTATTATTATTATTATTATTATTATTATTATTATTATTATTAGTATTATTATTGTTATTATTATTATTATTATTTTTATTTTCTATCAAATGATATACTTTATTTATCAGTGTAGTCCTCAGATTTACTTTTACTTTGTCTGCTCTCATAACACCTCTGTAAATCCAAAGTTGTGTTGTAATTTGCTCTTTAATATCTTGCTTTGACAGTTGTTGAGAAACCTTTATTTGGTGCTTAGACTCTTTTACACAAGATAAACACAGCCACAATTGAATGATTGTTTTCTCCTAATTTTTAATGGAAATTTATTCATTGTTAGTCTCAGAGCTGGAGGTATCTTAGATCTCCTCTGCTGATACATCTTCAAATTTTATATTCACTGAAGTTGCAGTCCTTTTTGTTTCCTTGTTCACTACCACCTTCTGACACTTGGGTACAAAATTTCTGAAGTAAATATACAATTAATCATTAACAAACTAGTAATATAAATGAGATAAAAATAACCTTTACATCATGTATAAAAAATATTATAGAATAACAGTACACATAGAAGTGGTATCTATTGTAACTTTTTAAAGTGTATTTAAACACTTTTTTGTAATGTTTGAGAAATTGCTCTTTCATAGAATGTCTTTTTTTCTTTTTAAATACAAAATAAGTAATATGTACTAAAGGAATGAATAGATAATAAATAATGCAGTATGAGTAAGTAAGTAAAACTAAGTAAGTCTTTTAAAAACTTTAATAAAAGCTTGCATGTGGCTTAAATAAAATTAGTTTTTTAAGAATTGTTTCTATTGTGAGATGTTTTAAAAAGACTTCAATAAGTTGAATTGTTTAAAGATTGACCTTAACAAATCATTTAAAAGTAAATAAAACTGTTTTTTTTTTTTTTGTTCCTTTGTGTTTAATTTGTTGTAAAAGCCTTATAAATTAATATCCTCTGATAAATTACCTTTAGATTCTGTCTATAAAGGTATTATTGATTTGCTGCCAAGTGAAAAAAAAAGTTCTTCAAACTCTTATTTATCTACTATTACTAGATCCTTAAAAACTGCTATAATTACTGCTAATATTACTTCATTTATAAATTTGTAATGTTTTTAATAATTATTTTTCTAATAGATAGTTAATAATACATTATTTATTTAGAATATTATTGAATTCATTAGTAATGAAAGTTACTTCTATTACCAGGAAAATTATGAGCCTTTTTGTAACTCAGATGATGAGTTTGATGATGCTGATGATAGCGATGACGAAATGTTTGACCTTAGCTATTGGCATGTTCTTGTATCACATCTTGACTTTGTGATGAAAGAAAATAAAAAGGTTTTTTAAAAAAATTCAGTATTAAATTTAGTTTTCTAAATCTTTTTCAATGGATTGGTTTAACAAAATTGATTTCATTTCAATAATAGTTAACATAATATTTATAACAATTAATCTTTATAATAATAATTTATTTTTTTTTTAATCCTAGTGCTTTATTTTTGTGATAAATATTGAAAGAGTTGGTAGCAGTCCTAGCAGTGCAGGTGCTTTTTAAAATTCTCTAGCAACAAAAATGATTTTTATGTAAGTTATGTTGAAATTATTTTTTTCTGTTTTTATCATTTTTCTGCTTACTTTAGAGTCTCGCTGGCAAGTTTACAGGTAGTTAATTATGGATTGTTTGTTTTTGTAATTGTTTAGTCAAGAAGTCCTTTATATAGGGCACATCATACTTTGTTGGTCAAATCAATTTGAACACCAAAGTATTGCTGTTTTTTATTTCTCTTTTTATCTATGTTTTTACCATAATAAGTTGACATTTAATGTATATATGTTTAATACAAGCGTTTCTTAAAATAACTTAGCAGCAGGTAACCATATAAAAAAACCTTTTAAATTGTTTTAAAAAAGTATCTTATAAGTGTTAAACTGTTTCTAATAAAAATACTAAACAGTTAAAAAAAGAAATGTTTCTGAACTAATTTTAAATGTGTACTTTTGTTCATTTTTAATGCTGACAGAAGTTACAATGAGTTCTATGTATTGGATAGTAAGCTGAAAAGTTTTCACGGTGATTATGACTTTAATTTAGTTGTTTTCAAAAGACATTGTTTTTGTTTGCACCTTAATATTGCTTTTGGAAAAAGGTAAATTAACTTTGACTTTTTTAGAATCTCTAAATAATGAAGTAGAATTACCACCTAAACGAACTATTTTAAAGAGAGATTTTGATTACCTCAATTCAATTAGATTCAAACTTCAAGAATATTTACAAGTAATTTTATTATTTATTGACGTTTTTTACTAAGTAGAGAGAAAAAAAAAAATTTTATTTAAAAGTTTATTTTTTTAAAAAGCTACAAATTATTTAAAAATGATTATATGTAAATTTCGCTTTATTTGATCTTATTATAAGCGCTTGGTACGCAGCCCTGTACTTCGTAGTAGCAGTCTCCTTCATAGTTTTTTAACACCTGGCGCTGAAATAACAGGTATGTTTGAGCCAGATAGTGTTGGGAAAGAGGCTGGAAGAAAGATGAAATCACTAAAAAGCATACTAGTCACTGAAGTAATTACATTTAATAACTTTTTAATATGTTTACTGGTCGGGTTTTTTAAAGTAAAAAGATTTTTTTGTTAAATATGTTAAAATTGAAATGAAACTGAGATTGATATTGCAAAAAAAAAAAAAAAAAAAAAAACGAATTTGCAAAAAAAACAATTAAGTTAAAATTGCAATGAAACTCTAGTTTGTTAGTTTGTTTAAAGCTATGAAGTAGGTTTGTTTCTTTTAGAAAGGACAGAATCTTGTGCCATTTTTGAATGCTTATATTTCAACAGCAGAACCACCTGTTAAAAAACGAATCATATCCAAGTAATAATTTTCTATTATGGAATTGCTATTATATTTATAAATCTAAATAATTAATTATTTATACATCACTTTCATTTTCTTAAGATCACAACTATGCTCTAATTTTAATCTTTGTTTAATTTTATTTTCACTTAAAAATATCTTTGTGTTTTGTTTAGACCACCTTTATTATCTAGTCAACAGAAAGTTACCAATCGGGTAAATTATTTTTTTCTATTCCTTTATGTCCATATTTACATTGTGTACAATGGTAGTTTGTTTTAAAAAGATTTTGGTTTCGCTTTTTAGATTTATCTTCAACCTCCAGCATGGTAAGAGAATGTCATGGAAAGATACAGTTATTTTTAAAAAAGCTCCTATTTTGTAACTTTTGATGGTAATTTTTTAATTTTTGAAGGGCTCCTGACCATAGACATCGTTTATCATCATCTAGTTCAACAAATTTACACAACCTCCCGTTCTGCCCATCTGATGTTACCAACTACATTATATATGCTGGTGATTGATTGTTATTTGTTTTAAAATCAATTTGCTATTAAAAAGGAAAAAAAAGATATTTACTCAAAATGAACAACATTTTTTTTACTTCAATGGTTATTTTTTTTTTTAATGATTTTTTTATGTAAATTTTACGAATATCAGAAGGAGCAAGTTGATGTAAAAATGTTTTGAATTAACACATAACTTTATTGTAGCCAAGAACTTCATGACAGTTTCTCCGTGGATTCATCACTTTCTAATTTGTTTACAATATCTTTGTTTGAACACGTTGAACGCTTTTGTTGAAAGGTAGCATGCTGACTATTTCATTTGTTATTAATAGTGCATTATGCGTAATTAATCTAAAAAAAACAACGTTCTCTTTTATAGATTGCTTAGTTTTTTAGTTTAATTGAAATACAAGCGCATAGGGCTAATGCAAGCATGCTTAAGACCGTTTTATTAGTTCAATTTAGTTTGAAATATTTCGATTGTAAATTCTTTCTTCTTAGGTATGTGGCCTACAAGCTTTCTTTAGCAACCGCAGAGCAGCAACTTGTTTCTTATATACATCTGATTAGAGGTTTCTTTGCGTTTTTCTTCAAAACGTTATACAGGGATTTTCATTGCTATGTGTTAAACAGAAAGTTTATGTATTGACTTATATAAAAGATATATCAAGATGGTTTAAAGTTGAATTCGATTAATTGCAAGTTTTTATTTTAGATTTAACATTTTTTGATAACGATCCACCGAGAACTGATTCTGATAAAATTGCAAGAAGAGATCAAACATTGGTTGAAATGCTTGCTTTTATACCTGGTAATATTTGATGCTCAGTGTTAGCTTGTTAGTTCAACTCTTCAAACACTTTTGTCTCAAAACAGATTTCAAAGTATTTGTATCTCTCGGTAAAACTTTCTGCACTAGAAATGTATATCAGCATCAGGTTTTCTTCATTTCATAATAAATAATTTAAGTTCCGAGTAATTATTTCATCTGCGACACAACTTCAGGTGGTTTCTTTTGTCACTTTTTTTTACCAATAAATTTGCAAGTTTTTTTTCAAGATATTACCAGTGTCTCGATTAAAAGTGATTTGTCTCGGTCGTGTGTTTTTCTTGTTTACTTGCTTCTGTTTTATTACTTATGCAATATGTTTTTAGAAAAATTGAAGAACTTGATTGGTTCCGAAAATCATGATCAAGCTATTAAAATCATTTTTGAGATGTTTCAATATCCGAAACTTAACAAACAGGTAAATTATAACACGTTTAAAATGCGCCAAAAAAATAAGTCAGCTGTATTGCCAATTTGTTTTTCAATAAAATAACTCTTTCCTGTCTAAAATTTAGTTATTTTTTGATAACTTTTTTTTTTTAAGCTATTATACATTCTTTTTGATGAAATTTTGCTGGAACTTTTTCCCGAGTTAAAAAGTGAGGTATATGTTAAGGTTTTTTCGTAGTTTTTTAAAATACAGACGTGCAGAAGCGTGTGGACTCATGCACTAACAGTGGTATTATTTTTATTATTTTTAAAGTTATTGTTACTTTTATAGACTGCTGCAAATAGGTGAAAGAAAAGTTGAGTTCTTTCACTCGTTTTCGCTGTTGTAAGTCGATTGGATCGTAAGCATTCATTACTTTCGAATGGTTTTCCTAAATTTTCAGACGTGCACATCTGCTATTACAATAGATTATTATAATATACAGATATTATAATATACAGCTGGCCGAGTATTCCATCCGATTGATATATCTAGATATTTTGCACTACATTTATTAGTGAACCGGTTTTTAAATTTGAAATATATATTTATTAAAGTGTTTTTCAAGAGATGATGTTTATATGACGCCAAAAAAAGGTTTCGGGCTCATTTTTGCGTTGTTTTTGAAAATGAAAATGATATCAATACCTGAAATCTGTTAAATGATGAAGATAATATTCTTACTTTAGATGAGATATTTTTTCAAAAGCAGATGTTGATATCATTGTGAAAGATACCATTCTAAAGGAATTTTATTATTTATGATAATTGATTACTTTACTTTGACAAATATCTCCATCATTCCCGATTTTACATTCAAATCTCGATCTATTTTAGGAGTTACATCATTCAACTAACAGTATGATTCAAGATCTTTTTTGAAAATGAAATTAAGTGACACTAAGTTCATAAAATTACAGCGGTGTAATTAAAGTAATATTAAGAACATAAAGTTATAACCGGAGGTAACTGGATCAATGCGGATGCTGCGTAGACGTCCACTGGACATCGTTTCCCCTTTCACTTCATGAAATTTAACTAAAATACTAAAGTAATCGACAATGGTAAAATTCTAAAGCAGTTTCAAATCGTAATAAATTCAATTGTATAGGTTTTTTAGAAAATTTTCTTAATGGGAGTTCTCTGAAATATTTTAAGCAAGAAATAAAAATCCACGTTCTCAATAGAAGCTATTTTTTTGAGACTATTTGTAAACATTCCTAAATGATACGGTTAAGGCCGTGTTATATTTGAGAGTTTTATTAAGTACTTCAAGAATGAGATTTCGTTTCTTCATTAAGAATGCAATATTTTCAAATGAGTTAGATAATTTTGACTGAATAGTTATAAACTAAGTATCAGAGGTTTGTCTTTCCTTTAATAAAGAATAAAAACAAATAAAGTACAAACTTCTTTATCACCCATTTGAAAGAAATCGAATTTACATGAATTTATCTATTTAGACATATATGTATATTACATTATTTTTTGAACCCTTCAAGAGATTGAGCAGAATTGTTACTCGTTTAAGGTGGTACTACCCTATTAAAAAACATTATAAAAAAAATAAGAGAAATCTTTTTAACTCTGACAATTAAATTATCCTTTCGTTATTAAATTAGCCTTGATTATGAATAATAATTCACTTTTTTTAAGAATCAATAGAAAGTCTGTAAGTTTTTAACGCCACAGGGGAAATTTCCCAACCCAAACAACGGTCCTAATTTAAAATCAGGACTGAATTAATCCAGTGTTGATTTTTTAAAGAGAGCTTTCAAAAAATGTAAAACTGAGAAAATGCCTTTAATAGGCGTTTTTCTCAGTTTTACAATTTTTAAATATTTTTAAAACTAAAACATATCTCAGAAACTATTTCTTCTTTTTAAGTAAAACTTTTAGTCTTTTACTTTATATTGTAGAAAGGGCTGGTAGTAAAATAAATGCAAAACATTTTTTATTTCGATCACAATGCAACATTTTACTTACCCTGGGGACCATTATAACAACTACACGCCTATATCTGTTATTTTACTTGAGTAAGTATTTTTGAAAAATTTTACTTGGGGGCCTTCAGCTAACCGTTTACCTTTATGTTTATATATATTTTATGACATTTTTGCTGACTCAGCAGTTTTTTTTGAAAAAAAAAAAAAGGTATATATTTTTAATATTTAGCTTTTTAATAATTTTAAAAAAGAGTTTATCAGAATAAAAAAAGTTTTTAATAAAATATAAAAATTAAAAAAACTTTTAAAAAACATATTAGGATAGTCACTCACTTAAACCCGTTGAATTTATTTTTCAAAAATAAATTATGTACGAATATAAAACTTGTTTAAAAGTGTAAAGAGTTCCATTCCAATGCACCGAAGAGAGTTCGATTTATCTTAAAAGACCGATATAGAAAACTATTCCGAAGCATGTTATAAATGTAAGTAGAATAAAACCGTGCTAAACGGGTCACACTTCAAAATATGTGCAACTATTTTTTCTTATCGAGAAATTTGAATTCCTTTTTTTTTTCTTTTTATTGAAGAAAATTGAAAATAGTACATTATATATATATATAGATCGATTTTTAAAAATTTATTTTTGATTTTTTTAACTTAATTTGCACTATATATATATATATATATATATATATATATATATATATATATATATATATATATATATATATATATATATATATATATATATATATATTTATAGTGAAAATTAAGTTAAAAAAAGCAAAAACAAGATTTTAAAAATCGATCTATTAAGTAATGTTAAAATGGATCATTGCTCATTACATGTAAAATAACAATGAAAACAATTTTGAAATTACAATTTACATTTTTGGTAACTTTATTTGCTTTCTGCGATTTTAGTAACCTAATCTTTTCTTAATTCTTAAGCACTACAATTACTAATTCATCACGCGCTAACAAATTTTTGTTTGTTTCTTTTTTAACATGTAATTGGTTTTGATTTTGCAGATAATTTTTTAGCGCGATTTAAATATCCGATTTCGCCTGATTTAATGCTTCTAGAAATTAGCCATATCTTGTCGTTGGTGAAGATGATGTGAAGGCTGTAATTATTGTTCGGAAATGTTGATGGCATTGCAACTTTAGTAGGTGGATTGAAAATTTATGTAACCTTTAAGTTATCTTAACTTATGTTCTTTTTATTTAGTGGGAAAATTATAAAGTGGTTATGTTGATGATTCATTTAATTTAAATGATGCGCAAGAGAGAACATTTTCGTTTTAACTTTTTTTGTTAAAACGCTTAGTTCTGTGAAAAACAAAATGTATCACTGAGATTGAATTTTTTTTTCTGCACAAAATAATATTAAACATTTTTACTCTCAGAAACTTTACTATTTTCCGGAGCCCAAAATAAACAAAATTAATGTTTGTGTCTTACAAATCATTTACTCAAGATGAAAAAAGAAAAAGAATGTAATTATTATTTTTACTCCTTCTTAAAGAAAATATAATTCTGGTTCTAAATATAATTTTTTTCTTTACTTGAACTTTTGGTTCAATTGTTAGTTAGATTTTTTGAAGTGTGACCCAAAATACGCAATGACCAGTTTAACACGGATTTACTCTAAATGGCTTTTTTCGAATATATATGTATATATTCTTACTCTTATTAAATTCACAGCACATGTCATTAATCTTTTATTTACTTTATAGACGAGCGAACTAATTAAAAATCTAATAGTTTTAAGAAATAAATATATTCAAAGCTTATCATCATCATATATATGTTCACAGTTTAATATTACATAATAATATATATTTACAAAAACTCCCTTCAATGGGCAAGCACTGTAATTTTATAAAAACCCTTTTTTTTATTGAAACATTACAATATATTGCATAAGGTTAAATATTGCTTTAAGAAAAAATTGATTCTTTGGTTCAGAAAAAAAACCTCTTATTTGTATATATCTTTATATTTTATTCTCATTTTTATATTTATTTATTTATTTTTTATATATATTTTATATTTACATTTTTATTCTTATTTGCATACTTTTTTTTTTTTTTTTGGATTTGCTTGAATTTACACAGAACAGTGAAAAATAAAACAGGTGGGTTGGATTTTTAAGGGAAAGACCAAAAACAAAATTTAGCGAGCACAGAAATGGGTCTGAATACTACGACTTCTTTGTTTCGTGTTCGTAAAATTGTTTTGCTAAATGCAGGAACGGAGCGTCGATGTTTTCATTATCTTTCTAAAATGATAATAAAACTAAAAACATACAGTTACCTTTTTTTTGCCAATAATCTAAAAGAGTTTTTCATAAGCATTTAAAAAGATGATGAGGTTCTAAAAATTGAAACCAACAATTTTTTTTTCTAATTACAATTCCCAAAATCGAAAAATACCTTGAACATTTTTACTCACAATTGCATCCTTTAATGGTTATTGGTTTGAGCAGTTATTATTGAAATAAAACAAGACACTACAAATATTGCTGTTATAGTAAAAGTATTATATATATGAGGTTAAAGAGCAACGCTAAAGCGAGGCTAGAATGCAATACTGCGGTTTTACATTTACTATTCAATACCAACAAGCTAAGGAATCGCTTCATGTGAAAAAAAAAAAAAAAAATTAAAAAAAATACAGTAAATATAAGAAATCACATAAAAATCTTGATATTGTGCTTAAGAGATTGAACTATGATCAATACTGGGAATTTTATGGAGACATAAAATTATTTGTAATATCATAGGCAGGAGGGATATTTGAAATTGATTATTTATTTCTTCCACTGTGAATGAGATCTAAGCACAGTTAAAACCAATTTGACTTCTAAAGAATAAAAATGGCTACAAGATTTTTTAACTAAATGTGCATATTTCATATGTAAATGGGGATATTGCAAAATTTTTCCGTCATTCTTTTTGGTTTTCAATTTTTTGTTAGCTTTCTTAACAACAGCAACAAAAACGTCTGGTGACAGTTTACTTTGTGATTCTGTTTGAGTAGCATGTTGGTGGCCACTAAAAAATTCACTAGTTCTTAATTTTTTTATTAATTCAGTTTTATCAAGTGCTTATTAAATATTATAAGGAAAATATGCATCTGTTTTTCAAAACATCTCAAACCAACTTTTTTCTTAATTATCTATTATTTAATGCTAGTTTGATCTTTAATTATAAAAGGTTGAATTGTATTGCTAATAATGACCAGTTTAGTCATAAAGATTTTTTTTTTGTTAAGATTTTGAGAAGACCTGAAATTTATAGATACATAGAAATGGGTCAAAAAGCAGTCTTCTTTTCTATGTATCTTGAATTTCTAACCTGCTTTTATGTATCTAAAATTTCTGAAACCCATTACTATTTATCTAGTAGATTATAAACTTCCAAGAATTCTCTCAAAAAACTCAAAGAACTCTGAAAACATTTAAAATAATAGGATCATAGAGATGGCAAGCTGCTGTTATCAATTTTGAAATTAAAAAATTGTAATAATATTTAATAAATATACAAAGTTAAAAATTATATTGATTTTAATTATGTTTAAATTTCATTCACACAGTGAAAACTACATAAAGTAATTTCAAAAAATTTCATGTGACACTGTCAAAACTAGGTGACCCCTTTGGTCTACAGCCTTGTCTTGCAAAATGTTCTCTGTGCAAATTATTGTTGGTACAAAAAAATATTAATGATACACCATTTAATTTAAAAACATTGTAATTTCACCAAAAGATAACAAGTTGAGATTCATAAAATTCATTTTCAAAACAAAAATATGAAGATGGTGATTTATCTTTGTTTAAAGAAAGTATTTCTGACTTTTTAAGGAGCTAAATATATCTGCACCAAGCCATAGACTTTTAAAGCATTGAAATATTATTTCAATATAAATTGGTTCTTTTAAATAAACTCGCATTGTATTCTTTCACAATGTCAAGAGAGACAAAAAGGTTTTTTAAAATTTATATTAGGTGAGAAAATTGCAAATATATCATATTTAGAAATAAGGAAGGTTTTTAAAAAAGGGTTACTAAATTAATAGCAAAATTTATGCAACTTACCGCAGAGCAATTAAAAAGAGGTATGTTTAACTTCTGTGACATAAGCTCACCTTCCTCAGCTGATACTTCTGCACGATCAAGTAAATCTGATTTGTTAGCAATAATCACACCTGCAAAGAAGTTCAGCAATGTTATTAAAGTATAATTTCAATAAAAAAACAACTTTACCCTTACACAAGCAATTCATATATATATATATATATATATATATATATATATATATATATATATATATATATATATATATATATATATATATATATATATATATATATATTTATATATATATTTATATATATATTTATAATATACTATATATATATAAATATAATTATACTTATTGGCTCTGATATGAGATATGTGGGATCATTCCAATTTTGTTTGAATACTTTATAGAAATAAAGTGAATAAACCTGAATATTATAATTGGTTAGTGAAATGGACACATGCTCATGACAAAGAACATTAAAATTAATTAACACTAAATAAATTTTATGGATAGAAAAAAATGCTTTGCTTATATGAAATCCTTTTAGTGTACCCATGACATTTTTTGTTCTTTGTATAGAAAAAATCTTAGGTAAAATTAAGGTCCTTTACCTAAGGCTTACCAAACAAATATAACACTTAAACAGCTTTTAAAATGCCTACCTAAAAAGTATTGATTTTGTGCTTCAATTTTCTTGTGCCAGTAAGGTAAACTCTCATACGATTCTCGGTTGGTGATATCATAAACAAAAGCTACCATACGGACGTTATTAAGCTGGAAAACAAAAAGTATAGCATCAAATCAATTTACAATGGTATACTATAAAGCAAAGGCAAATTTAATTGTAGGTTAAACCACAAGTTTGGTTTTGAACAAAATTAGGAAGGTTGTTATTATTATATTTATATATTTATATAATTTTTCCTACATATAGGAAGCTAATAGGGTTCAAGAAATTGAACCCTGTTAGCTTTCCTGTGAATTTTTGTTAAGAAAGTAAGAAAACAAAATATCATTCTTGAAAATTCCACCTTAACTTATAAATTGGTTATAACATGTTTAACTACTCTCCAACTAAAAATGCAAGGTCAGCTAATGAAACAGGGGGACTTATACATTAGTATATATGGTATGTTTAAAAATGTTAACTAGTGAAAAACATATCCAGTGTGGTTAAATGATTGAGGTTTGGTATGGGTATCATTAACTTTATCCGCCTTACAAAAAAACATACAAATCTCTATTATGAGCTTACTATCAAATTTACATAAAAAAAGAGTAAAAAAAAACAAAACAATAACAACAAAAAAACAAAAACAATAGCATCTTCATCCCATTACAACCTGCATAGAATAAATAGTTTTTTTAAGTACAGTATTTCTCATTTTACAACTTAATTAATCATAAACAATAGTTATAAATTATTGTTCTGCAATTTAAAGTTTTTTCAACTTAAAATTACAGTATAATAATTTATAGCTACTTTTTATGTCTTTAACCGCAGCTAACAATATTTTTCTGCTTTTTCCAATTGAGCACAAGCTTTTTAATTACTTAAACTTTTTTCCAGTAGCAGAGTTTTAGTATCTTCTAAATACTTAAGTACTTCTAATAGTGAAACATTATCTCTTACAAACATTTAAAATTTTATAATTAAATCTGTCTGATTTAGAAAATTACGGATTTACCTGATTTCATTTTAATCACAAAAGCCTTAACTATAGTTAATCACTTTAGCAATACCTCCCTAACTATACAAACAAAAAATCTGTTCTATTACAACATCTTATTAAATCTTTTAAAAAAACGCACTCAAGCTGATGGCCCTTTTTTGACTTCTATTAAAACTTATACACCAGTATGTTTATTGTTTTTTTTCCAGTAACTAAGAATTTTAAACTCTTACATGCATTTGCACAAAATCTTTGAAAACATCTTTTCCAGGTGTGTCATGCAACAGCATTTCAACAGTATCATCTGTATTAGGAATTGCAATAATTTTCACAGCTAAGTCAACATTTGTTGTCTGAAAACAAAATATCAATTAAATAATGTAACAAAAATGATTTGTTTTTACAACTGCTTAAAGCATTGTAAACTTTAAATCAAAAATGTAATTAATTAAACTAAAACAACATTTAAGATGGCAGATGTTGGTAAACAAGTTCATATTGCAAGAAGACAAAATTAGTTGGAAGATAAAAAGAAAAACTAAAAACAGAGAAACTTTCAAATCACACAACAGTACCAGATTGCAAATGTACAAGATTAAAATGTTTTGAAACTCTAACGGAAATTGATAAAGATTTGCAAGATTCTTTTCTAGCTGGGCTTATAACCAAGGCAAGAAGATCCTATCAAACTAAATAGTAACAGCTCAAATACAAAGTTTTTGTAAATAGTAAAGATCAGTTTGTACAAGTGTGCTCCAATGCTTTCTTCTTGATCTTTGGTATCAAGAAAGGCAGATTAGAGACTATAACAAAGCTTGTCATCTACAGGTAGGTCTACAGTCTACAACACTTTAAATATAAATATCATCTCTAAAACAAGTAGGACCTAGTCTAAACACGTTTTATAAATTACTTCAAGTTACAATATTGCTTCAATATAATATTTAGGATTATACTATTTATAGAGATAAGCAATTACAGGTATTTAAATGAGTCATATGTAAAAAAGATTTTCATAATGTTAATAAAACAAGTAGCCTATGCCTTAGCCTTAATCCAATACTATAAAACTTAAGCATGTTTGTTTATTTTAATTTAATTAAAATAATCTTTTCTCTATTCAGGGGAAACACCAAAGGATCAAAGAGGACAGTACAACAACAGACTTCATAGACTTAGTGATGATGTGGTAAAAAGAATACAAAATCACCTTCAGAATTCAAAATCACCTTCAGCTTTCAGAATAGGACAGGTCTAGTTCAAAAAAATGGAAAAAAAAGTCTATTGTAACCCTACTTACAAAATCTTATTACTTTATTAGTATAAAAGGTCTTAGCAATAATTCTTTATAATTAGATGATGAATTAGACACTTTCCTAACAAAAATAATAAAAATTATTACTTTATTTCATAATAACTATTGCATATGGTTTCAAACTTTAAAATTTAAGTAAATCTAAACTACAAAAGTGTGATTCTGCTGTTTTTTCCTGTAAGATTGGCTCCAGCAAGAAATCATCAAGAAAACAGAAAGGTTGTTGTGTTTTGTATTTAAAAAAGCAAACAGAGAGCTAAGTGACTTCAGTAGACAAAATATCAATTTAGTTTTGCAAACATCAATAAGTTTCAGTGACCCAATAGTTTTTAATGATTTTTGTGAAGGTTGCAAGTCATCTCTAAGAAGAGCTTCAAAAGGTCAAAAGGTGAATTTACACCCTTGTATGACTTTTGGGGCCATAGCTAAATCAATAATTTCAAGTACCCCTTCTTCACCTAATAGTACTGTTTGTCTAAAACAACAACAGGGAGGACATTCTCTTCCAGTATACTTAGGACCAGTTCCAAGTTCTAACACACAAAATTTTTTACTTGCAGATCTTGTTCAACTCTGAGTTCAACACTTAGCTCTCTAATCTGAAAAAAAAAATTAGCATCAACTTAAGCCAATATCACAACTAGAAGGACAGTTGCATCAAATTTTCTAATCAAATTTCAAAATAATAGCAAACTAATTTCAAAAGATTTTATAGCTTTTTTGTCAAATTAGGGACTGCTGGTGGCGAATATTTTCTCAGAGTTAATCTTGGTGTTTCATTAAATGAATCAACTTCTACAGCACCTACACCTTTAAAGCAGATTCTAATAAAAAAACATTTTCAAACATTCTGGTTCAAAAAAACAGCTTTTTAGTAGCAATATGCCATGATCTTCCAGAAACTGTTAAACAACTACTAATTTTAATCAATGCTTAAGAGGTCCAATATTTGCCCTGATGCGATATGAGAATGGCAAATATTGTGTGTAGAATTCAGTCTCATGTATGCATTCTTGTTGTTGGTGTGATACTGATTTAAAAAATCCTAATTCATCTGGCTCAACTTGAATAATCAAGTCTTTAAATAAGAATAAAGCATTAACTGAATCAGGGACTGATATAAAAAAAACTAAGGCCTAAAAAAATGTTGTTCGCTTTCCAATTCTTACTTAAAGTTGTGAAAAATCATTAATTCTTAATTTGATACCTCTAACTGAACTTCACATTATGAAGGGGTTGCAAATTACCTTATGTAGTTTCATAAGGAAACATGGCCAGATGTGTCAAAATGGCTTGCAGAGTTAAAAATTGTAGCACAACCCAATTATGGTGGCCATCCAAATAGGGCCAAAATCAGAAAAAATGAACAACTTTCAAGAGTCCTATCTTTAAGCGTTTCACCAAAAGTACATGCAGTTTTTCTTATGTAAAACACTACATTGAATGGAAAAACTGTTCCTTGGGAATCTACTCAGAGCAAGCCACTAAGACACTTCATCACCAATTCAAACTTAATTGGGAAATATTCAAACATCCAACAACCCACCTACAATATGGAGAAAAAATTAAAGAGCTGTGTTGTAGATTTCAGTTAAAAACATATCTAAATCAAGTTTATATATCACAAATAGGAATAATTGCTATGGAATAGAATGGCTTTCCGGAGAGATTACATTTTAGTGAAAACATACTATTATTCCATTAGTTCTGCCCTATGACCCCAACAAAGGGTTCTATTAGGTCAGCCATGTTTGCATGATTTTAATGCTTTTAGCATAAATTTTTGACCTGTCAAACATGATAGTAAGGTCAAAGTTTTATATTCTTTTTGCAAATACATAATAAAGGAAGATTTATGTAAAATCAACCCTAAAGAATACAAATAAAGTATCTTTATACCTTTGATGCTTAATGTTATTTTATTGAAATGTTATTTTAATGTTATTTTATTGAAATATGTTAATGTAAATTGTGTAAAATAGTAATACCACTAACCATTAAATAAGACTTGGGGAACTGCAATCCATCAGAACAAAGTACTTGGTTTATGGCTGTCTTTCCAACAGTTGAGTCCCCTTGAATTAAAACATAACTATTTTCAGCAAACTCATACAGATAAAAGTTAATATGAGTCTCCTAAGTCTTTATATAAAGATCTTCAAAAGTAGATTTTAAAGAATGAATAACCCGCACCACAAATAATGGTTTTTCCATGATAGTTCATTGCCCTATGAAATTCTGTCATTTCTATGATCTGAAAAAGTATTTCATTACTCGTCATAACATTGATTTAAATTTAATTTTTAAAAAGGTAATAAGTATGCATACAGATTAACACATATCTACATATTTGCATTAACGTAATATATAGTTCAGCTTCATAACTATTGGATTAAAGTTTATAATTTATAAAAAAGATATTAATAGTATTAATATCATAAATGTGATAGTTAATTAAACAATAAAGATAAGTTTGCTTTTTTTTTATACACAAAAAAGCTGTTTCGATTGCAATAAGATTAACATTGCTGATGTCCACATTTTGATCAGCGTTGGCAACCGACCGGGTTTTGCTTGGAAAAGCCGGTTTTAAAATCTGTCCAGTCCGGCTAGGGCGTTTAAACAACTTCCGACCTAACGTAATTTTTGAAATTTATAAAAATCAACTTTCTGTTTGATCAGAAATATTTTTTTCAATAGTCTGGATTGGCAAACTAGTATAAACCTGAACCCCAATTATGTTTAGTTTACGAATGTACTTTTGCTTAACTCAGTTTAGGTATTAAAGGAAAAAAAAAATTAACAGGTATGTTATTCATTGTCAATAAACTAATAGAACTAGCATACTTAAATGAACAATATTGTCAATATAGTTGCGTCTAGTCATTTTTCTAATCTGGAAAAAACTTGAAATAAGCAGCTCCCTCCCTTTTATTAGATTCAATCCTTAAGTAGAGGCAAAAGAAAAAATGCACAAAAAAAGCACATACACAAAATGCCACATCTTTATTAAAAAGTCTTAAAAATTGTTAATTAGAATGTGGCATTTTGTTGTTGTGCTTTTCGTGGTTTTCTTTCTGTTTTTTTTTTTTTTTTTTTTTTACCGTGATTTTCTTCTGCCCCTATATTCAATATTCCTGGGGAGAACGCGGCCAATCGGCTTTTGGTTGAACAAAACATTGTCAACATTTAAAAATATTTTAATAATATTATTAGAAAAAGCGTGTAGTTATAAAAAGCAGTTATACTTATACCGATATGGATAGTTATAGCAAAGTTGCATCTTTGTTAGAGGAAGCTTCTATTCTTCTTCGCACAAATCAAAGCACAAATATCAGCAGGCCACAATCGGAACTCACAATAACCTCCACATTACAAAGAGCTAGAGGAATGCTCAATGAAAGTGGTTCATCGGGTATTTTTAGGCGCCTTAATAGAAACGATAGATTAAGGTCGTCAGCACCATACAGTAGCAATATAGGCAACCACATAGGCAATCAAAATAAATCAAAGAAAATGACAAAAACATTAGAATTTGCACTAATTTCATCTACAGAAAATGATGAAGAACAATTCCTAAAATGGGATTCTGTAATTGCAAATGGAATTTTGATTATCAATGAATTCGATAGTGAACAAATAATAAGAGAGAAAATAAAGGAGTCGTTGCATGAAAAATTTCCTTTACTGGGTTCAGATGAATTCGATTTTGTTAAAGTATCACGAAAAAAAATATCAAAATTAAATAAATGCTCAAATATTGATTACTCATGATGTTGTAAAAAAAACTAGCTGGACAAGGGCTTTTATATTTACAGCTAAAAGAACGATGCAATGATCATCAAATGATCATTCCAACGGAAGTTATTGAAATTCCATCAGCTTCATTTGTATCAAAAAGTTCACAACTAACAGATCAAGAAGATGTTAATGAAGTTGATTACAGGAAATAAAAGAACTTACATCAGCTTCATTTGTAGCAAAAGGTTCAGTTGATAAAAATATATATATTGAAATTGATTTTGAAAACCAAAAAATTAAGGAAATTAAAGAAAATAATCTTCAGGATCCAATAGAAATTTTAAGGTTTCTTCAAAAAACAATGATCAAGGGCAGAGTTCAAGATATAGAAAACATTGATGAAAACACGGATAAAGATTCTGAGACAAACTTTATTTGTATCGATCGACAAAATATTTTAATGTCAACATTTGCTGAATTAGAATCCGTTGAAAATTTTTTAATTACATTTGAAGTTGACTTTATGGGAGAACTAGCTAAGGATTATGGTGGTCCAAGGAGAGAGTGGATACGAGAATGCAATAGAATGATTAAAGAGAGATTATTTGATAGTGGTTTGAGAGAACTCTTTGCTGAGGAATATTACTTTGTAGGTTTGTTAATTGGTATTGCACTCTTTCAAGGAGGGCAGCTACCAACATATTTACCAGACAGCATCATTATTAAGATCACCGAAAATACAGCAGATATTTGTATATCTAATATACAAAAAGGTTTAAACAAGTTTAATTTGATAAGGTTTTTCAAAGAGTTTCCACAATTACTTGAATTATTAAGACCTTCAAAAGTACAATTCACAGCAAAAATGCTTTTAAAATTATTGAAGCCAAAATTTTCATCAGAAGGGTCGACAGCTTTAGTTAAAGAAAAAGAGATTTATTCTATGTTTGTGAAATATGTCAGAGAGGTAAGTTTTTTTAAAATGTAAAACAGTGATCACTGTGATGTTTTAGATGTTACATATAATATATTATTTAGGTTGCCAGTGGTAGAAGAGAGTGTGTTTCATTGGCAAATATTCTTTCTTTCGTCACTGGAGCTTCAGAAGAGCCTCTACTTGGGTTTGCATTGCAACCGTCTGTTGAATTTATTCCTACTATTGAAGCTGATGAAAAAGTAAAAGATCTATTATATTTAATAAAATAGTAGTATTTAACTGAAAGATTTTGCTCATACTCAAAATAAATATCGGAATAATTTATTTCATTCAAATTTAGTTTGTTATCGGAAACTAAATTATAATTTGAAAGATGTATATTATTAAAATATTATTTTTATAGTCTGTCAAGTCATGTTATCCAGCTACTGGTAATATGTAATCTAGTACAACCTGATTCATGTTAACATCAGGAAGGGCATTTAATTGTAAAAATGTTACTTTAACTTTTCTATAATGGTTTTTAAGTGTCACTATGAAGTGGTTTGGATGGTTCTTCATAGTTTATGGTTTTTAGATTTCTTCATAATACAAAACTTGCAAAATTAAAAAACGTAAAAAAGGGCAACTTTGGCCCTGCATGTTTCTGCATGACTTTGTTTCACAATATATATTTTGTTTTAAAATGTTTATATTCTCTACCATAACAGTGTTCCCACAGTCCTGCAATGTCCGGGACTAGTATCCTAGAAAGTCCTGGGATTTTTCTTTTTTTTTCTCAAAAATCCTGGAAAAGCCCTGGAATTTTTAAAGTGTAGGGGAAGTTCGTGTACCTAGGGCCACGTATTTTCAACGTCAAAGTTTAATGCTCCGCACTTGTCTAAAAATTGTAAAACTGATATGATCAAATGTATATACCAATTACTTTCTATTGATATAAGTATATTGACTTAAATAAAAAAGTTCCGCCATATAGAGGGGTTTGAAAAAAATTGGCCATAGGTACAGTGAGCTTTTTTTTAATTGTATCCAATCAGAGCCGGCTCGTAGCGTGTGCGAAGTGTGCGAAACACACAGGCGCAGCATTAAAAAGGCGCAAAATTAAAATTTTGCTTAGAAACAAAATATATTGATCTTTCAAGATCTATAGCTAAAAATATCAAAGGTACTAAGTCCATTTTTGTGAAAACTGAGTTATGCCCCTTGTCTAATCCCAATCAGTTTTTTTTACAATGTTTTCTGCTAACCAATCAGACAAAAGTTTACATTTTATGTTTACTTCTGGACAAGATGGCCGACATTAATGCTGAAATCGGTCCCCGCCTTAAATTTCTATTGTCAGTTGTGAATGACATATCTGCACCTTATTTTCCAGATTTAAAAATTTTCTTGAATGTTTTTATAAAAAATATACAAATCTCTTTTTTAGTCTATTATTTATATAATTATTTTTGCACATTGTTTGTTTTGGTTATTTTTTGTGCATAATTATTTTTTGTTAGTAATATTAGATCTAGCTAGTAAAATTGCATGCAATTACAACTGCCTATTTTGATGCAGATAGTGCGGTTTCAGATTATAATGCATTGCATAATGAGTTGTTTTTTGCATATTTTTTAAAGTTTAAATAATTAAATTTAAAAAAATGATTGTTATTATTTTATTATAAAAAATAGAAGGTATTATAAAGGCATAAAATTTTAAAGAACTTGCATTAAACCAAATGAAAAATAAATAAAAAACCCAAGCAAAAGGATTAAGACTGTTAGACTGTTAGATAAAATTTTAAGTATTATAAAAAAGGCTAAGTATTTTTCGATTATTGTAGATTGTACACCAGATAATAGTCACAAAGAGCAAATGTCTATTATTATACGTTACGTTAACATTGCAAAACAATTGGATAACCAGGTTATCAGTGTCACAATTCAAGAAAGTTTTATAGGATTCATAAATGTATTAGATACTACTGGATTAGGACTTACTGAAGAAATTTTGAATTCATTGGAATCAAATAATTTATCTGTCATGGATATTCGTGGACAAGGATATGATAATGGATCCAATATGAAAGGTAAAAAAATTGGTGTACAGAAGCGTATAAAAGATATAAATTCACGAGCCTTTTATATTCCTTGTGTCTGTCACTCCTTGAACTTGGTTGTTGCGGATGCAGTCCAAGGATGTTTAGAACTTATGAGGTTTTTTTCACAAATTCAAGCTTTGTATAATTTTTTCTCTGCAACTACAAAGCGTTGGCAAATTTTTGAATCAAAATGTTGCAAATTAACAGTAAAGTCATTAAGTACTACCAGATGGGAAAGTCATGTGAATGCTGTTCGTGCTCTAAAATTGGGATTAAAAGAAATTTATTGTGCATTGAAAGAAGTTGTCAACATTGAAAAAGATTCTATTACTAGATTAACTGCTGAATCACTTGCATCAAAATTAAAAAGTTTTGAATTCATATGTGGTGTTGTGGTTTGGCACGATGTATTAACTGAAATTAATTGTACTAGCAAACTATTACAATGTCAAACTGCAGACGTGAAGACTGCTGCAAATGCATTAAAGAAAACTATCGATTTTTTTGTTACTAAACACACTGAAGATTCTTACAAAATATATATTTCAAAAGCCAAAATTCTAGCTAATGATGCAAACTTGACCAATGAATTCAGTTCTATTTCACGTGAAAGAGCAAGAAAAAGAAAAAGGTTTTTTGATGATGAACCTTTTGAAGAAGATGGTGATATACAACCAAACCAAAAATTCAAAAAGCAGTTTTTTGATATTCTCTTTAAAATAGCTAAAGAATCAATAAATGAACGATTTGAAAGCTTTTCAAGTACAATAGAACCGTTCGAGTTTTTGTATAATATCAAAGAAATTGATAAAATAGGAGAAGAAGGCTTAATTAATAAATGCAGATTACTGGAAAAAGTATTGACTCATGGTGATTCAAAAGATGTGTATTCAGAGGATTTGTTTCTGGAACTTAATTTGTTATCACGGAAATTAGATGGGAAAAAATCACCGGAATCTGTGCTTAAATGGATATATGATAGTCAGCTTGAAGAACTGTTTCCTAATGTTTGTATTTCCTTACGAATATTATTAACACTACCGGTAACAGTGAGTACAGGGGAACGTAGTTTTTCCAAATTAAAATTAATAAAAAACTATTTACGATCAACAATGGGCCAGGAACGTTTAAATGGTTTATCAATAATTTCCATTGAAAACAAAATTGCTGAATCTGTGGATATTGATACTTTAAGATTAAATTTTGCAAAATCTAAAGTTAGACGTGTTCCGTTTAGTAACTAAAAATATGTTTAAAATCAAAAAATTTCTTAAGAAAGTTATTGTATTTGTAGTATGCATTGTTTTATGATTTAAAAAAAGTGACATTTTTTGCGAACGAGCTCGGAATTTAAATCTAAAAGGCGCCTAATTTATTCTC
This sequence comes from Hydra viridissima, assembly GCF_058129835.1. Lineage (NCBI taxonomy): Eukaryota > Metazoa > Cnidaria > Hydrozoa > Anthoathecata > Hydridae > Hydra > Hydra viridissima. The sequence continues at coordinate 5,615,124 of NW_028324306.1, forward strand.
GCACACATATAATATTTTTCACAAGCCGGCTCTGTATCCAATTTAATTGTAGACCAATTGTGGCCAATTTTTAATTGGCCACCAGCTATTGTACCTAGGATAATTTAGGTGCAAAGTGGGACAAAACCACCCCAGTTTACTTTAATTAGTGTGATTTCTATAATAAGCTAAAAACATAAACAAGAATAATTTGCAAGGTCTTGAAATTTTTTTAATAAATATGCAAAAATGTGTGTAAAAAAACTCCATGCTTGGATTTATGATGTAATTTTTCAAAAAATATTTGAAGGTTATTTTCATAAAAAATTGTTTTTTTAAATAAAAATAATAAAACTAGACATTCTTAAGTGTTGCAAGTTATAATAATATTTTTATTTTTGTTCATTTATAGGATCAGAAGACACATGAAGCATATATGTATATACCAACTGCACATACTTGCTCTAATTGTTTAGTTTTGCCGCGTGGCTCGCTGTTATGCAAGCTTCCAGCTAATAACGACCTTTTTGATGTTTATGACATGGCATTTACTAATAACTTTTTTGGAACAATATGATTTTGCAATATGTTTGATGATATTTTTACATGTTCATATATGAAGTCTTACCAAGTAATATATAATATTTGAGAGAAACGCTAATCTTTTTTTTTCCAAGTCTCTGGTTTACCCTCTAAAAATATTGAGAGACCGTCTAGAACGAATGCAAAAATTTAAAAAGTAACCCTATTATGGATAATTTCCATTTAGTAGCAAATGAATATATTGCTTGATTTGAATATAGGCTCAAAACGAATTACATGGAAGTTAAAAAATATTGTACTCTCGAGTCCTTAATAAACAACCCCCCCCCCCTTTTCCACTGTGCCGTTTATTCCCACCCCACTTGTATTCTGGACTCGAGAGTATAGATACAAAGGATTCTATTCAGTAGAAACTATTCTGTACACATTAACAAGCAGCTAATACAAAATAAAATAGAACAAGAAGTTAAATTCATCTGAAATTATAAATAAGATTCAAATTTTTCCACCACAAGTGCTAAGGCTTCTATGTAAATGTCGATTGCCATTTCAGTGGATTCTTTAGACATATCTATTGAATTTCTGACGAATGCTTCAATATCAATTCTATTCGGAATACTAACTGAGTTAACAACAACATTTTTTAAATCGTGAGATAAAGGGCCGTCAACATCTACTCCATAGATATTAAAATCATTTATATCATTTTCAGTTTCATCTCTTGACATAGGATTGTCAATATTTATCATTCCCATAGTCCATATTTGATTGGGAGTCCAATTTTCTTCTGTAGATAAACGATGGTCGTTGTACATAAGTTTAAACTCTTTCAAGGAAAGATTTATTCTTTCTAAATAAACTATATGCAGTGTGAACATGTGAATTGGATTTTCAATATCTAAAATGCCGCTCTGTTCCATAGCATAAAAAGTGTAATAAAAAGGTAACACGACGCATCGAAACACATCTCTCCATAACCTCTCTATTCTTTGATTTCTTGTGGAAGATCCAGCTAAAAAACTCCCTCTGCCATGACCTCTTCTTGCAATCATTTCATCACATGTAAGAACATTTTCTACCCCAAAGTCTACTCTTATTCTTGAAGGCGTTGAAAACTCGCTTGTCGCATTTAAAAAAAGATTTAACACCGTTTCTGCTAAATTATTTGTATTGGCTTCCAAAAACATTACTTTCCTTGATTTACCATCAATGCACCCATGTATTACGAATTTCCAACGAATTAGAGAGTGATGTCCATCTATATGCCATAAAGAATTTGGCCATGGTACATAATAAGATCGCCTTCTAACCAATGCTCCCCATCGCAATGCAGTATTCCTATGATCCACTCTGTTTAAACTAGAGCGGATTCTTCTTCTTTGTATATGGTAACCTTTTGATCTAAAATAACCAGATAATAATGGTTCCCCTGTTGCTACACCGTGACGAGATATGTATTCAGCTATAATTCTGTCTATTTCGTGGTCATTGATGTTGCTAAAACGACCTGTTTTGTTTAAATTAAGTTCATTTACTCTGCGATGAACTGTCCAACGTGAAACACCAAAAACCTTCGATGCAACATTCCAAGAAAAACCCAAACACTTAAATTCTTTTAGAACATTTTTTGGAATTTCGTACTTTGGCCTTCCAGGGGTTTTACTATATAACACATTAATATTGATACTGCAGTATTTTGAAGATTTTTCATGATAATAAAGGGAAAGCATTTTCCGAATCTCCAAAAATATATATAATATACTTTCTATTCTTTCTTTGTTGTTTAAATCACCAATAAACTCTTCATTAAAACTGTTCAATACTGGAATAAGTTGATCGATTAAATCAATATGCTGTAATAATAACGGCAAATAATCACCACAAGTGGTTTTTCCAATAAAAGATTCAACTTCATCTAGAAAAAATATTAAATTTTTATATAGATCTGCACCCATGTCTTTTTCAATGATTTCGGTCGCCATTGTTTTTGTTTGTGTTTAATTTTTTTGTTTGCCATTATTTGTAGTTATTATCCTTCTATTTACGCGCGTAAATTGCTTTATCCCAGGAATATTGAATATATTTGAAAAAGATTGAATATATTTGAAAAAGATTGAATATATTTGAAAAAGATTGAATATATTTGAAAAAGATTGAATATATTTGAAAAAGATTGAATATATTTGAAAAAGATTGAATATATTTGAAAAAGATTGAATATACTTGAAAAAGATTGAATATATTTGAAAAAGATTGAATATATATTTAGAAAATATTGCATATATTTTTCAATTTGAATATTGCTACAATCCGGCAGGCATAATTCACAAGAACTTTGAATAAAAGGAAAGTGGGGAAGCCTAGAAATAATACAATCAGTAGTTTTCAATGTAATTAGCGTTGATGAATTTGTGTTAAATGGAAAACTTTATCGCTCTTAAAATTTTAAACTTTACAGTTTAAAAGTTAAAAAATTTACAGTTAAAAATTTTTGGCCATATCAATCTTTCTGATTGTTAACGCTGCAAAATATTTTAAAAACCACCAAGAAAAAACTGGCAGTGATGCAATTGTGATTTCGAGAATTAATTTTTTAAAGTTGGGGAGAGATAGTTTTATCCTTGGTTTATAGCTTTTATAAGCTATGCCCCCTAACTTATTAAGATCCCCCAAATAAATCAGAGGTGGATAAAGTAAAAAAAAAAAAAAAAATTTGCTTTAGTAAAAGTACCGCCACTTGAGTGAAATTTTACTTAAGTACAAGTAAAAGTTACCCGTCGAAAGGTTTTCTCAAGTGAGAAGTAACTAAATAAAAGTGTAGTAATAGTTACCGCGATACTTATTTGACAGCTATTGTCAGATAGCAGAGCTGTCGAACAGAGCAACAGAGCTAATTTTTGTTTAATTATTATTTAGAATTCGACTTTTTAGATAGAGTTAGTTAACGAAAGCACTGTTTTTGTATTGAACCAATGATATATACTAAATAAATATCTAACTCGCGCTTTGTTTTGAAATGGCCCGATGATAAATCAAAGCAAAACAAAATTGAATTATTTTCAGTTTAAATGAAAGGGCTGCCGGTGTCACGAAATAAATATTCCCCATTATAAAACTCCCCCACGGCCGAAATTTACTTTCCGGAGGAAAAATTTATTTCGAAATAATAATTCCCCTATTTATTCTATCCTAAATCTGTATGAATATTTTGATATGCTTAGTGAAAAAATTTCATAAAATTGCGGATCATTTTTATGAAATAATTTACAATTTTTATTTATTATAGTTAACTGTTTTTAGTAAAAAACAAGAATATTTGTGAACGTTTATTATTCAACAAGCTAATAAAAGTACAAAACTTGCAAATATAAGTTGTTTTTATTTTATTTCATTATTTGAAACAAGAATTTGGAAAAAGAAGAAAGCGAAGTTTTGTACTTTTATGTTACCAGTGGCGGATCAAGGGGGTGGCGGGTGGCTAGGGTGGCTAGCCACCCCTCTCTTTATTTCATAATTTATTTTTATTTTCCATAACAAAAAATGTTAAAGTTAAGGTTATGTATTTAACCATAAAATTTTTTGAAAGAGCTAACTGTTTATGCTCTGATTAAGCCGGCTTTTTTTACTTAAACTTTACAATTGTTTTGCGCTTTAATGACTTCATTTTTTTTCGCTTTATTGAGCATATTCTATTGAAATTGAAGTCGTAAAAAGTTGAAAGAAATATTTGGACCTGAGGAAGGCTACAAATATGATTTATTAAATATGTTACTATTTAATGGTTTTCAGCTATTTTTCTATGCAATTTTAAGCATTAAATTGTAGAATAATTTTAAATTAGTTTTCATTTTGTAGCATGTTTTTAAGCTGACATTTTTTTTAGATAGTAAAATGTAAAAACGATTATCTGTGTATATTTGATTTTACTTTTTATTTAATATTTACATTTTTATAATGTAACAACATAATTTTAACAAAGGAATAATAGTTCTTACTTAAAAATCTTTTTTTAATTTTTTTATTATGTCCAGTGGTCCACCTAGCAAACGTCTTAAACAGCAGTGTCTTAGATTTGCACGCATTTCTTCTTCAAATGTTAATGCTACATTCCTTCAAGTCAATGATGCTGCCAACTTTGTGAGTGTCAGTATACCCCAACAATCAAATAGAATTGTTGAAGAAAGATCATCATCTGCATTGGATAATATTATAATTGTCAGTGTCTCTTCAGTTTACCCTTTGTGTGTGCAACAGCCATTAAATTTAGTTAGTTGCACTGACATTGCTTCAATTCTTGATGAAAATGTTCTCAGAAAAATATGAGTGATTCAGAAAAAGTTAACTTCTTGGACAACTGTTGGAAACCATCTGCTAATTTCATATTTGAAAAGGAGAGTTTCACAATTGCTCAAGCTAAGACAAAAAGTATTTCTTTTTAATCAAAATGGTTTGCTGATCACTGGTTTTCTACGATTTATCTCAAAGCCAAGAAAATTGTGCAGTCTGTAAATTGTACTGAAGAAACTCCAAGGCTTTGTAGTCGTCAAATCCACCGCTCATATATACCTGCTACCTCACCTTTTGAGTACTACAAGCGTAATGTAGCCATTACATTCCTCAACAAAGTTTCATCTGAGTTGGCAGCATGCTTTACAGAAAATAAGAGAGCACATTATGAATATGTTCTTTGATTCCAGAAGTTATTATCACCAAATACAATGAAGAGTTGGAAACATTGTCAAAGCAACAAGCGGATAAATGGTATGGAATTCTGCCAACCCATATGGTCTGAATAATGAGTTGCAGCGATGGAAACATTTATGTGTTGAGAACAACTTTTTGTGGAATGACAATCACGCAACTACTTCAGCAACATGTTGACTCCACATTCTTTCCCAATATTCGTGAATTATTCCTCATTCTGGCAACTTTGCCGATTGGCAGTTGTGAGGCGGAGAGTTCATTCTCTTATGTACATCGTATTTAATCATGTTCTTTACTAAAAACAAATAACTATAATAAAAAAAAATTGTTCTGGTTATATATCTTGGGAAAAAGGAATATCCATGGAAGTATACGAAAGACGATAAGAGGAAACTTCGAAAGAAAGCAGAATCCTTCCGGTTGGTACATGGAGAATTAATTTACATCGGAAATGAAAAACGACTGCAACGAGTTGTAATTGGAGAAGAAGAGCGAAACCGTATAATACGAACTCTCCATAGCAACATAGTTGGAGGATGTCACTTTGGAAAAAACGCCACGATCAAAAAAGCAACTGAGAGGTATAAGTGGAAGTCAATTTGAAAAGACATACGCGAATTTGTCGGATCCTACCCTCAATGTCAACGTGCGAATCCTAGCAACAAACCATCCCCTGCGACGCTCCATCCAATCCCAGTTCATGACATTTTTCATCGTTGGGAAATAGATCTAATTCGTCCGTTGAAAGAAACTAAGAACGGGAAGAATTATATTGTAGTAGCAATAGAATACCTGACTAGATGGGCTGAAGTTGATTCAATTGCAGACAAGGATGCGGGTTCTATTCATCTTTTCATTCTTCGTCTGGTATTCAAATTTGCAAAAAAGGGGCCTTATTTAATAGTATTAAATACAACAGTTACTAACTATAACTTATTTATTTATTTTGCACATTAGGTTCAACCAAACATTGATTATACATATAATGAAGCTTGTTAACAATGAAGCAAACGACTGGGATGAACTTATGGGGCCGGTGGCTTTTGCATATTGAATAAATAAACAAGTTTCTACGAAGCACTCTCTCTTTGAGATTATGTGTGGAGTTAAAGCTCAGATTCCAGTCGATTTTGAAAACCGGACAAGAGAGATTTTTCTGTGGGATACCAAAATTGACGAAGCCAAATAAGGATTATGAATAGCTGAGTTAGCTGAAAAAATTGGCGCGAAAAGAAACGCAGCTAATAAGAACATTACAATGGCACAAAATATGCAGAAGAAACGTTACGATATTAAACATTTAGCTCAATCATTTGCAGTTGACGACAAAGTTTTGAAATGCAATTGACGCAAAGACACACAAATGGGCGATAAGTTAACTCAAAGATTCCACGGCCCTTACACAATTATTGATGTTTTAGACAAAGAAGTTTGTCAGTTGCAAGATAAAAAAAGAATCCCAAAAAAAAGTCAGTTGAAAGATATAAAAAAACCTAAAAAGATGGAATGAACCACAGGACTACGCCATGTCAATTAAACCTGGTTTCAAAATCAGAACCCTGGATTTCAAATTACAATCTAACAATAGGAGATACACAGATCCTGTCTTCAGACGCATGGTTGAACGACAGAATTATTGATACGGTCAACAAAATGGTTTCAACCTATCTTGGTAACAAAAACAATCAATCAACTCTTCTAGTTCAAACACGATCTGGGTTCAAAAAAGTCACCTGCTTCACGACTTCAACCATTTGGTGACAACTGCATGCATTGAAGGAGAAGTTTTGTATTTAGCCTTAATAGCTCCGTTTCAAACTATGTTTTTGCTCAAATGAAACAACTTTATTTAGACTTGTTAATCCCGAAGGCTTTCTTCCAGTAACAGTAGTACCATGCGCACTACGACCGAATGCATCCGACTATGGTGTTTATCCAGCTACCTTTGCATTTCAGTTGGCACTTTATGGTAAAGATGGTATGACGCAAATATTTGAAAACAAAATGATGGGCTCTCATCTTTTTGAAACATCAATCTTCACACTTTTTCCAAAAACCGTTGTAGTATGAGATTTTTACTCCCCAGTAATAACCGCATATTTAATTTTTACTCCCATTATGAGATTTTTACTCCCATAAAATATATTATGCGGCAAAATGTATTGCCAATCAATAACACTAAAATGCAAAAATTCGTGTGCAAATTTGAGACGCTTCTGCTGATTAATTATCTCCAAAATAAAAACACGACCATTCAAACCTTGTTTATTTCAAACGACGACGAACAGATTTTAGAGATATTAAAGGTCCACCAACATCATGCCACTGTCGAGACAAAATTTTGGAAGAAAGGCGACGATTTTTTAGAGCCCGAACAGTTGAATCAAGGCTTTTAGATTTGCCCATTATATATAAGGAAAAGCGGGTTCTGGCGCATTGACCCATTCCCTATACTTAAGGATGCATAAAAAATGGTGAACACTTCATATCATGACAAAACCAATACAGTCGTCTTTAAAAATCAAGAAGAAGTATAAAAATAATCATGTTATTTATATACCAGTTCTTCAAGATGTTTATTGCCTTGTTTTGTAGTGTCCGATGGCAAGGGTGTGAATTCCGTCATCTAAGATAATTCTTTTGTCGTCGTTAGCGCTGAGTGCGACCTTGTTGATTTCTTCGGTGTAAACGTCGTGAAGATGAGATCTGAAAACGTTCATGGTGGCGAGCTTTTCTTGTTTACCCTGCAAGCAGTCATAGTAGTCTTGATGAGTAATCTTACTTTTGACAACGTTCTTTTTGACCCCTTTGCATTTTTTCTGCTCTTTATCTTCATCTTCTTTTTCTTCAGGGATGTAATAAGAGTAGAGCTTAGGTCGAAGCCCGACAAATTGCGTGATTTGCTTGCCACCGGTCTCATCCTTGAACTTGCCGATAATCTTTTTATTTAAGTCTACTTTGAATCCAACGTTTTGAATAGCAGGATGGTCTTTTGGAAAGTCGCTCGTGTCAAATTTGGGTTCAACATCATCAGCAGTGTCTTCGTAAAAATCTTCCGTTTCGATTTCATAAATGAGCGAGTCGGTATCGGTCATGAGCAACTTGGCTTTATCACCGTATTTAGGTTTGATGTAGTCGTAATGGAACTCAAACATGAGAGTTTTACTGATGTCGAGGATGCTCATTCCCAAGTAAACAGGTTTGTCGTAAGTGACTTGTGTTTTCTTCATGTGAATGGCAGTGAGGTTTTCATCAAAAATGTTGTACCGATCATAACGAGGATTTTTGGATAATTTTAAGACTTCTTTTCTTGTGGTGACAAGTTTAATATCAACGTGCTTTAGAATGTTTTCCATGGTTTTTCCAAAGACGGAGTTGTTCATCAATTTAAAAAATTCTTTTTCAAACTCGTTTTTAGCTTTTGTTCTTTTATCGGTGTTGCCATCAATGTATTTTTTCATGAAAGGTTCTTCTTCAAAGCTGATTCCTCGATGTATTTTGGTGATGACTAAACCCAATCGTTCATAGAGTTTTAGGTTTTCGTGATGAATGACGTATTTTTCTTTATTGTTTAAATTTGGAACGAGCTTGGGTACTTTTCCTATGGTTAATCTTTCAGGAGCCAAAGGGTAATCGTTGTGTAAATCGTGAAGCTCATCAGGATAGCTCAAATCGACTTCAAGAATGCACGGCATGCTGCGCCAATTGTTGAGTTCATCTTCAGTCATCCATCTGAATTTTCTAACGGGAAGAGGTTTGCTCATGGCCCATCCGTAAAGATTGTTGGCGTCTAAATACTGGATGAATTTCGATGGTTGTGAAGGATCATAGTCTGGCATGTATTTGTTGTTGGCATTTCCAAGTCGATTCGAGATCATGCAGATTCCACCGCGTATTCCTTTTTGGATCATGTTGAGCATGTCAATATCGGTGATCAAGTCCAGCTCAATTTTAGTTTCCTTTAACATAGCGTCCCAAGCCAAACCAGGAGAGGTGTAATACCAAAGAGGGTCGAGACCGTAATATTCCATGCAAGTGTCTCTAAAATTTTCAAAGACATCGGCAAGATTCAACACGTCAGACTCGTTGTATAGCTCGTGGTAATCTTTAAAGGTTTCACATCCAAATACTTTCCAAACGTTTTGTGCATGCGCGTAGTCTTCATCGCTGATGTGTTTATCATCTAGTCTAGAATAAAAAGCTTCTTTGGATGGCAATTGCGTTTCGGAAAACTTTTCAATCGAGTCTACCCATTCGTAAGGGTAAACGCCTTTTCTTAGCAGCAAATTTCTTTGTTCTCCGCTGTAGAATGAATTGAGATGTTTGCACATGATGTCTCCTTTTTTAAATCTTCTATGAGCGCAGTCTTTACAATTGTCTTTGCACTTGCATTTTTTACCTTTCTTATCAAGGCAGTCCTTTTTGCATGTCTTAGGGTCTAATTTAGAGCACTCCTCACACAAATCTTTATCAAGGTTGCTAGTCAAATCTGCTAACGAGCTTTGCATGAACCTATAGCTGTCAACGAACCTTAAATCTCTATACACTTTTTTCGGATTACCTTTCTTATCAATCGAATCTCTCACTTTGATGCTTTTTGAGAAGCTGATGTATTTTTCTTCGCTGTTGGGTATGCAATTGAGTTTTCCGTTTTTTCCGCCTAATCTCTTGATGAACAAATGGCTGTCATAGGCAGACAAGTTGTGGAAAATGACTGGTATGAATTTTGGAATTCGATATTTTTTATTGCAAGCATCATGAGCAGCACCGCGGTATTTTCCAGTCAAATGACAGTGATCCCACACTTTGTCATCATTAAGATCCTTTTTGCAAATGTGACATTCGGTTGCAGCTTCATACTTCTTCTTGTCGTCATCCGTCTTTATTGGCTTATTCTTCCATTGTTGTTTAAGTGAATAACTATCACAACAAATCTTTATAAAGTCAGCTTCAAGACTGGTAACAAACTTTTTACCTACGTCATCCTTATCGCTTTCGGCTGTATACTCAAAAGATTTAATTTTTAAACCATCAGGTCCTATGATATAATAGCTGAACGAGCTTGGAACATGCTTTTGATATTTTTTGGTGTACGATTCTTTATTATTATATTCAGTGTTGTCATCGATAGGCTTGATGAAACTTTCAAAGTCGGCATAGACACAGTACGGAACTCTCATGGTGTTGTTGTAGTTTTTAAACTCAAGGGTTGACCCTTCTTTAGGAGGATCAATTCTCATTGGAGCGTTCTCATAACAGTATCCTTTGTGAATTTGAAGCTTTTCTTCTTGGTCATAACCATGCATGCAATTTCTGCAAAAATGAAGTTTTCTTTTTCCTTTTGTTGTTGAGGAGCCGGCAAACCGACTGAAATTGTTAATGAGACAGTAATGGCTGTTGTCTTTGTTTGAAATATACATCAAATCAACACAGTGTTTTCGATCATGAAATTTGGATATTTGCATAGGTTGAGGCTTATTCATTTCATAGTGAAAGACGTTCACGCTGATGTCAGGATTATTCACTTCAAACTTTTTGATTTGAGTGGTCTTTACAGGAAATTCCATTCCTTCCCAATTGAGCTTTTTCGATTGTTCAATCAACTCATTGTCAATTCTTTCGTTGTCTCTATTTTTCATGTTAAGAGCTCTGGTGACGCACCACTTGAAACATTGATCGTCATCGTTTTTCATGTTGATGATGGCTTTTTTGTTTTTCAACTTGAGAGGCAGCTCCATGTAGGAAGAGCCCTTGAAAGGTTCATAATCAACAAAGCTTATATCCATCCTCAAAATCTTGGACAAGACGCAATTGGATCCCATCTTGTTGTAATTAGCGCTACGTTCCAAGATTTTTTCTTCCATTTCAGTCATGAGCGCTCTCACATCATCACCCTCCAATAATCTTTGCGCATTAGATGAAAAGTTAGCCGTCTGAGTAGTTTCCTCACCTGTTAAGATGCTTACGCGAGTCATTTCACAGACTAAAACAATTCTTACCTTTGTGTTTCTTTCTCCTTCCATGGTTTGAATAGCAGACTCCCTTACCAAGTTTAAAAAAGGAACAATGTCTTGATAACGAGAAGACGGCTCGTAAGAAAATACTCTGGTGGAGCGCTCTGCTGAATGCTTAGTCATATTAAACTTTACTATAATTGGTTTTGACACGGGCTGTTTGTACACTGTTTTTAATACAAGTGATTTGATAGACTTTATCTTTTCATCGATTTGTTTTGCTGATTCGCTCACCTTATTCTTGACTACTTCAGGAACGTAGGGCTCTATCCATTCTTTAACAACATTAAACTTAGTTTTAACATAGGACGCCACACTTTTTTTAGCTGACGTCAGACTTGAAAATAAAGGTCTTGGAGCAGGAACCGGTCTAGGTGTAATAACGTTTGTTGAATCAACAACCGGTGTGTTAAGAATAGAGGGTTCATCTCTTGTTACCTGATTTTGCAAGAGAGTAGAAGGCTCGAATGAAATCAAGTCGCTAGACCTTGGTCTTGGAGCAGGTACAGGTCTTTCAGAACCAACAGCAAACCTTACTTTTGTCGGCTTTATTGAAACTTTTGTCGGTTTTACAGAAACTTTTACAGGTGGTTGAACAAACCTTACTTTTGTCGGTTTTACAGAAACTTTTACAGCTGGCCGAACAAACCTCACCACGGTAGGTCTTTCAGGCAAAGGTCTTGCCTCAGTCGTTCGTCTACGAAGAGCAGCAGGAGCAGAGGCAACTCTAGGAGGCTGCAAAGCCATTATAAGTTCCTCCTTTCTCATTTTAGAGTATCCTCTTATTTTCTCCTCTTTAGCAATTTCTTTTAATTCTTTCACAGTTTTACTTTCCATTTTTATTACGGAAAGATTTTTCTTTATGTCACTTTCAATTTTTCGCTCTTTGGCGAAAGTTTTTGCTTTTTGCTTTTTATCATCAGTTTTATCACCCATTTTATTAAGGGAAAGAAAATTTTTTTCGATGCATTCAAGTTTTCGCTCTTTAGCAATTAATTCTGGTTTTGAAGAATAGATACTCATTTTTATTATACTAAGATTTTCTTTAAGTCAATTCAATTTTTTTAAATCTTGGCACACTTTCAGCATATTTTCTTCTACGAAAAGTTTTTACCGTTTTTTAATTCTTTTCGCGGGAGAATTAAAAACTTATGAAACAAGATAATTGGCAAAAATTTCGCTTATTGAGTCGTATACATGTGCTTGACCCATTTCATCAAATCTAATCGTATACTTTCTTCCCCACTCGTCATGTGCAGTAAATTCGCATCCAGCCGCATGAATTTCTTTTTCTTCATCAAACAGATGCGCACGACCCATGGTATCAAATTCAATCACATACTTCCTCTCCATCTTTTTATTTATGCCAAGAATTTTATTTAAGTCAATTTTTTAACATGTTAAAAGTTAAAAAATCAATTTTGCTGCTTTTTACGTTTTTCAAGCTTTTCAGAATTTAAAAATTCAATCTTGATTCCATCATCCACCTTTCCATCTCGACGCTCTAAATATCTCCATCCACGTCCAGTCCCTGCCATCGCTTTGTAAAGAGACTTGTATTCAGTCACCTCACCCGTTTCAATGTTGGTTATTCTCACAGTGATGGGTTTTTTCTTAACTAAACTAAGCCATTCCCATTTTGGATCAACAGGTTTTTTTTCTTTTGGAGGAGGCTTTACTTTTTTTTCTTTTGCTCTTTCTAAAATCTCATCTTTACTGATCAAATTATTTTCAACCGCAAGCATCATCAACGTTATTAAATCATCTGCTGTTTTACTAACACCGTTTTCATTCAACAAATTTTTCAAATACGATGTTGTATATCTCATTTTATTATACCAAGATTTTTTTTTAAGTCAATTCAATTTTTTCCCGAAAAGATATCTTAATAAACAGCAGTCATGTTGGTTCCGTCTGAAACAAATTTAAGCAGTTTGTCAGAGATCACTACTGCAAAAATAACGGTATTTGCAATAGTTGAAGTTCGAAATTTAAGGTTTACCACTAATTCAGCTGTTTCCGACGCCATTCTTTCTTTTTGCTTGCTGATATCCACAAAGAACAACGGATATAATTTTATATATTCAAGCAAGCTTAACCCAGATTGACAAACAAGTTCATTTGTACCATAATATTTTTCATCAAAAGAGAACGCATCTGAATAAGCCATGACCACTCTCTTTTCTCCAAAATTCAAGTCGTAATTGTAATTTGGATACTTTATTCCATTAACAGTCACGTAAAAATTGCTAACATCACAATGATCGAATAGTGACGGATTAACTGTTTGACTGGAATTTCTGTTTGTCTGAAGTCCGAACAAGATAAATCTTGGAATGCTTTTGTCAGTGACTCTTCCAAGCGACCAGGTAAATTCTGTCTGACCAGCTGGAATAAGTTGCCTTTCACATTTGTTTGATTTATAAGCCACTTGAATGGGAATTTTTTGGGCCATTAAATTCATGAAATCAGTCTTTTTCGAAATATCCAATTCAACGCGAGGCATATAAAGTCTGAATTTTTTAAGGTTGATCATTCCTGCACTAACGCTCTCCGCTCTATAAATCGCATCATCACATTCTTTCTTTGTAAAGGTGATGGTATGCCTAAACCCATAAACAACTTTGTCATAGGTTTCGCAAAATCCAAAAATGTGTTTCAACGGAATTTTAAACGAAAAAGCTCCAACGGATGTAGTGTCTGCAAACAAGTGGTCTCGTCTAACATTGAATCCTGAATTTCCAACAAGATTTGACGTATCCATATACCACATCTGTTTTAATCCATCAGCAAACTGAAATCCATAAGGATATTTCATCAATCCAAGTATGGTGGTGGCTGGACCTGGATACATCACTCGTTCCACTTGCTCTCCCGACAAGTCATAAGTCACATCATTAAACAAATACATCAAAGCGTTGTTCACCAGTGCAATGTTGTCTTTAGCATCATAAAAGGTTCCATCGCTCTTTTTCAACACTCCTTCAATAAGAATGTAAGCCTCTGATGGTACTGTTTGAATCGATTGACAGTCTATCTCAAAAGTAATCGTGCCTGAAGAATTTAAATCGAGATTGGTTGGAAGGTACTCAAAAAATCAACTTTTTCAATACCAATATCATACTCTGGGTTCTCAGTAACTCTTAATCGCTCAGTACTTATCATTTTTTATATAATAAAAAAAATTATTTAATTCATTTAAATGTCTCTCATTGCAAGTCATCGCAACAGAATGCTATCTTCATACTATTTTCATGCCCTGTCCTATTTTCACCAGATCTTGAATTCGAATCGCGTTCTTTTTAGACATTTTCTTACTTTGAATAGATGAACCAGTCTTTAATTTCTCAATGGTCTTTTTACCTTTGTCAATAGCCACATCTCTAGCAGTGGAAATGGCTGAAAGGGCTAACTCTGTCCCAGCAGATTTTGCAGCTGTAATCGCTTCTTGTCCAATTTTGCTTGTTGCAGCATTTTTAAGCAAATTCACTGTTGCTTTTGACACACTTGACGCAGCTGCTCTTTTTATGAAATTTTTAATCATGTCTACAATACCACCTCCACCAACAACGTTCTTTTTCACATATCTTCTTTTGTTCACAATGAGCATTTTTTTAAATAAAACAATTTTTTTAAATAATTTTATCAATAGCCCTCATTAACGATTTATATTCCTCTTTATTAATCTCTCTTTGTCTCAACAGCTCATCGCAAATAGCAACAGCCTCGTTTCTTGAAGCCGTGTTTCCAGCATGCCAAGCAGCTATACTCAATTCAAGCTTTTCCACCAACGCATTAGGATCGCTTGGAAGAATAATGGCACCGCGACCTTTTTTACCTTTTTCAATACGCATCATTTTTTCCCAAATAGGAGCAATAAGTTGTTGATACTTTGGTCTTCTTGATGATTTCGGTTTATGCGGTTGCGAATCAGATCTTATAGCATCACTGTCCATTAAAATTTTTTCATAATTTTGCAAATCTTCATTGGTATAGTTCTTTGGTATTGTTAATTCAGTCATCAGTTCCCAAAGGCCTTTTGTTCCATTATACCTTTCACCACCGACAATGATATCATTTCCATCTATTTCAACCTCCATTTTTCCAATATACATTTTATCTCCAACTTTGTTCACTTCGAAAGGTCTATTCTTTTTTTGATCGACTGACAGGCTTTTAATCATCTTTTCATTGCTTTCAATCAGAGGCTTGTAAAGCTTGCTCAAATCAGTCTGAAGATTAGCATCTGAAATGTTGCCGTTTCTTCTGTCATTAATTTCTTTCACAATTTCATCCCTTTTATTTAGGTCTTGTATTTTAAAGAAAAACATCTTTTTAAAATACGTGGAAAAAAAACATAAATTGGTTTTTACGACTACGTTGATCCTTTTTAAAATACGTGGAAAAATACATAAATTGGTTTTTACGACTACGTTGATCCTTTCTTAAACAAATTGTTAAACGTTTGAATCGCGTCTTCTCGTCCTTTTTGGATTAAGTTTTCTTTAGTAACTTCATCTATTCCCTTTTTGGTTTTGGTTCGTATTTCCACCGTCAAGGATTTAAATTTTTGAAGCTCCTCAAGAATCAATTGAAACTCTGAATCGCTTATTTTTCCGTCTATCAACGCTTTGGAAATGTGCTCGCTGATGGTGTTCAATTTCGACTCAGCCAACACTTTGATCTTCTCATGCTTTTCCGCTTTTAATACCATCTTTTTGTTGACTTGACCTCCAACAATCGATAAAAACCCCATGCCAATAGCCACACCTTCACACGCAATCGCTACTGGACTGGCAATAATCGTAGACAAAAGCCCTATTCCAGTCGCACCTAGTGCTATACATAATCCTTGCATCACATTGTCCGCATTCGAAATGATTCTAAACACGCGATGGTACTTTTTGCTTAGATGAACTCGCTTTGCTTTTTCACTCTCTATCTCTTTCTGAATCTCGCTTATTTTCTGAAGCCTATAAACATGTCCTCCTTCATCTATAGGAGCTGATGAAAGAACTGGATAAAGTTTTTCATTCAATATTTCCATTTTTATTAAGCGAAAAAAACTATTTTAAATCAATGTAACTAATCTTACAAAGTTTTTCTCCTTTTTTAATAATGACATCTGAATTGTTGTTACTATTCACGTCCATAATAACATCATCTACAGACTCTGAAATAATAACTTCGTTTTTTCTATAATTCAATTGATCAGTAATTTTATTCATTAATGTTATCACTGCAACACCTTTCTCCAAATTCAGCCCAATGGATAAAGCTATCATTGTATGTGAGAGAGCAGCAAATTTAATGTCTTTCTGAGCAAAAATCTCATATTGTTCGTTAACGTTGAAATAAGGTGGATGATCTAACGTTTTCGTAGACACAATAATGTTGTTTGGTCTTCTTTCCTCCAACTCTCTAACCCTCGCTTCCAAAATTTTTAATTGCAAATCCAAACTGTGGACTTCTGCTGAGGTAACATTTCTAAAAAACTTGTGAGGAGCATGCATTTTACATATTAAAAATAAATTTTTAGATCATTTTTGCAAACGTATCAATTCTTCATTATTCACCCACGAGTTGAATGAATCTGGATATCCCAACCATTTGACTAAAGATCTGTTCTTTTGCTTTCGAATGACTTTTTCAATTCTAAATATGTCTTGATTGGTCTTTTGCATTTCTTGTTCATAAAATGTACCTTGTATTTCTTCACCGTTAGCGTCAGTGATTTTATACGTGGGTGGATTCGTATACTGAACATTTGACACGGTAAAAACCTCTTCAGTCCATCTCGGTGTATACCCCTTTTCAAAATGAGACTTCTTTTTTACGATTCGCACTTGATCACCCATGGAAAATTTCGGTTTTGCTGGTAATGTTTGATCCTTTCCATACATATTCCACCATACCCTACCTTTATTCTTTTCATCGCTAGCTTCCACTGGTGTCATTTTGATAGAAGAGTGCTTTGTGTTGTTGTAATTTTTCACCATCTCATCTAATACGTCAATGTATTTATTGGTATTGTTGGCTGAAAAATATTTAAACATTCTCTCTTTCATCGTTCTGTTCCATCGCTCGACAACACAACTTTTTTCCTCGTTTTCAGTGGAGTATAATTGCACACCCAACGCTCTCACATGTCTGTTGTAAAATTCTTTTCCTTTATCCACCCACAATTTAATGCATTTTCTTTCTGTGAAAATCTTTTTCAACGCTTCAGCCACTTCAAGACCTGTTTTGCTTTTTAACGGAACGATCCATCCATACTTTGAAAACACGTCAATCACCATAAGTAAATATTTTACGCTATTGTTAAACTTTGAAAACGATTGCATGTCCACCAAATCAGCAGCCCATATTTCATCAATGTCATTCACAATCACCCTTCTTCTTTTAAAATGATGAATCACCGGTTTATGAAGCTCCTCTGCAAGCTGATCCGTCCATTTCAAATCGCTCACACCCAATCCGAATTTAGCTTTGGCTTTGATGATGGGTTCGATGATTTTTCGCTCGCTTATTTCTTTTTGAGTAGGATTTTGTATAGAATCCATTTCTTCAAGCATCATTCGATCTGCTAAATTTCTGTTTTGCTTGTCGTTAAAATACTTGTAAGCTAAATCATGGTGATATGCGGCATTGTCCACTCTATCCACCGGTTTGCTCCACTCTTGATACATATCCGTGGAAGTGAGCCTTTTATCTAAATTGGTACCAGGTCCTGCAAAGTTCATACCTGGAACGTGCATTTCTCCTGGAAACTTTGCCCATGGAAGCTTTATTTTTTTTGAAAAATTGTTGATCGATTCCACCAAGTCTCCTCCATTGACCGCATGCGAAGATGATCCATGCGATGAAACAAACTTGCATTTTGTTATCCCACAAGAGTTGCAAGTCCCTTTCAACATAGGTCTGTTGTTTTTTGTGATCTCGTTTTTCAAGTGAATGGTTTCAGTCTCTCTTCTACACTTAACGCAGTACATTTTTAACATATATAAAAACCTTTTAAATATAAAAAATGGAAGTGATGAAATTGTCATGTAAAATTGGGAAAACCAAAAGAAACAACAGCGCGCTTTTACCTAGAAGTATACGTGGAATCATTGTTGGAAAGTCTGGTTGCGGAAAAACAACGTTACTACTCAATTTACTTTTAAGACCTGGCTGGCTAGATTACAGCCGCTTGCAAGTCTTTGGCAAATCTCTTTTTCAACCTGAATACAAAATACTCAAAAGATCATTCGAAAATAAACTTCCTAAAAAGGATATTGTTGATTTGTTAACGGATGATGTACAAGACGAAATGGAAAAATTGAATTTAAACCCTGAAGATGTTATTGAGGAAATTTCAAAAAAATATTCCGACAATGATGATATGGAGTGTCAATTCTTTGAAACGGCTGATGATGTACCTGAACCTGAATCCTTAGACTCAACCAAAAACAATTTGATGATCTTTGACGATTTGCAATTGACCAATCAAAACAAGTGTGAAAAATATTACATCCGAGGAAGACATTCCAACGTTGACTGCTTTTACCTCGCTCAAAATTATTTCGAGATTCCAAGACATACCATCAGAGAAAATGCTAACTTTATTTGCCTCTTTAAACAAGACCAAAAAAGCGTTAATCACATTTATCAAGATCACGTTTCCTGCGATATGAAAATAGAAGAATTTAAAGCCTTTTGCAATCATTGCTGGAATGAACCTCACGGATTTGCCGTCATCGATCTCTCTTCTAAAAAGAACGAGGGAAAGTACCGAAGCGGATTTGACGATTTTTTATTTTTCTAAAACAATTTAAAAAATAATTCTTATTTAAAAAATGTCAGGTATAATCATCGATGTAGATGGAAAATCAAGTGTTATCACCACTGATTTTTTGGATAAAATCGTTTTTGACGAAGGAAAAAGTTATGAAATGGCTTTTCTCGGTCTTGAGACTTACAACAGCATTCCAAATGTAAACAGTAAAAACAATTCTTTCAAATACAGCATGAACAATGGAGCTAATTGGGAGAACATTATCATTCCATTAGGAAACTATGAGATTAAAGGCATCAATGAGTATTTGCAAAAGTCTATTTTAAACACAATAAAAACAGCTCAACGTGGAAGTTATATTATTGCAAATAAAATTAATTACTCTCCAAACAACCTTCAAATTGGAATCAATCTTAATACTTTAAAATCAACCATTAAACTTGGCTTGAATTATTTGATTGACTTTAATGTGGAGAATAGCATCTCTTCAGTTTTAGGGTTTACTAAAAGAAAATTAAATTCCAATTCCGAATACGAGTCGGATCATATCGTTAGAATTTCAAGCATTAACACCATCAGAATCGTTAACAACGTTATCGGATCATCCTATATTAATGGAACCCAATTAAATTGCATTTACTCCTTTTATCCAAATGTTAGTCCTGGCTATAAAATCATCGAGAGACCAATGCATTTGATTTATCTTCCTGTTAAACTGTTTGAAATTTCAACAATGGTTACTCGCATCATTGATCAGAATGGAGATTTGGTTGATTTTCGTGTAGAGGATATTACAATGCGATATCATATTCGAGAAGTGAAATAAATAATTTTTTAATACATAAAAATGAGCAATTATCAAAACATCAAAATTAACATCTCGCAGAGTCAATCTGATAAAATTAAAAAAGCCATGCATGATAAAACCGATACTAGCATTAAGCTTTCTCATCAAGACTTGAACGGTAAACATGTTCTCGCTATCACTAATTCGCAATTGAACAAAATTAGAAAAGCGTATGAAGCTGGTAAAGGAGTCACTCTTAAATTGAGCAAAAGACAAATTGCATACAACTCAACCATTGAAGGCGGATTCATCGGAGCTCTTTTACCGTTATTAGGCATGTTAGGTAGTACACTTGCCACAAAGGTTGTTCCTGCTCTAGCCACCGGATTGCTAGCAGGTGTAGGCTCTTCTGCTGGCTCTGCTATGGTTGACAAAATTGCAGGAAGAGGAATCGTTTACTTGAAAAAGAATGGAAATGGAATGAAGATAAAAACTTTAGGTGGAGAAGGATTGTTTATCACCCCATGGACTAAAAATGTTCACGGTGATGGACTCTTCATTAAAACTGGAAAAGGTTATCAATCTGTTGGAGCTGGTTTATTACTCGGACCTAACTCACCCTTTAATAGTATACCCTTTTTAGGCGCTATTCTATGAAAAATCGCTTGTTAAAAAAATTCGGATAAACTTTTTAAGAAATTAAAAAAATGATCAACTTTCAATGGATTGACGTAGAAGGAATTGTTTTACCTAATGAAGCTTTAACTAACTTTCAATTGATAAAGGCTGCTAAACAGTTAAAATTAAAAAACTTTCGAGGTGTTTTTGTGAGGGATGAGTTACCAAAAAAGACAATGAAAAAAGAATGTGGAATTGTCAACACAGGAGATTCAAGCACTGGTGGGTTTCATTGGGTGTGTTGGTTTAAAGACGGTGACAAAAAGTATAGTTTTGATTCTTACGCTCAGCCTCCTCTTGTTGAGCTGGTCGACTACTTGAAAAGTCCAGTTTATTATAACAGTGAAAGAGTACAATTTGGTAACACTTCTTATTGCGGCCATTTGTGTCTTTACGTCTTGAAAAAATTGAATGAAGGTCTTGACTTTCAAGAAGTTATCAATACCTTGTGGTGACTGCTTAATGAACGGAAATGAACGTTTTCAGATCTCATCTTCACGACGTTTACACCGAAGAAATCAACAAGGTCGCACTCAGCGCTAACGACGACAAAAGAATTATCTTAGATGACGGAATTCACACCCTTGCCATCGGACACTACAAAACAAGGCAATAAACATCTTGAAGAACTGGTATATAAATAACATGATTATTTTTATACTTCTTCTTGATTTTTAAAGACGACTGTATTGGTTTTGTCATGATATGAAGTGTTCGCCATTTTTTTATGCATCCTTAAGTATGGGAATGGGTCAATGCGCCAGAACCCGCTTTTCCTTATATATCCCATTTCAGAAAATATTTTGACTTAAATTCTAAAATAAAAACGAAAATAACATTAAATACATTATCTAGCCAGTGTACACATTCCAAAAAGTAGCATAAATAACAACTGAATTAACCAAAACATTGATACCAATACATCATAAAGTTACCAAAATATGTTAAAATGTTCAAAAATTGGCTATAATATTAAAGAACTCATGAAAATTAATATTTATATTTGGTTTAATACACAATTATTCATGAATATCAATAGATTCGTACCTTGTCAAATTACTATATGCATTGTTATGCTTATAATGTTAACCTCACCATACCTAAGCCGCAAAATGATGAAAAAAACAGGTGGCTCTAAACTTATGACCAGCACTGTAGAGATGCGAAATGAATTTACCCCCTTTTTATAATTTTTTGAAAAAAGGTATATAT
Organism: Hydra viridissima; assembly: GCF_058129835.1. Taxonomy (NCBI): domain Eukaryota; kingdom Metazoa; phylum Cnidaria; class Hydrozoa; order Anthoathecata; family Hydridae; genus Hydra; species Hydra viridissima. The sequence goes on from NW_028324306.1 coordinate 5,636,818, forward strand.
CCAAAAACAACTATTAGCAAAGGTGATAAATCAAACTTTCGAAGAAAAAAAAAGCCATTTGTAATTGAAGAAAATGAGTTGTCTCATCTGGGGATAATCTAGCGTTAAGGTGAGCAGTTTTATTTCAACACACCACTTTATGTATATATTTATATTTTGTAACTTAATACTGTTTTTTACTGTAATTTTCATTTAATTAGTTATTAACTAATTTATTAATTTTAATTAACTACTTATCAATTAAATAAAAAGTACAGTGGATTTTTATTATTTCTAAAAAAAGATTGCTGTTGTTTTATGTTTTTTGTTGCAAGTTTTGATTTGTTTGATTTTATTTTCATGACAACTTTTATTTTTATAGTAGTAGTATGCTTGCTATAACTCTTTAAAAATACACTGAAGTCTTATTTTATAAACCAGGTTTTATTTTGGTTGTTATTAAAAACGCAATAACCTCACAATGTATTGTGAGGTTATTTGTTATATAATAAAAACCAACAAAAAAACATCACAATATATTGTGAGGTTATTTTGTTGGTTTTTATTATATAGAGATGTTTATGTTTTTTTATCTTGCCTTTGAATGCATTTGTGTTAAATGTTTATTCTTTTTAAATTCATTTGTTGCCTTTATTTGTTGTCGTTGTAATATTTTTTATCTTGCTGCGATACAGCAACCTTTAAGTACATGTGTGTTATATATGTGTATTAAATTATTCTTTATAAATTTTTGTATTTGGAAATTTATACTTAATACTATGTGTATTGTAGCAGTAGGAGCATATTTAAACATACATGCTATAACTGTTTAAATGCAGCAGAGGTTATACATTTTTTTATCTTGCTGAGATAGCGGGGCATACACGTCTATCGGGAAATTAAAGTACAAGGCCAACATTTTTCAAATGTTGGCCAAATATTAGCCTTGACCAATTTTTTTAAAAACGTTACCAAGAACAATATAGAATTATTCCTTTTCTTCTCTTTACCTACCAGTTTGAGGTGCATATACTGATACTATATTAAAGACTGATTTTCCAATTCCTAATCTCAATACCATCACTCTCTCATTCACTCGTCTTTCCTCAACTACATGATTTATCAATTTTTCTGCAGCTAAAATACCAACCCCTGACATTCCTTCTTCACATCCAACCAAGTAGAATTTGTACCAGCAATTATCAAATACAATAGTCTTAGCACCGCCACCTTTCCAACGAGTTTCTTGCAGGCAGCATATGTCAAGTTTTCTTCTACCTGTCATTTCTGTTCACTTTTTACTTGCATTCAACCCTCATTGGCCAATCCAACCTTTAATTTCACACCTTTTATCACATTGACACTCACCAGCTACTTTACCAGGAGGTCGACTGGTGTTAGGACCAACCATGGATGCTTTAACATACTTGCTACTGGCCAGTGATGTGTTTCTCTCCAATGACTCATCTGAGGCCAACAGCATACCATCAGATGTGCCTCTTGTAAGTCTGTGAGACAGTTGATGCGGTATTTTATTTTTAAACTTGATATTTTGGAGCAGATTTTACAACTGGATGCTCTTCCAAGCGTTAACCCGTTTTATAGTTCAGGAAACTGAGTATTTTTATACTCAGTTTTCTGACTGACAACATCACTAGGAAGTCTACCATCCAAGGTTAGCGAGCTCCTCCTACCCTCACCGCTTCAAAGTGGGGTTTTATTTCAGAGTTTTCCATCTATTATGTGAATATCATTCGCCGTAGCTAAAGAGTCTAACCTGCCCAGATCAGTTAAATGTCATGACCTGGACTGGCAATTTGATTAAATTTAACACTTCGATTGAATTGAGCACGTACAAATTACATTTTAGTTATACTTAGCATGTGCGAGTTATTTAACATTAGCTGTGGTACTCCACTTATGACTTTTTCCACTATGAGGTGATCTCACCTAGAACCGCTCTTTGTGTTCGTCCGCTAAGAAAACCTTTAAACCAACGTATAATTTGTTTTTGAGTCCTATATGATTGTAGTTTTAATAACAATCTCTTATGTGCAACCGAGTCAATAATTAAAATAAAAAAAAAACGGATTCTGGAATAACTTTGCATAACAAAATATAAAAGAGTTTCAGTGCTTAAAATAACAAAAATAATAAATTTTAAAAGCAAAAATCTTTTCCTTATCAAAAAGATAAATATTCTCTTACCACTTTGGCTGAACATTCTTTTTACACAAAATTAGTAAACAAATATACCATAAGAGTCTGTAAAAGTCCAAAAAAACCTACACCCTAGTTAAAAAAACGCCTAAAAAAAAAAGCAAAAAAAAAACATGACAGCAAAAAAACACGTTTTTCTGCAACTCTATACACGCCATCAAAATAATTATTATTCACAACACATATTGATATTACATTGTTTAACATGTAAATTAAAAGTTTTAGTCACCACTGTTTTGCTTATGTTTCACAATATGATTCAGTATTGTTATTTATTTTTTTCAGAAGTATAAGGGAGCCATTTTATTAGAGATTTTTTTTTGCAATTTTATAGATTGAACATAATTGTTATGATTAAATTATATTTTTTCTGTATTAAATTTTATCACAAACTGTTTCGTTTATTTTCTGTCTTTATTTTCACATTTTTGGGTGAATGGAAACTTTCTAGACTTTTATAACCATGGTGATTATGGTGTAGGTGGTATCCATTTACGTTTAGTATTGTTTTTGTTGCCCACTTTTTGTTCACGGGTAACAGCTAGTATTGTAATAATAGTTTAATATTTATTTTCATTAATAAATATTATTATAATAAAATAAAATGATTGATTACTTGTTTTCTATAAATAAATATTATAAATAAATATTTTTTCATAGAGAAAAATTATTTGGTCTAAATAACTTTTCTCTATGAAAAAAATATTTATTTGCACGATAGTAATGAAATTTCTAATGAGGCTAATGCGTTATCTGGCCACATAGGCATTAATTCAACAACAGAACATATTAAAAATAGATTTTTTTGGTTTGGAATGGTAAAAGACATTACCACCTATGTTTCAGATTGTGACAACTGTCAAAAAGCAAAAAACAAGAAACTTCAAGTTAAACCATTATTACAAAGCATATCAATTTCGAAAGGTAACATGAAACAGGTTGGGATTGATTTGACTCAACTCCCAGAAGTAAACTTTCTCTATTTTATGCCTAATTATTTGTTTACGTAACTTAGGGGATCTTTTTAAACGGGGGGTGAATATTGTAGTTTTGCGCATTTGTCAAATATCGAGCTATTTAAGTTTTATAAGGTGTTTAACTAATTAATTAGCTAAGTTTGCATTTGCAACACTTTTGAAAGAAAAATTCTTATATATATTAAATTCTTACATATATTGATAAAAAAAAATTTTTATACATGTAAATCATTGTTTTACATTTTAATATTCTGGTAAAAGGTCTTCATCAAAAATTTGATTACTCTTAATAAAACTAGTTCTATTCTCCTGACCACCATTAAGACAAAAACTGGGAAGGGAGGTCCTTTATTAGTGACAAATTATTTAAGAGAATTAAATTTCGAGTAACAAAACGAATTTAAAGTAAATGGTAGCAAATTACCGTTTTAAGTTAATGGTAGCAAATTACCGTTTACTAAAAACTATTGAAACAAAGAGGCCATATATAAAAATGGTCAGATTAGTTCCATATATTAGTAATGGTCAAATGGTCAGTTATTTTTAATAAATTTATTTAGTTGTGTGCATTTAACGTTTTAAAGACAATTTCCTTTTTTAAAGAAACATGTATCAAGGGGATACCAAAAAATTAATAACTCATAACTTGCGTTTGCTTAATAACTCATAACTTGCGTTGCTTTTTATTTATCTTATTAATTAAAGTTCATGTTGTAAAAAATATAACAAGAATTTAGCCTTATTTTTTCGTCAATTTAAAGCATGATGAAGTGTTATTATTTTGTGTTAGTAACTAAAAACTTATTGTTTTGAATTTAGTTATGTCGAGGAAAATGGTTCTGCCTTACACTGATATGACCTATATCAGTTGTAAATTACTCAAATAATGTTAAATTATTAGTAAATTATTTTACCTCCGCATACTTTTTATTTTAATTTTACAAATGATTTAATTTTTTCAATTTGAAGGCGTTTTTTTAAAAGGGTATTAGTTTAGGTTTCGCAACTTTAAATACTGGAAAACAGCCCCTATAAATTAAGTAACAGACCGACAATAACCCGTATTACGGGTTGCTATTTGCTAGTTTATGATTAATTATGAAGTTATTAACATTTTTTACTAGTTTAACCTTTTATCTTCAATAACATGTTGCAAGTTCAAATCGTTAGGACTCTTTTCTTATAATGTTATTTATACTAATATTAATTTAAATCCAAATTCAACTGAATACTTGTTTTTATATACTAAACCTCTTATCAATAGAAAAGTAGAAACCTGACCCCTATATTATTTAAACTTTCTTTAAGTATATTTAACAAATTACTTTTTTAATTGTCATCTAGAAAAAAAATTTAACTGAGTATTTATCAAAAAATTCTAATTAATCAAAAATGACCAACGATGGTTAGGGTAAAGCGGGGTAATAAGATCAGAGGGGCAATAGGGTCAATTTTAGAATAGTCTATTTTAAATTACTTAAGCTACCTATTGATGCTCATCCAGGAGGAAAAACAGTTTTAACTTCACAGCAGGAAAAAGAGCTGTCAGAATGCGTTATTTTATTAGCTGATTGGGGCTGGGGTTTCACTAGAAGGGAGGAAAAAGATCTAGTTCAAGATTTTATTAAAAAAAAACAATATTTATACACCTTTTAAAGATTGTAGACTGAGTAAAGACTGGTTGCATGCTTTTTAGCTACGAAACCCTGAAATAGCACCGAGAAAAACTGAACATTTAAGCAATACAAGAAGCCATGCTGAAAATCCTGAAACCATCAAAATATGGTTTAATTTAGTTGAAAAAATATTGAGAAATGCAGGAATTATTAATCTTCCTAGTCAAATATTCAACTCTGATGAAACAGGTTTCATCACTGACCCAAAGGAACAAATTGTATTAGCAAAACGAGGTGCTGCTAGAGTGTCACAGAGCATTGGTGGCTCAGGCCGGGAGCAAATTACTGTAAATTGTGCATGCTCAGCTAGTGGACAGATATTGCCACCATATGTAATCTACAAAGGAAAAAATTTGTATATAGATTGGGTTAAAGGTAGCCCTAATGGAGCTGTTTATACTACTAGTAATAAGGGCTGGATGGAGTGTCCTCATTTTTTGGAATGGTTTCAAAGCATATATTTAATGTATACAATGCATCTTGCAAACCGCCCACGGGTACTTATATTTGATGGCCACATTTCTCATATTAGCTCCCCACTTATTGATTTGGCAAAAAAAAATAACGTTATTCTCCTACGCATTCCTGCTCATCTTACCCATCTTCTTCAACCTTTAGATACATCTGTTTTTCGACCCGTAAAAAGTAAATGGCAAAGTCTACTTCTAAAACACGCAAGAACACATGAAGGGCCAGTCTCAAAGAAACATTTTCCAGGATTACTACGTATCCTTTTTCAGAGTTCCTTTACTGTGGAACAAATCAAAACTGGTTTTAAAGGAACTGGCATTTTCCCTCTAAACAAGGATGCTATTGACACACGTTTGCTTAATCGATGTTTTCAGTTACCAGTAAAGAAACATTCACCACTAATCACCTCACAAGATCTTGTTCAATGCCTAACCTTCAAAGCATTTATGTTAATGATGCTTCCCTTTCAACATCAATGCCATCTGCTTCATTATTACCCATTTCTACATCATCTTCAGAAGGCTCATCTATCAAAGATTTTTTTCTGAAACAATTAAAGTCAAAATGTGCAGAGACCTCTTATTGTAGAAGATCCGCTCGGGTTATTAGGTTTCGCTATGGTGAAAGTTTAACGTCAGAAGCATGTTTAAAACGAACAAGAGAAGCTTCAAAAAAACAAGAAAAGAAAAAAAAGTTCATAAAAAAAAAAAGTTCCTACAGATAAAAATGATAGTGATTATGATGACAACGATGAGACTGTATGTCCTAACTGTGGTGTCCATGGAGATAGAGGTGATCAGTGGGTGTGCTGCGATGCTTGTGACATTTGGTATCATGTAAAATGTACTGTATTAACTGACTTAGACGATGTTAAAGTCATGGAATGGAAGTGTGGCAATTGTTCTGAGTCTATGTAAAATTAAGCTTAAAATTTTTTATTGTTAATTTTTTCTTTTTTATTTGTTTGATGCAACTTCTACTGCCACTACTAGTTACTTGATGTAACTATCTATAGGTGTCACCATGACAACTATCTTTAGGTGTCAGCATGAACTATCTATAGGTGTTACCATGATTTTCTTATGTTTCAGATATGAAACACTTTAAGGCTACGTGCTAATTCCAAACTTAAGTATGTTCATACTTATGTAAAATAAGAATATTTTTGCAAAACAATGCACTGACTAGAGTCTGGGAAGAAAATACCACAATATGTTTGCCCCTTACCCCTTATTGTAAGGGCAATGAGGCAATAAAATATTTTTTTATTATATTATGATATATTTAAATTTGTTAACAGGTTTTTAATTTCATATAATAATCATTTTGTGATTGAAAGTTATGATCAAGTAATATATACAGTCCCCCTCATTTTGGGGAGGGTGAAAATCTCACATGATCATAACTTTTTATCAATAAGAAATTATAAGATCAAATTTAAAACCTGTTGATAAATTTAAATGTGTTATAAGATAGTAAAAATTTATTAGCTCATTGCCCCCACCTATGGGGCAATTGTGTCAAAATTTTAGGTATTTTAGTTCCCTGGCTCAAGTCAGCACAATATTTTGCAAAACATTCTCATTTGACATTTGGATTAATATACTAAAGTTAAAAGCTTGCACATTGCCTAAAAGTGAACTCTATTAAACATAAAAAAAAATCCTTTTTCCCCACATTGCTAGTGTTTATTACTATATAGCTGTAAATTCTGTATAAAAAGTTGCTCACCTTTCACAAAAATGTTTTTTTTTTTTATTAAAAGGATTTTTGCTTAAGATTTTCTAATATTACTTTATTTCTTAGAAAGTAATTTAAAGAAAATAAAAAATTTCTATTAACTGGAGATAGTAGTGATCATTTAAGTAGAGATAAGAAGAATAAACGGGTGTGAATATACCTGCACTTATTGCCCCCCCCCCCCCTTTTTTTTTCTGCAATTTTTTTTTTAGCTTCAAACCAGTATTGGCACTATAAGAAATCTTTTTTTCAAAATAAAGTGGTATGCCTGGTATAAACTTATGCTGTCTGCCTTAAGGGGAAAAAGAAATTTAAACTTCACAATAGATATTTATTTCAATAGAAAAATCTAAAAGTATATAAAAAAAAGTGGTCTTAATGCCCTCCTTTGCCCTATTTGAACACAGTCCACAAAGTTAGCTTAATATCAAATATTTAAATTTTAAAGTAAAAAATATCTTTCTAAAAAGTCCTCAATGAGTTTTGTAGGATTTCTTATTCATTAGTCATGATCCAATTTCCAAAGTTTCACCATCTGTGCTTTCACTTTAAAAATTTTCGCTTTTATGTCCTCCTTCCGCTTTTATTTAGCAAATTCAAGTTTTAAGAAGCCCGAATGCTAACACCCGAAAGTATTAAACACCCGATTGATAAATGAGCGTTAATTATATAGTTCTAGCCAAAAGCAACTCGTTATAAAGGTTATGGTCGGTCTTAAGTTATAGGGGTTGTTTTCCACAATATAAAATTGCGAAATCTTAACTAATACACTTTCAAAAAAACGCCTTCAAAAAGAAAAAATTAAACCATATTTAAAATAAAAATAAAAAGTATGCGGAAGTAAGTAATTTACTAATTATTTAACATTACTTGAGTAATTCACAACTGACGTAGGTCTTATCAGTGTCAGGCAGAACCATTTTCCTCGACATTATTAAGTTCAAAACAATACGTTTTTAGTTACTATCACAAAATAATGACACTTCATCATTTGTGCTTTAAATTGATGAAAAAGTAAAGCTAAATTCTTGTTGTAATTTTTACAGCATGAATTTTAATAAGATCAATAAGAAGCAAACGCAAATCATGCATGAGTTATTAATTTTTTGGTATCCCCTTGATACATGTTTCTTTAGAAAATAATATTGTCTTTAAAACGTTAAATGCACACAGCTAAATAAGTTTACTAAAAATAAACTGACCATTTGATTAATACTATATATAGCACTAATCTGACCATTGTTATATATGCCCTCTTTGTTTCATTAGTTTTTAGTAAATATTAATTTGCTGCCATTTACTTAAAATACGTTTTATTACTCGAAATCTCTCGTAAATATTTTGACACTAATATAGGACCCCCCTTCCCCGTATTTGTCTTAATGATGGTCAGGAGAATAGAGTAAGTTCTATTAATAGTAATCAAGTTTTTGATGAAGACCTTTCACCAGAAAAATAAAATGTTAAATAATGTTTAACATGTATAACAATTTTTTCTTTTTAATATATTTAAGAATTTAACATATATAAGAATTTTTTCTTTCCTTAAAGGTGATGCAAATGCAAACTAAGCTAATTAATTAGTTAAACACCTTATAAAATTTAGGTAAATCAATATTTGACAATTGCACAAAACTACAATATTCACCCCCTGTTTAAAAGGATCCCCTAAGTTACGTACATCAAATTATTAGGCATAAAATAGAGAAAATTAAAAAAAAAAAAGTTGCATATTCTTATACCATTTTAACTGACAAAAATTTACAAAAAAATAATCAAGATTTTCTTTATAAATTGTATAAATGCGCCAATCGTAAACTTTGAAGAAAATAAAAAGAAAAGGAATTAAGATACCATCATTACAACAACAACAAAAAAAAACATCACTTAAAAACTGATAATCAATTAACTTATTTCTAGTGACCTACTTTGACATGGCAGTTCATATAAACAGTGTAATTGAATTGCGTGAAGAAACTATTTACGGCGGATTTGATTGACGTAGTTTATTTGATATGTTGTAAATATAGTTTAAGCGGTTTATTTTATGAGCATATTTGAGGTTCTTTGTATAGTATAAATTGAAGGAAAACTTTTTGTAAAGGGGGGAATTTTAAGGAGAAGAGAAAATGTAGAGCTGAAACGTTGTGTTCGCTGCGAGAAAACAACAAGCTAACCGGGCACATGATGGAGCCATCTTCGAATAATTAGAACATCTTTGAAAAATACGATGGTATATCCGATCCCGCAATTTAGTCGCAGCGAACAAAAGTTGTTGCAGAGAAGCAACGCGTTGAGTTGACAGTGCTCTTTCCAGTTTTGTTGCGAAGTAATACTTAGTCTTCGATTGTTTGTGAGTAGAAGATAAGAAGGATGTGAAGAGAATCGAAGATGTCTATTTATCGAGTTTTTCCTTTGGATGCCTACGTGGCATGAGTTGTGTACGAAGCAGAAGATGAGAGATGAGGAACAAATGGATGTCTCTTTTGCTGATCTAAAACGTTTCTCGTGTTTGGCAGAGTAGCCTGACGAGAGGGTGCGACTGGCGTTGTAGTTGGATTGCCAGAAGCGGTATTTGAGATTTGGATCCGCAAAAGAAACAATTGTTGTGATGTTCCGCAAAGCAAGAGTTGCTTTGAATTAAATGTGATCCCGAAGGATCAAGGAGGAGTGTAATTGAATTGCGTGAAGAAACTATTTACGGCGGATTTGATTGACGTAGTTTATTTGATATGTTGTAAATATAGTTTAAGCGGTTTATTTTATGAGCATATTTGAGATTCTTTGTATAGTATAAATTGAAGGAAAACTTTTTGTAAAGAGAATTTTAAGGAGAAGAGAAAATGTAGAGCTGAAACGTTGTGTTCGCTGCGAGAAAACAACAAACAGTTATCAAAAATGTAACTATAAAATCTGTTTCAAAGTACAAAGGGATTAACAATACTAACAAACAAAACCGAAAAGAAAAAAAAACAAAACAAAACAAAAAATCAAATTAAGATATAAATTGCACTTTTAGAATAATGTTGTCTTGGCTTTTAGTAAATAAATAAAAAAGTATTCATTTTTAACAATAGTCACCAACGTAAAGGTAAGCCAAGCAGTCTATCAACACAAAACATCACAACAACACATAACAATAGAATATTTACACTTGATCCTAAAATCCATTGAAAATAACAAACCAAATTAAAATATGAAAGGCAAAATTAGAAAACTAATTTCAAGTTAACTATATTTATCTTTTCACGAAACACATAAATAAAAAAAAATATATTTGTTTTTATGTTCAATATTAGTTATTCAATTACTTCAAATATAGGACATTAAAACACCCTAGATATAAAGATCAAGGTTGCATACTATATAATACACTTTATTATGAAATATGAGTTTGAAAAAGCAAGATTAAATGTTCCACTTCAGTTTGCTCAGTGCAATATGCAAAATGATATATTGAACAAAAGCATTGTAATTGGTGAAGAATTAAAAAAAGATATTGCAATTGTTTTGGAATCAAATGCAGAAAAATTTACAGCTTTCATGAAACTTTTTTGGGATGAACAAAAAAAAGCTACTTGCTGTCGTCCAAATGCAGTTAAGTATCATCCTATGATTATAAGATTTTGTTTGTCACTTGTCACATCTGCATCAGCTTATGATGAATTAAGAACATCTAATATTTTAACCCTTCCTAGTTCCAGGACTTTAAGGGATTACAAAAATGCAATTAAACCTTCTGCTGGTTTGAACTCCAAAGTTATAGAAGAACTGATAAAAACATCATCTAAGCTAAGAGATCGTCAGAGATTCGTTGTACTATCATTTGATGAAATTAAAATTCAATCTGATTTAGTATTTGATAAGCATTCTGGTGACCTAATTGGATATGTTGATATTGGAGATCCAGACCTAAATTATTGTAGTTTTCCTGATTTGAACGAGCTAGCAAAACATGTTTTTGTATACTATGTTCGAGGGTTATCTTCAGATTTGAAATACGCTTTAGCATTTTTTGCAACTACAGGTACAAATGCCAGTCAGATTTTCAAAACATTTTGGGGAGCAGTATTAGTTCTTGAAGTTATTTGTAAATTATCTGTTGTAGCATGTGTTTCTGACGGTGCATCTGTAAATCGAAAATTTTATAAAATGGATGAATACTTGGATAACTGTACTGATGAAGATTTAGTGTATTGCACCATGAACATTTATGCACCCAAAAGATATATTTGGTTTTTTGCAGATGCTCCCCATTTCATTTCCTTAACTTTTACATACATATATACATATATATATACATATACATACACAGATATATATGTATATATATATATGTGTATATAAAGTTCAATAAAATACTTTTTAGTTTCAGCATAAAAGTGATCAGTCACAACATAATTATATATTTTATTAGGTTCCGTTAAATAATTGGCATAATAGAATGAATTTAATATCTTTTTTTTGGCATGTGTAATTAACGAATCAATATCTTCAAAGAAATTTCATCCTTATTAGTCATAGGTTTTGATCGTATTTGTCTTTTGAGACCTTTAATTTTATATGACTTTGAACATTGAAGACAAAGCTGATTTAATTGGTCAGAAATTTAAAGAAAAGTAATATAATACTCATTACATAAGAAAGTAATTTAACATAAGTAATTTTAACACACTTCATTGGTTAAAAACTGTAAAATAACAAGATCTAAATTTATTTTTGATACATGATTTTTACCTCTGAACCTGCGTCTTCAATTTCTATTGCAATTTCTTCTACAAAAACGTCGCTATTTAAGAAATTAACTAAGATTTCTAGCGTATTTTGTTGAAAGTAGCTTAAGGCGTCGGCCATTTAAATATTTGTTTTGCAGCTACATTGATCACGTGACTTTTTTAAAAAACTCGGAAAACAATGAATAAAACAATAGCTTCCAGACCAGGGTATAGTTCTATAAACTATGAATGCATTAATCTTTTTATCAATTGCTGCAGATGACTCAAAGTCGAGTCCGATATTGGTTTAGGGATCGTAATATTCAAGGATTCGTAACTGTAATCCGAATTGTCCTATAATAAAACTTTTAAATAGTCCTCTATGTTTTTCACAGCACCCTTCTAGATAATGTTTACACATGGATATGCGGTTGTAGCAATCTTTTGATCCTTTGTGGAATTTTTGGGCAGCTGGTCTTTTATTTACCCTCTTACAACTCGCATAAAATATAAACATATAAAATAAACAGTAAAATAGTAAGCAAACATAAAATATTATAACAAGTATAAACATAATTAACTTTAAAAACCAAGGATAATTTATGAAAACAAAAACATATGTACATTTAAAAATCGATTATTACTTTAAAATAAATAAAATTGATTGGTGACAGTGAAACATAAACCCGCCCTTACTAATAGAAATTATACGGTAATCAAAATAATTAATACTAAAACAATAATGATAATTACAAGATTAAAACAAAATAAAAAAATTTTGTTATTTATAAAAGATGAAAACTAGTGATATAATAATAATTAAATACGAAAAGTAATACCATTAAAAATATAATACCTGCTTTAAAATAAGCTCTGTCAATAATTTTTTCACAGAGCGCAACACATCATTTTTAGAAAAATTCGGAAACTTGGATATTGTAAGTTCTGTAAAAATTGCAGATACACTCTTACGAAAATCGGTTTTTTAAAAAACCAAATTTGGTTTTACGGCTTGTCCCAATAAACGAACCAAATTTGAATATCTAGAAAACCAATTTATTCTGGTTTTACAGAAAACCAATTTATTTTGGTTTTCCGTAAAACCAATTTGAATATCCAGATAATCAAACTAAGTTGGTTTTCTAGAAAACCAACGCTATTGGGTTTTCTGGATAATCAAAATTGGTTCGTTTATTGGGACAAGTCGTAAAACCAAAGATTGGTTTTTCGGCAATAACGATAAAAGTAAAATTTATGTCAAGATGCTTAACACGAAACGCAATTTTCAATGCATTTATGATTATTTTACAAAACTTAACTTCATGAGTTATGTTTTGCAGAATAGAAATATTCGGTCAGAGATCACAATTTAATACAAAAACTAAAGATTATTAATTTATTACCATATTTATATATATTTTTGATACGTATACGTATATAAATATATTTATATACATCATATAAATAAATGGTGTTATATATAAATCGTATTCTATATAGAAATATTTATGTACTCTGGAACATATTAATATACTACTATATCATTTAAAAAAGAAAAAAGTTATCTATAAAAACAACTAAAAGTTTGTAAGCGAGTTCAAAAAATAAACTTGATTTAAAAAACGATTTTGAAACAAATTAATAATATTAGTATATTGTTGAGTTTTATAATTTATATTACAAGTTATATTATAATTTATATTATAATTTTTAAGAAAAATCCCTTGACTTTTCCAGGTATTCCATGATTTTCTAAATTCTATAATATATATATATATATATATATATATATATATATATATATATATATATATATATATATATATATATATATATATATATATATATATATATATATTATAGAATTTAGAAAATCAAATAGTTTAACTTCTTTCTGATTTTTTTTTTTTTTTTTTTTGAAACGTTGAAAGCATATTATGATATATTGCTAAGCAATAATTTTTAAAATGAAAATGATAGAAATATAATTTATGTAAAAACAAAAAATACAGGTAAAAATGTATTTGATGCCATTAGTTTAATAAAATAATCGAACGACTTGTCTTTGAATAAAATTAAATATAGAACACAGAACTCTTCAGCAATTCAAAAGCTAACGAAGAAATGACAGAAATGAAGTGGCGCGCCTGTTCAAAACTAATATGGAGGCAATAAGCAAACAACCAATCAAATTTATAGATGATAGATGAAATTCTGGAAAACCAAAATAAAAAATATTCAAGCGTTAATTTTTTTAAAAACTAGTAGTTTTTCAAATTTGAATTGTTGAAAAACCAATTTATTATCGTTTCTCTTGCAAAAAACCAAATCTTTTTTAGATATGCCGTAAAACCTTTGGGTTTTCTGTGAAACCGATCGATTTTTTAGATAACCAATAAAGAACCAATTTTCGTAAGAGTGTAAGCAATTTCTCGAATTGAATTGATTCTGGAATTCCAGAGTATATAAGTGTTTAAATTTAATAATTTTTTACCTGTTATTAAATGCAACACAGCTGGATCAAGGCGAACTTTTTTTGAAACAGAAAACTTTGAAGAGCCTTTTTTTCCTGATAGCGAAGCATTCACCAACTTATTTCTTTCATTATAATTGCCCTAATAACTGTTTGACCAGCTTTTTTCCTGTTGGTGCTCTTAAGAATCTATTAGGAATCATGTTTTCAGTGACTTCTTTGTCACTGCATGTATAATCTGTTGGTTGTGTTGTATGGGAAACAAATGAATCTGCTTTTACTTGTTCTGATAGTTGTGAATGCATTGATAGTGGAAGTTGTGAATTTGTTGGCGATGTTGGTTGTGAATGCAACAATGGTGGTGGAATTTTTGGAACAGAATATAGCTGTTCTGGTAGTGAAAAAGATGAAGGCATTTGAAATGAATTTGAATCGATTGAATGTTTCCTGATTGAAGTCGATTGAAGTCAATTGAATTGAACAAATTTTCATGAAACAATATATAATTGTTAAGAAAAAGTGAGGAATCAGGATGATCATTAATAGAGTCATTAGTTGAAAAAGACTAGATTTGTTTGTGTTGGGGTTGGGTTGAGAAAGGAGGAGTTGCTGGTAATGTTTTTGATAAAATAGGTTGTATTTGTGAATTTGTTGGTTGTAAATATAATGGAGATGGTTTTGAATGGGTTGTTGGTGGTTATGAAATCAACATTTTTGCCTTCTTTCTTGGCAACTTCTTCTGCTTTGCTAACAAGCCCTAAAATTGAAATAAAATCCATACATTTAAAAACATATGACATTATAAAACTGAGGGTATTTTAAACAGAAGGTTTTATAAAACAGAAAAGTTGAGCATTTAAATCTTCTTAATGATCACAAGCAGTGAATGTCTAAAAGAAAAATGAAGTACACTGGAAATAGTCATAAAACAGCTGATAAAGTAAATGGCAAATGTTTAGCTATTATAATTCCATTGAGAATTTTTAAAACATTTTATAATAAAGTTCTTATAAAAAAAAAAAAAAAATAGAATTGACAAAATCGATCTTAGCTGTGCCAGTATTTTATTTGGAATACAAATGACTGTTTACTTACTTTCTATTTTTTTGTACAATTTTGTTAGCTTCTTAGCAAAATCTTCTTTGAATGTATTCTAGATATTGTAAAAATTTGACACAAAACTATATTTTATGAATAAAAAGGATAGGTTAATCAATTTTTGTTTATGCTTAATTTCTACTGTTCCAAAATTGTATGATTTTGATGAGTTTCCATTTTGGAAGAGTGAAAGCCATTTTTATAAATGAAACTATTAGTAGAATAAACTTACCAACAATAACTCCATTTGCTGAACTGTTATATATTCAACTCTAACAGAACCCTTAAAAGTAAACAAAGTTTTATCCAGAGTTTGAACTGATCTTGTTCAAAGTAAATTTTATAATATATAATCCTCAATTTCATTTGTTATGTTTAGCAACTTCTTATCTTATTTTTTCTTGAGAAGTGATCCTTTCTTCAATGATGTTTCTTCTAAACTGTCTAAATATAATTATATAATTACTCTTTCATAAATGTTAAATATATCTTTAAAAACAGATGTTTATAATACATCAAACATAAAAGACTACTAACGATTTCATTATATGAAATATCTAAAATGCTGGAAGCATACGCAATTGAAATAATTAACAACTCTAAGTATAAAATTTCAAAAGAAACTTAAAATATTTTCAAATTTGAAGCTTACCAACCACACATAACTTTTTTCATACTAACATCAGAAAATAGATAAGTCATACAAGACCCCCTGCATTTTGAAACTCTTTCCCTTCTAGAAGAATACCAACCATTAAAGCCATTCAATTGCCTGCGACAAAAAACCAGAGCTATTGCAGTTGTATCACATAAAAAAATAGATACATGAAAAAAAACACGAACATTATTAGATAAGAGTATACCATTAGTGGATAGGTTAGTAAAAATATCAATAAAAGGAGATGAAAATAATTATATATTTGGTTTTTTAAAACCCGACTAGAGACCAAAAAACAAAATATTAGTAATTTGCAGTGAATATGGAAAACTATGAATGGATGCTAGCTAAGGCCACAAGGACCACTTTGATGATTTGTAAACGGGAACTCCATCAGTATTAACAACAAGTCTAATTGTTGCTTGCCCATTTTCTTCAAGATCTGCTAAATGTATCCAATTGTTATCGCAAGTATTTTTAAGCTGTTTATTTGTGTTTAAAATATAAAAAAAAAATTGGATTTCTTATGAAGACTAGCAAAAAGCACCCGTAATACGGGTTATGGTCGGTTATTTAATTTATAATGGCCGTTTTCCACAATTTAAATTTGCGAGACCTTAACTAATACCCTTTTAGAAAAACGCCTTCAAATTGAAAAAATAAAACCGGAGGAGATATAATATTTAACCAATTATTTAACATCAGTTTAGTAATTTACAAAAGCGATTTGCTTCTACAATACTTAATTCAACATTGCGTTTTTAGTTACTGATCACAAAATAATAACATGCTTTAAATTGAAGAAAAAGTAAACCTGAAATATTGTTGAATTTTTATAACATTAATTTTAAGTAATTATATCAATGTAAAACGAAAGTAATTTATAAATGAGTTATTTATTACTTGGTATCCACTTGTTGCATGTGTTATTAAAAAAGGATAGCCTTTAAAACGTTAAATGCACACAATTTAATAAATTTATTATAAATAATTAAGTTTCGAGTTCAAATACGTTTCAAACAAAAAAAATTTAATTTACAATCAAACATCTGTAAAACAAATTCAAAACAATGCAAACTTTCATCTTTTCTTTTGCATTAATTCGTCATACGATAAGCCTAAATAAAAAATTGTATAAAATAAGTAGACGTAGAAAGAAAAAGCCAAAAAAAAAAAACAAACTGGAACATGATATACCTGAGTTTCGGTGACTTGTTGTTATACTTAATACTTAAACTGTCATGATGCAGCTTGTCGGTGTTGTTTTATGAAGTTATTACATTTTGGCTTTTAAAACTCTTTCGTTTAATTTATAAGACATTGCAATAGATTTAAAATATTTTAATTAAAAAGCAAAATAACAAATGCTTCCAGGAGCCAAAGTATATACAGATAAAAAGATAAAATCAAATTGGGATATATATAAGTTGCATTTAAATAGCTAAACATTTTGTCTTAGCTTATAGAAAATTTTAAAAGCAGAAAGTTCAGTAAATTAAACTACCAATTAATTATTTTTAACAATAGATTGTTTATATCTTATGGTGATTGTTATATTATGATAGCAAATGAAGATTGCGTAATGAATCTACTTAACTATATTTAAGTTTAATTGTTGTAGAACATATTAAATTTTAACTAAGAAAGAGAAAAACAAACCAAATATAAAACTTGAGTTTTAAAAAAAAAATTTTAAAATTAGAAAAGAAATTAAAATTACAATATTAAAAAAGAAGTTAAAAAAACAGCAACAAAAAAGTTATAAATATCATCACTGATAGAAGACATTTACAACCTTTTGGTTGCTGTTTTTTTTTTCTATGTCTCTCAACACCCCGGTATGAATGAGGCCTCCATTTAAACGATGGGTCATCCATACCGCCTTTTCTGCACCACTTATTGAAGGATCTTTCCGAGAGAAGCCCTGGGTGTTGGGAGCGATAGCTCTTGTATTTCTCATATGTTAACGGCTGTAAAATTAAAAATAGAAGGATATAGTAAAAATTCAAAATATTTGCTATTTTATTTAATCAAGATATAAAGCATAACCTCACCATTTTCACAGGATGAAGAGGATCCTAAAAACATAAAAAAAAAAAAAAAAATGAGTAAATTAAAAAGGGTTGAAGTTATGAAAAATTAATTTTGATAAAAATATGAGTAAAATGCGAACAGTTTAAAAAAATCATATTTATATTTACATTTAATTAAATAATTCTTTCACCTATAGCACATATTTCTCCAGAAAAAATATATAAAATTTAAAACACTGCCCTACCAGTTGTGCTTCTACCAGACACTTAAGACAAAAATATACCTAAGAATATTTGATAAAATAATATAAACATGATTATAATTTTTTTTACCTATGCCTTTGATTTCTTCAATAAAGTTGACTAAAGTAAGAAAAAAGATAACTGCAGTTAAAACTAATAAAAAGTAAACTAAAATTTACTATAGACTAAACCAAAATTATAAACTAAAATAATTTTTAAATCTTAACATCTGTACCTAAGAAGACAAAGGTCGGTTGTCCAGAAGTGGCTTTGCACTATTTTTAACTTTTTATTTTTAATTTTTTTCAAAAATATATTTAATGTGCCTCAAGACAAATTAAATAAAACACGAAAAAAATAACAAATTTAACCGTCAAGAATAAGCCAATAAAGACTAATTATTTTACTATTTTCTCTCTCCTGGGGCCTATCCTATAATGCTTGTTACGCAAAACGCAAAAAAGTTAGTAAATACGGACAATTTTTGCGTAGGTTAAAATTTTGCGCAATTACGCAATTTTCAAAACTAAAATCTAATAAAAAATGCGTATTTGCGGATTTTTCTAATTCGCCGTGAAATGAGTAATTTTTGTGTAAAAAGAGAAATTTTATCTTTTTCGGCACACAGAAGGTAAACAAGGAATATACCTCGGATAAAAGTATTAGTAAATAAATAAAAATTATAAGTTTTTTATCTGTGTTTTGTAAACAAAATTCATATCATTGTTTCAGAGATTTGCGTACGAAAATAAAGGTTTGAAATTTACATTATATATATTATATTCCTTGCTTACGTTGTGTACCAAAAAATGGGTCTGCATTTCTAACATTTAGAGGTGCAAAAGTTCGTGTACTCAGTACTTCATTTATTTAACTATACTGATATATAATTTATACTTAGTTTCTTTTCCAACTCTCCTAAAAGAAAAAACAAAAGAAAGGTAAAGTACTTGAAGTTTTAAAGTTCCAGTTACAGTACAAATAAATAAATTCTTGTTAACAAATATCTAATAGCAAAAACACTGACTCAACTCTGTCTTCGCTTCCGTGTCTAAATAATAAAACCACTTAAATGTTTAGAAGTTATAATATCTACTTAACTTTTTAAAAATAAACTCATTTAAATAATGCAACTGATACCTTTATTATTAGCTCTTTCTTAATCAACTAAAGAAAATAAATCTTTAACTTACTTGATATAATATAATAAAAAGCTGTCTTACTGAGAATTTTAAATTTCTGCCCTTTATTACTGACAATTTTAAGTAGGACCTATGTTCTTGGGCTTATTGTAAAAATTACAAAAACCTACTAATTTACTTTAAAGTCAACAACCTTATTTTAAAAAACATTCTAGTTACTTTATAAAAAATTAAACCCTTTAAAACTTACTACCTCTCTCTTAATTGTTGTCAACTAAATAGAAAAACAAACAAACGATTGATAGTGAATTATCACTTTGTTAGTAGGTTAAGTAGATTAGATAGACTTTTGATCTATTCAGTTTGCTCTGTCTACAACCTTATCATTAAACTATAACTGTTTTATATAGTAAAGTTAATTCAAATCAACAAACATATACGAATTGCAATTTGTAACATTTCACAATAACAAAAGGGAACAAAACTTACATCTTATTAATTCAGGAACTAAACATAAACATATCTTTAAGAACTAACTACGTAACATGATACGAATCAGTAATATAATACACATCTAGATAAATACAAATCTTGTCATCGACAATTTGGGACATTCTATCAATTCGATATGAAAAATGAAAAGAAATACTATGCTTAAAAACAAATTTAATATAGGTAATAGACACGCTAAGATATAAAAAAATGTAAACTATAAAAATGATTAAACAGAATATAAAATCAAGACGACTATGTTGTTCATTAGCGTTTTATATTTCTCTCGTATTCATAACCTTTTACAATTATTATATCGTTTTAAATTTATTGTACACAATCGTTTGTTTTTTTGTGCACAATGAATTTAAAACGATATAATAATTGTAAATTTGCACACATTGTGCACAATTTCATTGTGCACAATGAACCTTATATAGTCATTGCCTAAATGCCTAAAATAACTCATCTAATGTAATCTATTTTAAAAAAATCATCAATTTTATTCAATGCCTAGAATAACTCAACAATGCGTTTAACTCATTACGCAAATAATTAGTTTATTTACTAATATGTGCAGTAAACAAAACTAGACATAAGAGCCTATTTGTCTTAACTTCATTTTTTGTAAATGAGTAAAATACAAATTCGTTATTTATGTCGCATATTCCGTCAGAGCCACATAGCCTTCTAATCGTTATTTATTGCGGCTTAATAGGAAACCACAATCAATTAAGTCTTAAATCTCTTTTATGAGGCAAAAAATCTTAAAATGGTATTGCTACTACACTATCACATTTAGCTACCAAGAACGTTTCAAATTGGCTTTTAAAGGTTACGTTACTTTCATAGTTTTCATTGCATATATTTATATCATTTTAATTGACAAAAATTTACAATAAAAGGTAATTAGGTTTCTTTTTTTAAATCGTATAAATGCGTCAATCGTAAATCTTAAAAAAAAAAAAGAAAATGGAATTATGATACCATAATTAAAACAAAAAAAAAAAAGAAACAAAAAAAATGCATTAAAACTGAAAATCAATTTACCTATTTACAGTAACCTATTTTGAAATGGCAGTTAACTATATTTATCTTTTTACTAGACATATAAATACATAAAAGTGTTATTGTTTTTATATTCAATATTAGTTACTCAATTACTTCAAATTTACGACATTAAAACACCCTAGATTTAAAGGTCAAGGTTGCACACTCTCTCCTACACGTTATGCTAAACATTAACAGACATTATTATGTGTTTCCAGAATAATTAAAAAAAGGCTAGACAACACCTAGCTCTAAAGCAGTAACACCGCCTGGTACTAAATGCTGCCAAGTCACACCTCTGCTATAAGTACACCGATTGGCTGGCAAGGTTATCAATCTTGCACAACATAATGCCAAGTCACACCACTTTGAAAACATGGAAACAGCAAAATATAAACATATATAAAACTATAAACAAAAATGGTTTTATATAACACATATAAACACATTTTATAACAATATTAACCCTTTATTGGTCGAATATTGAAAATACTATTAAAAAAATTATTTAAATAATTTTTTTTAATGAATATTATAAAGATATGAAAAAAAAAAAAAAAATTTAATTGTTGCCGTTTGGCAACATTGAACGATAAAGGTAATAGACAAAAATATTTTAATTAGATTGCTTTCATGCTATTATGTTTAAATTTCAGGCCATTATGTTTAAATTTGCTATTATGCTAGCAAACTCTATATAGAACTTATTAAATAAAACTCGTTCACATTACATGGTATTTTCAATCATAAAATAATTATTACATCGAGAAATATATTTTGCTCAACAAGGAGTGTCAAGGGAGGGGGGGGGGGACAGTTCAATTTGACTGTGAAAATCAAAGAAGCTTTTTTATATTTAAAACTATGTTATATAAAAAGAGTTTGTAAAAAGAGTTATAAAATACTTTATCTTAACATTCTTTTTTATGAAATTCTTGAAAACAGTTTTTCTCGCCTGTCAAGCATAAGCATAATTTGCACTTGGTGCAGTATACACGACTCTAACCAGTCAAACAATATCTGCAGCGATTCTTATTTTTGTGGAACTCCGGCCAATGATTCAACAAATCATAGCGTACATCACTAATTGGTATTGGCCCTGAAGCTTTACAACCACGCTTACTTGGAGGTTCATTTTCTAAACTTTTTGATGGTCTTCCAACTGGAAGAGTACCAGAGATTTTATTTGATATTGTCAGTTCACCAGTAATATCGATTGTAAACTTAAGAAGTTTATTTTGCTTCTTTTTAGGTAAGTTTGTCTGGTCAGCGAACCAACGATAAAGTAACCAACCATTGACTTTGCAAATGTCAATGCAATGAAATATAATTTTAAGATACCATCGTTTAGATTTTATATTGGTTCGACAAAGAGATATTAGCATATCTGCTAAGTCTACACCACCAATTCTTCGTTGTAATCTTTTACAATTTCAGGACACATTATGTTAATATAAGCTTTTTTTTTCCCCATCCTAACGCTTGACTGATGTTAAAGATTGAGGAGATGAAAACGTCGAAACCAAATGAATGCACTTAGTATCAAACCATTTAACTAAAACCAGATCAGAATTTTTGTCTTTCATTACGGAACTACTGCCACGACCATGCTTTTTAAGTTCTTTATCTGTTGATAAAAGACATTTATGTATTCGATTACTGCGAATAGTTGCGGTTCAAAGTATACCTGAAGTTTTTAACAACAAACATAAGTTTAAAGTAGTAAACCAGTTATCAAACATAAGCTTGTGATTTTCATTACTTGGTAAATATTTGCATAACTTTTTTATAACAAAATCTCCATTACATTTGTTTGTACCGGTTGATCCACCTTGGTATAGAAAAAAATCATATATAATTCTGGATTTACCAGCACGTACGAAGTTTTTAAAACCCCACTTTACTGATTTTTTTGGATTATTTTGTCTTATTCTGCTACATTTCGTTTTTGCTGGAATTATCTGTTCGTCGATGGAGTGATATTCTTCAGGCTCAGTTTTAATACAGTTGTTTCTAACTGCATCTAGGATAGGCTGAGCTTTAAAAACTTTGTTAGTCTTATTTATTCCAACATCTTTTAGTGCGTTGTTGTTTGCATGTAGATACTGCCTCAATTTTTTAAACCTACTTATGGCATAATGTCAGCTACTGGAGCATATCTGGTCTCAGTTGCCCAGTACATTTGATAAGATGGTAATTTGACAATTGATATGAATACCTATAAATTGTTCCATTTCATTAAAACTTGTATTCATACTTTTTCCAGTTGATTGCACACTATAGAGGTTAGTTTGCTCTACTAATATTTCTGTTATGGAATTGTCCCAAAACAATTTGAAGAAGTTTATTGCTGTCAAATCAGAAAAATTTACAGGAGGCTTACTAAAACGATTAGTAAACAAATAAATTGTTTCAGATATTTTGTTCGACCACTTGAAGATGTGTGAAATTTCTGAAGCACTATCTGTTGACATACTGTCATTTTTATCAGCCCCAAACTCATCCTCACTCTTTTATATCATCTTGTTGATCTTCTACATCTACAATGTAAATAGTGATAATTTATGTGAAAGTTTATACAACTCAAAATAATAGTTATATTGAAAATAAAAATGAACTTAAAACAACACAAAGAATAAAAATATGAAGAGAAAAAAAATATCACTAACTAGAGTGATCTCCAATATCATTACCAACAAGATTAAAACCAATATTGTGATCACTTTCAAACCAATCATCATTACCTTCATCATCATCATTAGCTAACTATGACAATTCTGAATCAGAGCATAAAACAAATTCTAGAGCCTCTGAAACATTATATTGATATAATTTTTTATTTTCCATCAGAAAGGCAAATTCAAAGATATTTTTCTAAAATATAAGTAATGATTTCACTTAGCTAATAAAATTATGTAATAAAATATATACTTTAAAACAACACATTAAAAAAAAAAAGCTGAATGACTAAAAAATACTTCCTCTATTGTTTAATGTTGCCGTACGGCAACAATTATATTTGCCCAAGTTATACCCCAATTCAGCTTTATACACAGAACCTAATTTTGACATATTTAAAACAAACTATACACTTGTAATAAATAAAAAATAAAAGGAGGGAAGAATTTCAGCTAATTATCAGTTGAGTAGGGCTAAAGGTTGCATGTACTTTTTACTTACAAAGTTAACCTAAAATTATGGTAAATTTACCCCAATTTCAATTAGCGCAACAATCACAAAATTGACTAAAATAAGAAAAATAAAGATGGATTTATGTAAAAATATCACTAAAGTGATAATTTAAGGAACAGGAATCAATTAGAATCAATTCAAAATTTTTGTTGCCATATGGCAACAGTGAACAATAAAGGGTTAAATGACAGACATATTTATCAAAAACCATGAAAAAAAAACATTAAAATAATAGTTAAACATAGAAAATGTGCTCATAACCTACAAACAGTAAATTTTTGAAATGAAAATCTAAAGAATATAAATTAAGAACATTAGAAAGTAGAACATAATTTGTGTAACACTTTTCACCTAACATCCCAGCAAACATTAAGCAGGCGGACCGACAACGGACCACTGTCAGCATTTTTGCCGTGCCGATGTCGGCCGCCCGCTGTGTTGCCGCGTAGGCTTGCACATCGTATTTACATCGGTCCGTTAGCGGAAAGCTGCAGGCGGTTCGGCAGCGGACCGATGGCGGCAAATCGACAACTTTTGAACAACGGTCCGTCAGCGGCAAACCGATGATAAAGCGGTAGCGGAATAGCATAGGACCTATAATAAGTTTTCACTTAGATTTAAATGCATTGATATACAATATTATTTCTGTGTTTTTGTTTGAATTGAACGCACTTAAAATTGTGTATACGCAACTTAAAATTGTGTATACGCACTTAAAATTGTGTATACGCACGCAAAATTGTGTATATCTTTCAGCGCAATTTTTACTCATAAAAGAATGGCAAATCCTGCCGATGCCTGGAAGGCACACTAAATACCTTTTGACTTTGTGCATAGGTATATAGCCATTAAATACGAATTTATCATACTAAAATTCTCCTTGCACCAAAAAACACAATAACCCCAACTGTAAATCATTAGATCATACAAGGCAACGCTTAAGCTCGGTGAACGAAAAGAATAATCAGAAGTTATAATAAAAATCATTTTAAGATTGCAATTTACAATTACAATATGAATATTAAAGTCACAATAATTTTTTTTTATTTAAAACAGAATATATAAAATATTAGTATCTATAGATTATTGCTTAACTTGCGTTTAGCGAACGTTTAAAATATAAAATAAATAGTTAGTTTTAAACACATCTTTAAGTTTAGTTTATTCTCATTTCAATCGAAAACTAAATATACTTGGAAAGCCATAATGTGTTGAAAATCGATTTACGTTACAGTCTGCAAACTTCTAACATTTACCTGAAAGCAGACAATGATATATAATGAAAATATTGAAACAGTTAAGTTTAGAGCTATTACAACAAAGATGATAAACTTACCTTCTCAGCCCTTAAAAACGTTTTTGTTTAAAATAGTCTGATCATCAGTTATTGACAAATAACTCCAGATACTAAGTTTATCTACATTGAATAAATATAAATTTAATTTTATTATTTAAGCATAATTTAAAACATAAAAACAACAAAAACATTGCTTAATTATATTGCTACATTATCTTAACTAAAGAAACATCTTTAAAAAAAACTATATAAAAATAAAGTCATAATGCGTGCCTTTTTTTAAAAATAAAACTTCATATACAGTAACCTTAAATACTCTACCTGGTATATCAATTTCTATTAATACGCTTGAGGGGCTAATGAACAATAAAAAAAAAATTGTTATTTCATTATAAAAAATTATCTTTACTTTTAATTTTAAGTTGACAAATAAAATAGTATTTAAAAATGATATACTTATATGCCAGGTTGGAAATCAAACTGTGAAACCCCCAGCAACTGAAGGGCAATGGTGAACCTTTTGCAAACCATAGACCTAAGACACAAGTGCAGATCTGAAAAAGAATGAATCAAAGACAGAACACATCAATAAAAATATAATTTGATGAACTAAAGTATACTTTGCACATTGATTATAGTTTTCACCATGCAAACAAAAACATAGCATGATATAATATACTATGAAAATACTTTGAAAAAATATAAAGAAAGCCAAATAGTTGAATGAAATAAAATGGTTTAGTAAATAAGTATATAATTTTTTCAAACAGTAGACAGACTCCAGATCTTATATTTCGGATTTCTTTCAAAAACAACATTTAAACAAATAACATTAAAATAATAAAACCTATCTTACTTTATTCACTGGTAACATTCAATATCACGATCAATTTAAATTCTCATTAACAATCTCATATACAAGAGGTTACAGTAAAAGGGAATGAAAATGAAAAACATGGAAACAGTAATATTTATTGCACAAATACTTTACTCCAATGAGTTTAAAATATAAAATATTTAAAAATATATTAAATATTGTGAAATAAAGATAACAACTTTGTAAATAAAGATAAGAAATTTGTAAATAAAGATGTTTATTTTATTTAAAAATGTTATTCATCTTCTGAACTAAAATATGCCTCTTTATTTAATGGCATTGGAAAACTTGATGTAGGCATCAGTTTTTTCTTGGCCATTTTGTCCAAAAGCTCATTATTGAAACTTATATAAACTTACATAAATTGTTTTATTTACTAAAGCTGGTATATATTAAAAAATACATATAATATAAATCGCTGGGTATATTTGGACATTATAAAAAATAATTTGCAATCAGATGCTGCTAAATTAAAGTTAGGAAATAATTGGATATTTCAACAGGATCGAGATCCAAAACACACTGCTTATGTTCTAAAATCATGGTTGCTCTACAATATTCCAAAACAACTGCAATCTCCTCCCCAATCACCAGACTTTAACCAAATAGAGAATGTGTGGGATTATTTAGACAGACAAGCAGGAAACAAAATAACATGTTAATTTGCTAAAAAATATCTTACTAGAAGAATGGAATAAAATTCCATCTTCTCATACCAAAAAATTAGTGTCACTGATGAACAGAAGATTAAAAGCTTGTGTAAATGCCAATGGATGCTCAACAAAATACTAAAGATTTTTTAATTTTTCATATTCTTGTTTTTTTTACAAGTTTTATTTAGTGTAGGAAAACTTTTGTGACATAAATTCAAAAATTAAACTTTTTCAGTTTTACAAATAAATATTTTTATTTAGTTAAATATTTTTATTTAGTTAATTATTTTTCATTTTTTGTACAATATATTCTTGTTACTTTGATATAAAATTATTTTTTTGCATTTAAAATGGTTTTTATAAAGTGTTTTCTCTAAATGGTAAGGTGTACGAAAACTTTTGTGACTGACTGTATATATATATTGAATCTATATCCATACTTTATATCAATATCTAAACTTAATATCATAAAGTATTGCTATAAGTATAGCTATAAGTATAGCTATAAGATTATAAGAATGTTAAAACCATATAACTTTTAATATTTATAAGCAATAATTATAGCTATATTTTATAATATAAAGTATAGATATAGATTCAATATAAATTTACATATATAATTAATATTTTAAGACTAGAAACTAATTTGATTTTTTTTTTACATCTTATTTATTTAATACTTACTGTTTTACTTAGTATATAATTTTATCAGAGTTATAAATATCAAGTAAACTATTGTTAAAAAATAAATGTAATAACAATTTTGAGCATATATTTAAACACTAATAAGTTAAAATCAGTGAATTTTTTATAAAACAGTCACAATTTAAACATCGATCAATCTAAGTCTCACCAAAAGCAGGCATTTCAATTGAAATGCCTGCTTTTGGTGTTATAACGACGGCTTACCGCTATCCAAAAGCCAACTCTGGATTTGTGTTGGCAAAACTGTAATGTATCGCCATGTGTTTACCGAAGCTGGCATGCCGATTTAAAAACGTATCCACAACGAAGCGTTTTGCCGTTTTTCAGCCAAAGGCGGTAAGCCAACACAAAACGAGATAACGGTCCATCATCGGTTAGCCAGCAGCGGCAATCAGCATTAGACATCACAGTGGGCCAGCAGCGGCATACCGGCGGCGGCTTTACGCATCACGGTCCGCTGAAAGCATGTTTGCTGGGATACCTTGAATAGGATGTTAATCAATTTTGAGAAACAAACTATTATATGCTTTAGTTCTTGAACATGCAAAATATAGTTGACCATGAGAAAAACAAGGTTTATTTAAGATATACCCCAACTCTAACTTATGTTTGACCTTGACTTTTTTTAATTGTCATTGAAAAAGCCAATCTGACAGGAAACTGACGACGTTTCAGAACAAAAGGTATATTAGAATCTGATGGAGCCAACTGAGTTCGAGGAACAAAATCCCGTTTACCACCAGAAACACCTGTCAAAACCTCTGCATCAATGTAATTATTTTGAAAAGCACAAACTTTTATTCGACTGCCATTGTATATCCCAGCTTTGAGATCTAAATTTCTAAGTAGCATAATTACACAACCAATTTTCAATTTTAAACAATGAGCTGACATAACTGAAGGAGTTAAGCTGTTCAAAAACTCAACAGGAAAGTTATTTCTTTCATTAAGGAAATCAGTATCAATTTGATCAGCACTTAAATAGGTTTTGACCTAATCCGGCAGACATTCAAGCACTTCTTCATTAATTGATAATGAATCAACATAAGTTGGTGTTAAAATCACGCGTTTAGAATAATCATTTTGATCAGCATCTCCAAAACTCTTTTCAACAATCGATTCATTTTATTTAAAAATGCACTGATTTGGTATTTCAATGCAACCTTTAAAAGGATCCTCCTCATTGACAGGTATTGTTCCATTCCCAAGTTTTAGTAGCCATTGGGATAATTCACCTTCCCCATCTTGTACTCTCATATTTTCAGTTAATGCAAACTTCTGCACCCATTGCCAATGCAAACAACATATTATACACGATTCTAGTATTTCAGCTGGTTGTCCTCTTTTCACAACAGGCAGAATTTGCCTCACGTCAAAACCAAAGAGAATGATTTTTCCTCCTAACGGAATGTCTTTCTTGCAAATATCTTTTAATAACCAATCAATTGCATTTCAGGCATGTTTAGGTATCATGGATGCTTCATCAAGCGAAAACAAACTAAATTGTCTTAAAAAATGCCCGTGTGAATTAGGAGTTACGTCACATGTGCTATTAATCCAATATTGGAACAAGAAGTTTGAATCACCCATGCAATGTAGATCCATTTATAAGAAGATTTGCTGCTATGCCAGTCCATGCATCTGTAGCAGATTTAAAGCCTCTACTTGTGGTTTCAGCAATCAAATAATTTTATGTGAAGGTTTTTCCACTACCAGCTGGTCCATCCATGAAAAACAATCTAGAATGTTGATTTTCTACACTTGGTTGCTCATTCAGTGTAGCAAGGATAGCATTACATACATTTAGTCGATTGACATAAGGCAACAGTCTCAATTTGATAGAAGATTTCATTCACCGCTCATTGCCACTTTTAATAGCTGAACGAGCAACTCTTCATCTTTTCAATATAATAAAGAGTTGCTTTTTCAGCTATTAAAAGTGGCAATGAGCGGTGAATGAAATCTTCTATGATAAAAGCTTTGTATGTATTCCAGAGATGAAAAGGATTGTCAGGTTCACAAAAAGTCAAAATAGTTGAAAACGACTGTCTAATATGCATTGGCATACGTGTTTAACCCGCCTCAGAAAGAGTATTCTGCCATCCAGTTTCATCTTGCAACAAACCTTTCAAAACACATGCTTCCTGAAACGTTTCAAGGACGATACCATAAACAGTACGCACATCCTCCCAAGATGTTGCTCCTTTTGCTTACAAAAGTAACTGTCTAAGAAAAAACAATTCTCCAGTCGGATTAACTTTATACATTCTTACTATCACCTTATCACGACCCCTTTGTCTCACCTTCAATTTACAATTTTTATCATCAAATGTAAAGTGATAAGGAATGTCTACATACGAATAGCAATGTGCTCTTTCATTTTCAGTATTTAACATCAAACATGCCGTTAGGTGCGTATTACGTTGAGCTGCTCGATCTAAAGCCATTTCTTCTGCTCCTTCTCTAAAATATACCAATTAATTTTTAGTTAGATGAACTTTAAAACGTGTAATAATGTGTGACATGTGACTTATTGGATACTCAAAAATTTCTCACAATGCTTCTGGTGCGCTAACATAACCGCAATCTAAAAAAGTGTTTACTTCATCATGATTAATTTGTTCGTTTATTGAAATATTGGCACTATTATTTATTGTGTCATACCAAAGTGCTCTAACTACAGAGTAGTGGGCCAGCATTATATATATATACATATATATATATATATATATATATATATATATATATATATATATATATATATATATATATATATATATATATATATATATATATATATGTATAATTGCTTTAAATCAGTTATCTAGTTTTATTGCTAAGATTTGGTCTTATAAAAATTATTAAATTACTGAAAATTATCATCAAGTTTTTTTGTATTGGTGTAATTATTTTTTAAGTTTAATTAACTTTTTATTAATTTTGTAAATATATAATATATATATATATATATATATATATATATATTAGGCCGGGTCATAACTTAAAAAAATTTGGAAAATTTCTTCGGGAATTTCCAGTAATTGGCTCTCAAATACGCTGAATGCAATGCTGCAAACCGTTTTTCGCTACTACTTTGCTATACTTTGTATTTTTACCTTTGAAGTTTTCAAATAAATTAACTTAAAAATGCTCATTTGTTACATAATTTATTGATTGAATTTATAATAAAATTCAAATTATTTGAACAGTCAAAACAATATATCATTAGCAAACGTTGATTAGAAACTATACTTAAATGTTCTTAAATTCAGATTTTGTGTCAAAGTGAGGCATCAACTTGCGGCGCTCCAGTTGAACGCGAATATAGCCATCACGATTTTCATGACCATAAACTTTAGATGCTGATTCAGTCACAATTATAATCACACGTTCAACACTTTGATTGTGACATGAAAATGGCTCAATGTCAATAACTATGTCTTTAACTGACGAAAGTCATGCCAATATTTGTACAGTTGAAATATATTTTGTCAGAACAGGTTCCAAGCGGGGCTGTGTTTGCCAGTCAATCAGTTCTTCATAACTAGTCGCTCTGAAATCGTATCTCAGTGAGTTGAAATTTTCGATTTGGTATGTCATCACGAGCACGAAGAATTCTCTTCAACGCAAGATTACGGATCACTTGACGGTTGTCTTTGAGCATAGCCAGAATAATGCTCTCGATATGAGCCGGGTAGCTATTGCGCTTCAAAACTTGCTGAACAATTATTCGATAACGCACAGGAAGAAATCGTGATGTTTCTATCATTTTATAATAGTGTGGAGCAGCATTCCAGCAGTTTGAATGTTTCTTAATGTCAAACCAAACAACCGCATATGAATTCACAATAAATTTAGCCAAAAGTATTAGTTCATTTGATGGATCTTCAGTAGATATATAGAGGCGTAGAACACGGTTTGCTAGTGTCAACCACCTTGCATGGTTTAGTCGCCCAGGTGTTCTAGAGTTAAATCTATCTGGTACAACACCTGTCTTCACCGCATTAACAATTTCGAAAAAGTACAGTTGTTCACTGCTTAACAACTGCTTATTGCATATAATAGGTTCACCAACAAGTATGGCAAAGCGGACTATGGGTTTCTTAACAGACATTGAAATAGACTTTTCAATTGGTCCATTAAATGAATGGGGTCCAGTTGTTGCACCATCTAAGGAGTGAAAAAGATGTCACAAAGGAAGCTCGTTCAGATGTAAAAGACAAATGGACCAGTGCAGTGGTCGACCAAGTCCAAAACCATCTGCGTGTAGAGCAATATTTTTTAAACAATGGTTTTTCAGACGAGTAGATGTGACTTCGGTATCGACATCTGATACTGAATGGGAATAAGTTTCGGTGTCAGAATTGTTGTCTGTTTCATTATCTGATTCATTATCAGATGCTTCAGCGACTCTGGCACACTTAACTGCAGTCTCTTCCTTTGATAATGAAACAGATTTTCGTTTTAAACGCCTCTCAGCACGTGCGGATTCCTTCTTGTCGATTCCAGCTATTCTGCCAACACGTATAGTGCGTTGATCAGTTAGGAAGTCATGCTCAATTGCTGGCACCTTCAGAACCATTGGACAGCAACAAGACGAAAGTTCTTTGCATTTACACGAACAAATGTCAAACAATGTGTGAAGATCTTTTTCTATTTCATCTTGTTTGACTGTTGCAGACTTTGATCGAATCACTTTCTGAACATTGCCTATGTACTTCTCCAGCTGTAATTCTATGCCTCGAAGACTTATAGTAGGAACTGATGCTTTAATCCATATCTGAGAAAGATTCTCTGCTAGTCTCTTACAAACAGACCGTAGTGGTTCAGTTTCATAATTCTTCTCAGACAAGTATGCTTTGCCTACTTGCTTGTAGGTTGGCAAGCAAAAATTGGGTAATTCACGACCTTCTCCAAAAAGTATATGACGATTCTTTGAAGCTTTAGATCTTGAAATAATTATTGTTTTACAATTTTATAACATATCAGAATTTCATTTAATTTCTAAAAATACAAGATGAGACGGATAAATTCTGCAATCAGTTGATAAAAGCAGAAATTAATAAACAATGATATAAAAATAGAATAATATAATAGTAATAATATAATAATATAAAGTTATAATAGCGTTGGAGTTAATCATATCATTAGGGTTTATATCTAGTATTAGGGATTATATCTAGTATTAGGGTTAAATGCATGTTTCAGTTAATGCATGTACTAAAGTAAATATACTTAGCATATAAAACCTTAAAACTTAAAAATGCAAAGTATAATCAATTCTTTAGAAATATTTTTTTTTGTAAATATTAAACAACACTATATCACGCCACTTTTCACAAATTCTAAAAAAAATTAATTTTTATGATCCGGCCTAATATATATACAGGGTGGCCCATAATTAGTGTCCCATCTTAAAAAAGCAATTCCTTGAAAACTAGGGATGGAAAACACATAAAACTTTTTGATAAACAATTTATTAACAATATCAAATAAAATTTAAAGATTTTTTTCGAAATGTCGACCATCGGCTTTCACACAAGCTTCAAGACGCTTTGGAAAGTCATCTACGGTGGCACGCAAGTAGGCGGGTGAAAGCGAATCCCATGCTTTTTGAAGCGCTTTCTTCAGAGAATCAATCGTTTTATGCGGTTTTTTGCACGCTTCAGCTTCCAGAACACTCCACACTGAGTAATCCATTGGATTGCAGTCGGGACTACTTGGAGGCCACTCATTGTGCTTGATGAAATCGGGGGTGTTTCGGCCGAGCCAATCTTGCACAATTTTGGCTTTGTGGGCTGGAGCACTATCCTGCATGAATGTCCAACAATGTCTACGAAGCTCCTTTTGACTCCATGGAAGTATTTCTTTGATCAAAACGTCATTCAGATAGTTTTGG
This sequence comes from Hydra viridissima, assembly GCF_058129835.1. Lineage (NCBI taxonomy): Eukaryota > Metazoa > Cnidaria > Hydrozoa > Anthoathecata > Hydridae > Hydra > Hydra viridissima. The sequence continues at coordinate 5,670,408 of NW_028324306.1, forward strand.
GCTTTTACTTTAACGCCTTGTTGAACAAAAATCAATGGTGTCTTCTTGGTGGCACTGATACCCGCGAACACCATTACTGAAAGAGGATGTGCTGCCTTTTGTATTATGATATTAGGCTTTGAGGAAGCGTAGACACGATCATTCTGCACATTGTGATGTTGTTGAACTGTAAAAATCTTCTCGTCTGTGAAAACGATGTTGAGATGAGCGTTGTTGGCGAAACGGGCGAGGAGATCCTTGCAGCGATCCTTGCGCTTCTGCTTTGATGCCTGAGACAAAAGCTGTGCAGGATTTTTCTTGTAAGCTGTCAAATTTAGATAATCCTTGGTAATTCTTCCAAGAGAACTTCGAGAAATTTGGAGCTGTTTGGCCATTTGTCGCATACTGCGTTCTGGGTTGCGGCGCACCCGTTCACGAACTTGCTTGATTTTTGCATCAGTCACCACGGAGCGCTTTCTTCCTTTGCGTGGACGATCTGACATTGTTCTCAATGCTTTGAAGCGTTGAATTGTTCTATAAACAAGCTTTCGCGGCACTTTGAGTCTAGTCTGGATGTCGCGTGCTGAAACTCCTTTCTCATGAAAATCAATAATACTTTGCCGATATGGTGATGGTCTTGTCATTGCTAAAAAAACAAGTAAAGTGAGTGAAGGCAGCAGTAAATAGATCAAAATATATAATAATATCAAAAACCAAAGCAAAATTAATAGTTTTCCATCCCTAGTTTTCAAGGAATTGCTTTTTTAAGATGGGACACTAATTATGGGCCACCCTGTATATATATATATATATATATATATATATATATATATATATATATATATATATATATATATATATATATATATATATATATATAAAGTTATATTATAATTTACTCTAAACTTCTTCATGCTCGCCATATTTCATGTTGAAAAGAAGTGTTTTTATCTTTATCATAGCCCGTCTGTTTTCTTTTATTGGGAGTTCTTTCATAATTGGAATAAGGCTTCGACAAAATAGGGTTGTTTCATCTTCCTCGACATCTTCCATTAACTTTTTTAACATCTTGTCACACTCTACTTATGATTGTGACAATTGTGACAATGACTCATCATTTTGATTTTTGATCCGTGCTTTTTTTGGAATGGATGGTCTTGTACAGTTTAATCTTTTTCGATTTTAGTTAGAATTAATTCATTGTATTTAATTGTATGTGGGATGATTAACATCCCATAAACTTGGAAGCTCACGAATAGCTTCAAGAAAATTATCTATATCGAATTCAACAGGCATACAATGATCGCTTTCATTCTCTTCATTTTCGACTACTTCACCAACTACTTCTTCATTCGTAATTGCAACTTCATTTTGAGAAGCATTTAATAAAGCTTCCAATAAATCAACGTTAACATTTCTTTCTTTAAACCACTTAATAAACGTACTATTGTCGGCCATTATAATTTTGTTGTGTTTGTTTATTTCCGAATTTGCATGTTTGCATATTTCAAAGATTCTGATTGGCCCTTTCTTCAAGCGAAAAAATTCGCTAAAAAAAAAGTTGAAGTCGATCCAACTATTTTGCGAAGAGAAATTTTTCACCTTGCGATAAAAAAAATATTTGTGCGCATGCTCTCAAATATTCTTGGCGAAATTATTCGCTTTGCGCGAATTAATTGGCTCCGTGGAAAGCCGCCTTAAGGCTTTGTAGGACAAATTAGAATGCAAAGCAAAAGTCATTATGCGTAAACATGCATTAGAGACACTTATCTTTGAGCCAGGATACAGAGGTGGACTCTCTGAACTTTCATTTTCATCAAACTCATTGTTGGCTGTTTCATTTTCTGGTTCATCTAAGTCAGATAAATGATCCATAAATTCTTCGTAAATAGAATCATTGTTATCAGAGTTGCTCTCATTCTGTTGTTGAGCACAATTATCTTTTGACATCCTACAACGTGTTCTTGGAATACTTACTTCCCCTGATTGCCATTTCTTATACCAACCAATGCTAGGCATCTAAAATAAAAGAGGCAAGCAGGTAAAATTAAACTTTAGTTAAACAAGATTAACATCAGAAAGAGAACAAGAGAAACTATTGTGCTTAACCTAATTGTGTTAAAATAACAATGATGCTTATTTTAAAGCTAGTTCTTTAGTATATACAATACAAACTATACTTTTATTTGATATTTGATGAAAAATTTTGTATCAAGTGTAAGATGTATATATAAATATCAAATGCTTATATATGTTAAATGAAGGTGTTTAAACGGTATCACATTTTATAATTTTAATTAAATTTTATAATTATTCAGAAAATTTAATATTCTTTTGAAAATTATAAAACTTCCAAAATTTCAATTCTGATGAGTCTTAATTGATGAAATTTTCTGATGTTTTAATTGATGAAACTTAGTGTAAAATGAAATAAGTTAATAAATGATTTTTACTAATTTATTATTGCTATGTTTTTTAAAGAACATTTAGCACTCTATTTTAAGAGTACATTTAAAATTATTCGGATATATACGTTTATGTATATATATATATATATATATATATATATATATATATATATATATATATATATATATATATATATATATATATATATATATATATATATATATTATAATTATTAAAACATCATATACGGTATCATACCATTGTTTCTTTTTCTTTTTTATGTAATATTTCGGCTCATATGGTGAGAGCCATTAGTGGAGTATTTATAATTTTTAGCAATATCTGAATACTGTTTATGGGAATGTCCATTTTCAGTAAATATTTTATTAAGAAAATCAATTTTATCTTGAATGTTATGTTCTGAACAAATTTTGTATGCTCTAGGTGAAAAACCATTTAAAATACCAACTGCGATATTCGGTGAAACAGATGATTTCGGTTTTATAAGCACGTTTGTAATTGCATTTTTTCGGTGTATGGAAAACTCATACTTGTGAAGGGATTGATTGGTGGAGATACAAATATCTAAAAAAATTAATTGATGTTGAGCATTTTCGTATTCGCATGTATATTGGATAGATTTATCTTGTGAATTTAAAAGTGCTAAAAAAGAATTTGCGTCATTAATATTAGTAAATCGAGCATGGCTATTGTCATTGTAACGTTTATAAGTTTTTGGTGCAATATTGACGTTCAAAGTCTGTTAAATAGCATTAGATTCAATATGTTGTAGATATGCTTCTGACATGACGACCATTATGGATAGACCTATTGGACCAGACCTTTTTAAAATATATATTTTGTCTTCCCATAAAAAATGCCACTTACTAATACAGAGATCAATTAGTTTATGAATGTCTCCTAAAGATAGTTTAGTTCGTTGTATTAGATTTTCTCTATCATTGTTAAGCATATTAATTATTGCAACAGTTGCTTTATCAAGTGGCACTGATGGGTATAAATTAATAACATCAAACGATACTTAAATTTCGTCATTAATAAACCATTCTTTTGCTGTTGATACAAATGAAGATGAGTTTTTAACACGGTATTCATTTTTATTTAAAGTTGGTATGATCTCAACAAGATGTTGCAAAAGTTTATGAGGTGGTGTGCCATTTGTCGAAACTATTATTCGCATTGGATAACCTCTTTCACTTTTATGTGCTTTTACACAACCATACAAACGGGGCGGAATTGCACCTAAAGGATATATTTTATCATATATTTTTTCATCTAATTTTTTATCTTTCTTTAATTAACTAAGGGTACGTTGGATAAGATTTAGGAACTTCTGATTTGGATCAACTGCAGATATTGCAAAATTGCCAAGTTGTTCTTTTATCTTTTGTATTGCTGATTCCGAATTTAAAATGGCAAACCCATTACCTTTATCAAATGGATATAATTTTATGTTGGTTAAATTTTTTAGTTCATTGATAGCTTTACGTTGGTTTTTAGAAATATTACTATCAGTTTTCACTCTTTATTATTTGGTTAACGTTTTGCTGACATTCTGTCTTAAAAATTCTGCTCTTTTTTTGTAACCGTTTTTTGTAAAATTAAAAAAATCTTGAATATCTGACGGTGTTATGACATCATTTGTTATGTTTATTATAATTTTTTAACGGTTTTTTCAACGGTTTTATTAGTTTGATAATGGCTCTCACCATATGAGCCGAAATATTACATAAAAAAGAAAAAGAAACAATAGTATGATACCGTATATGATGTTTTAATAATTATTATACTTTTACAAATACTATTAAAGATGTCACTTAAATCTTATATATATATATATATATATATATATATGTATATATATATATATATATATGACATATTTTTGAAAATCTGTTTTTTTTGAAATAATAAGCACCCATTAAATATTCGAGGGTTTTGAGGGACCCCTTAATATTATTTTTATTCCAAAAAAGTTTTAAACCTTGTGTTTTTGTATTAGATAGAACACATTTAGGGGGTGGGAGCATTATATATATATATATATATTAGGGTAGGTCGATTTTACCATTTTTTTCGAATGTCAAATTGAGTAATGTTGCTGTTTACTGTAACTAGGGTATAGCAACAACTCCACCAAATTTCAGGAATACTGTATTAAAAATGGCTTGCGGATTTGTATTTAAAGTTTTCAATTCTGCCCTAAATTTGTAAGTTTCTAACATATTTGGATTTTCAATCTTTGAAATTTTAAATTCCATACAAGTATCTCGTTTCAAAATATCTCGTTTTGAATATATAATACAACCAATAAAAGTGTTTACTAAGTTACAGCAGCCAATCAAATTTAGCGCATGTGGCGAATGTTAAATGAATAAACAGATAAATATAAAATTGTAAACAAAAACTTCAACAAGAATTACAAATATTATCAAAAATAAAAAAATGCAGAAAATTATAGTTACATCTATTACACGAAAAACAAGTGGAAAGAAGTATGGTGGTGGTCCATGTGAATTATTAATGTCGGAGCCAAGTACTTACAGACAGGTTATTCAATATTACTACAATCTTAATCATGTAAAGCTAACTGCAGATATCATAGAAGTTACTGAGCAAATTAAAAATAATTTAAAATCAATTTGGGCTGCAGTGAATCCTAATCTACCTCTAATAACTGACAAATCTATTGCTAGAAAAGTAAAGGATCTTCTTATTCTAGTGAAAAACATTAATCGCAAGCATGGTAGAGTAAGTACCAAACGAAATCTTGATGCAAATTTGGATAAGCTTTTCAATATTTCTGCTTGTTCTTGTTCATTGGATATGCTACCTTGCAGTGATAGAAAAGTATTATGCAGTTAAGCAAGTTGCTCAGAAGAACATATTATATGTATTTGCCCTCAAAACGCGAAAGTACCTCGTGAAGATAGAGCTTATCTTCAAGATCCGAGGCAGAAAACTGGTCCAAAAGGAGCTTATCAACTTTCATCAGTTGATAAAGTAGCTTTCAAAAGAAACAAGAGGATTGATATTGAGCGACAACAATTATCTGAAAGGATAGTTGATAAAGCAGAATCTCTCATATAACAAACAATATCATCTGAAGAAGCTAGCTGTTCAACTGAAACTGAGGTAAACTTATTGTAACTTTATTGATATATTTTAAGTACACGCAAATTTTGTATGCTGCTATTTCTTTCAGGAAAAAGCTGAATGGCAACCAATAAAGAAATTTCCTGAAGACTACAACTTAATTAAACTTCCCAGGTTTGCTATGGAATTAGTCAGAAATGAGTGTTCGTCAAACTTAAGTGCAGCTCTTGCAAATACTTTACTACATGACATTAAACATATTTTGAGAAAAGATGTTGATATCAATCACATCTTGATTGACAAATGCAAATTAGATAGGGCTAAAGCACAAGTCAAGATAGTTAGTTAAAGATCTAGAAAAAAAAGTTAGTTAATTTTCCTTGGTGTGGATAGCAAACTTGATCAGACCACTCAAACTTCTTGCATAATATACTCACCTGAAAGAGAATCCCTCAAAAAATCTCTTGAACCTGAGCGTCACCTCACATTTATTTATGAAGATGGAAAATCTACTGGAACCTTTTTGACTCATAGAACAATTCCTATTATTGGCGCAACTGGTTTAGTACTTGCAAAAGAGACGTTCAGTGTTTTTCAAGAATTTAACAGTGTTGATAGTAATCAGGCAGCTCTTCTTGATAATACTGCTACCAATACTGGCCCAATAAGTGGTTTAGTGGTAAAACTTGAAGAGTTGTTAAAACGAAAACTGCACCTCATTGGGTGCGCCCTACATCAAAACGAACTTCCTTTAAGAGCTCTTTTTAAAAACCTACATGGTATAATAACTGGACCAGGAAGCTTTAGTGACCCTCTTGGCAAAAGATGTGCTGAAAATATTCAGGATTCACATCAAGTTTTGTTTAAATCTGTCACAAATCCTATAGTTGATGGGTATATTCCAAAAGAAGTACTGAAAGACCTTAGTTGTGATCAAAGACTTTTATTTGAGTATTGCAAAGGAGTAGGGTCTGGTAAAGTTGCTGGTAAATGGGCTGCTTATAAAATTTGTCCACTTAACCATGCAAGGTGGTTAACTCTAGCTATTCGCATTCTCTGTTTATATATAAGAGAAAATCAACCAAATCAGTCTTTAAAAAAATTAGTCTACTTTATTGTTCAAGTTTATGCTCCAGCATGGTTTGAAATAAGGACATCATCCAAGCTGCATGACTCTCCTCGTCTTCTTTTATCTGCAATCGTTCAACTAAACATTCTCCAATTTAAGGATGTGATACATATTGTGAAGCAGAGCATTAAAAATAACGCATTCTGCTTAAGACCTGAAAACATTCTCTATGCCATGATTAAAGATGATGACAACAAGATCCGAAATCATGCTTTTAAATCAATACTGACTCTTAAAGAAAGGTATTTTTTAAAATTATTCAATTGACTTAGTAACTGAAAAAAATTATCTGATTATTCTTTTAAACACAATTATAACGCTGTATTGATCACAATTTTATATTTACAGAATGAACTTGACCAGTTTTCAAAATGAACTGAAAAAAAAACTTGTAATAACTTTTAATGCCAATCACTGGTATGAGTTGATAGACCTCACTGCTCCAGACGTTACGGAACCTCCTACCACGCAACATTTTACAATTCAAGAAATTCAATACTTCATAGACAATACTGTTAAGCCAAATATTCCGAACTTCCCATCTCACTCCCTGAGTGTAGAGCAAACTGTTAAATTAGTATCGGAAGCATCCCATTACGTTTACAGATTTGAGAATCGACACAGCTGCATCTTGGTAAAATTGCTTAGCAGGAAGATGGGTCAAGCATTTATGTCAAAAGGATATTATTCCCATTCAAATGATGATATTTTTGAATAAATTCAAAAAGTTACTAAATTAGATAAACAACTTTTTATAAGTTTAGAATCATTAATTATAAAAAAGGTGATTAGAAAACTTTTTATCATATTTTTACAATTAAAAATTTTAGTTTCCGCTTTTCGCGCTTTTTATAGCGTTTTTCGTACAATCGCAATAATATTTAAAATTAAATCCGCAAACCATTTTCATCGAAAATCGCTGAAATTTTTTGAGGTATCTCATTTCAACTACCTCCAACTACTGCAATATTACGCAATAGGCCGGGGTAAATCGACCTACCCTAATATATATATATATATATATATATATATATATATATATATATATATATATATATATATATATATATATATATATATATATATATACACACAGTGATCAAAAAAATTAATCATGCACCATAGTAAAAACTTTTTAAAACTGAATATAAATTAAGTTAAATTAAACTAAATTAAGTTAAAGTTTATGATTTTCATATTAAATAATTAAAATTTATATATATAAATTTATCGAATAAGGAACTAAAAAATCTCAAAATAATAATAAGTTACGAAAAAAAAAAAGAAATAAAAAATCTAAAAACCAAGGCAAAAAAATTAAACATGCATAATATAAAAAATTAAATTAAAAATAAAGAAAATTAATCATAATATAATTCCTACAGAAATGATTCATGTTCAAGGTCGTTTCGTCATTAGTTACTAGGCTTTGAATTAGTTACTAGGCTTTGAAAGAGCGCGTTCTGTAAATGCACGCGGTCATTGGAGAAAGATTTTTTAAGCGAGTTAAAACTTTTTTCCTTTTGGAATTTAATTATTAGTTTAGATATATTATATAAAGAATCATATTAAGAGAAATAATCATCGTTAAAATCATATTATAATTGAAGTATATGAAATAGTTATATATACATTTTTATTAGATAAAGTAGAAAGGATTTTCATTTTTTAAATCGTTTATATTTTGTTTGTTTTAGTTTTTGTTTTAGCAGTTTTATTTTTATTATTTTATATTTTAGAAGGAAAATAGGGGTATGGATGTTATTTAAAAATGTACTATTGCTATCTTCATAAAATGTTTATTACTACTTTGAAATTTTTGTGATGCTAATAACTATTTTTGTTCTTTTTTAGAAAATTTAGAAAAATAAATTAAACATTTGTGCCGACACTGACATGGCATGTCACGTGTTATTGTATGTAAAGGTCAAATTTTGTTATAAAGATTGCAGTTCTTATAAAAAAAAAAAAAAAATAAAAAAAAAGTAGGTAAAGAGTATTGTTTGTAAATTTATATTTTCTTTACTTTGAATCTTTTTAAGTTTTCTTGAGTCATTTTTAATATTTTTGTTTACTCACGTTGATTGTTTGCATATATGCTTTTTTGACATGTATGTGGTAATATACTTGTTTTATCAATGTGTTTTTATAACAATGTAAAGTGTTTTTTTATTGTTTGTGTATGTGTTAATATGTGTTATATAATTGTTTTAAAAATGTGTTTAAATATGCATATAAGGTATATATATAACCTTATAAACTTATTTAAACACGTTTATTATAGTTGGTACATGTGTTTATATTATGTTGTTTACGTGTTTTCAAAGTGCTGTCACTTGGTAAACGTGTAGAGTAAGGTTTGTCAACTTTGCCAGCCAAATGATGTACTTTTAACAGAGGGTTACATGATAGTGTTTAGTGTCAAACTGTTCCTGCTTTAGGTCTTGCTGTTTTCAAGCCTTTATTATTAAAAATTATTCTAAAAATATATACTAATGTACTTAAATAATATTTTGCGTAATGTTGTTACTCATGTTTTGTTATATATGAATGTTATCTTACTTATGTTATATTATAAACATATTATATTAAGTTATGGTGTGTGCTGTTGTTGTGTGTTAGGGAAAAACTACTTTGCCATATAAATGTTTTTTTTTATCTCAATTTGATTTTTTGTCTTTAGCGCTGTTTAATGCATGATTTTTCTATAAATATTTTGGAATCATGATGTTCCAGCATAAATTGCTATAATCGCTATAAGTCGCTTTAGTTTCCCTTCGCATAATGAAGTTGCAGTTGTATTTGTTGGTGAAGATGGTGCAACAGCTGCTTCCAGGGAAGTTGTTATTTACCCAAGAGGTCATCCTCTTAAAACTATATCAAGTATGTCTGATAACTTAGATCCTATGGTTTATCCTCTATTTTTTCCGAGGGGTGATGCTGGTTGCCATAATCAATTGGTTCACAACCCTGAATGTGCTACATCGGTTAGAAATCATGTTACATTATCTCAGTATTACAATTATAAAATTTCAGTTAGACAATTTTTTTCTTCACTCTTTTATGGCAAAACACTGTTTCAGCAATATACTATTGATGTGTATGTTAAAGTTGAAGGCAAGCGCCATGCTTTCATCAGAAATAACCAAAACAAACTGAGAAGCGAGCAGTATAGTGTCTTACATGAACATGTAAAGAATTAAATTTGATAGGTTGTTAAAAGATATTTGCAACAACAACTTTCCTTTCGGAGGAAAAATCATTCTTTTTGGTGGTGACTTTAGGCAAATTCTGCCTGTTGTGAAAAGAGGACAACCAGCTGAAAAAGTAGAATTGTGTATAAAATGTCCTCAGTGAAGAAGTGCTTGAATGTCTGCCGGGTGAGGTCAAAATTTATTTAAGTGCTTATCAAATTGATACTGATGACCTTATTGAAAGAAATAACGTTCCTGTTGAGTTTTTGAACAGCTTAACTCCTTCAGGCATGCCACCTCATTGTTTAAAATTGAAAATTGGTTGTGTAATTATCCCACTTAGAAATTTAGATCTCAAAGCTGGGTTATGCAATGGTATTCGAATGAAAGTTTGTGCTCTTCAAAATAATTATATTGATGCAGAGGTTTTGACAGAGGGTTGCAGAGGTTTTGACGATGCAGAGGGTTTCTTTCTGGTGGTATACAGGGTTTTGTACCTCGAATTCAGTTGGCTCCATCAGGTTCTAATTTACCTTTTGTTCTGAAGTGTCAAGAGTTTCCTGTCAGATTGGCTTATTCAATGACAATTAAAAAAAGTCAAGGTCAAACATTTGATAGAGTTGGGGTATATCTCTAAAAACCGTGTTACTCTCATGGTCAACTATATGTTGCATGTTCAAGAACTAGAGCATTTAATAGTTTGTTTTTCAAAATTGATAAACATCTCATTCAAGGTATGGTAGGTGAAAAGTGTTACATAAATAATGTTATATTTTCTTATGTTCTTACTTTATAGTCTTTAAATTTTCATTTCGAAAATTTTTTTTTTATATATTAGTATTGTTAATCTTTTTGTACTTCGAAACAGATTTTATAGTTACATTTTCGATAAATTTTTATAGTAACTTGCATGTCAAATTAGGTTACTATAAATAGGTTAATCGATTTTCAGTTTTTATGTAGTGTTTTTTTTTTTATGCAGTTGTTTTTTTTTTTTTGATATTGTATCATAATTCCTTTTTTTTTTCTTTCTTTAAGATTTACGATTGACGCATTAATACGATTTATAAAAAAAAAACCTGATTACCTTTAATTGTAAATTTTTGTCAGTTAAAATGATATAAATATATGCAATTAGTTCAATTTTTTTTTAAATTTTCTCTAATTTATGCCTAATAATTTGTGGTATGTATATGGGATCTTTTTAAACGGGGGGGGGGGTGAATATTGTAGTTTGGCGCATTTGTCAAGTATCTAATTACATAAGTTTTATAAGGTGTTTAACTAATTAATTAGCTTAGTTTTCATTTGTAACACTTTTGAGGAAAAATAAATTCTTAGATATATTAAAATGAAAAAATTCTTATACATGTCAGTAATTGTTTTACTTTTTATTATTCTCGTAAAAGGTCTTCATCAAAAACTTGATTGTTCTTAATAAAGATAACTCTATTCTCCTCACCACCATTAGGGCATAATCGGGGAAGGGAGGTCCTTTATTAGTGTCATTATTTAAGAGAATTAAATTTTGAGTTACAAAATGAATTTTTAGTAAATAGTAGCGAATTATACCGTTTACTAAAAACTTTTGTAACAAAGAGGTCATTTACAAAAATGGTCAGATTAGTGCTTATATAGCAATGGTCAAATGGTGAGATATTTTTAATAAATAGACCGTTTATTTTGAAAGTGATGTAAGTCCATTTTTTCCACTTTCGAGATATTTAAAGGTTAGCATTTTAGTCAATTAAAAAAAAATTTATAAATTATACTAAGTTTGGCAATGTCTCTACGAATTTAGAAATGTGTGATTCGATTACATAAATGACTTGCATGTGAATTTAACTAAAATACCATATTCTTTCTGGGTCGTAAATGGACATTTTCATAATCAATTGTTATGCAATTTCATTTATTAACGAATTTTAAATTGTTCAAAGCTTATGGATATCTTTAAATACTAACTGTAAATTGTTTATAAATAAGAAGTGCACACTAGGTTTAATGTAAACTTTGTGATTTCTAATTTTTTTTGAAAAATGGACATGTACCACTTTCAAAATAAACGGTCCAAATTTATTTAGCTGTGTGCATTTAACCTTTTAAAGACAATTCCCTATTTAAAGAAACATGTATAAAGCGGATACCAAAAAAATTAATAACTCATGTATAATTTACGTTCGCTTTATATTAATCTTATTAATTAAAGTTCATATTATAAAAAATAAAACAAGAATTTAGCCTTATTTTTTCGTCAATTTAAAGCATGATGAAGTGTTATTATTTTGTGTCAGTACCTAAAAACGTATTGTTTTGAACTTAATAGTGTCGAGGAAAGTGGTTCTGCCTTACACTGGTATGACCTAATTCAGTTGTAAATTACTCAAATAATGTTAAATAATTGGTAAATTATTTTACCTCCGCATACTTTTTATTTTAATTTTACAGATGGTTTAATTTTTTTAATTTGAAGACGTTTTTCTAAAAGGATATTAGTTAAGGTTTCGCAACTTTAAATTGTGGAAAACAGCCACTATAAAATAACAGATCAACCATAACCCGTATTACGGGTTGCTTTTTGCTAGTATAAAGTTAATAACGCGTTGGTCCACCATTTCATTGAATGACGGCTAAACAACGTCTACGCATTGAATTTACCAAATTTCTGGTAATATCTGACCCGTTTTCCGACCAAATTGTCGAAATTAAGTTTTTCAGATTGGCTTTCTTCGAAATTCGCCAATCTTTTAATTTTTTCTCTACGTGAGCCCAAAGATGCTCGATTGGGTTTAATTCTTGTGAATGACCAACCCATACGAGCATTTTGAATCCTAAAACTATTAAATATAAGAAAATAAGAACAACTTGTTTTACATTCCCTACACCGCTGCTGTTTAGCACTATAAGTTGGTAAGTGGTCAAATCCATCCAGATGAATATCTTTTGTAGGATTACTCTGAACATCAGCAGCTCTTTTGGTTGGTATAGGTATTGCATCAAGAGATGCTCTTCCAGCTTTTCTTTTTACAACAGTTACCAAGCTAGAAACTACTGCAGCTTGAAAATTTTTTAGAGGCATGAATTTCTTACTGGGGCAAATAATTTATAAGTCCCGACGATAAAAATGCCTGGTTTTTGAAAAAATTATTTGCCCCAGTAAGTATTTTTTAAGTCCGGATGATACAATTTCTTATGTCCCGACGAAACATAATCAGTTGATTTTTCAAAAACTATTGACCTTTAGATTTCTTGCTATTCAGATTGAGAAAATTTACAAAAACGTCAAAAATATGTGGTACGAAAACTTTCTATAAAATTAAACAAAGCATGTCCTAAATTATCTGCAGAAAAAATGTAGTTGAACTTGAAGATTTGATCTCATCAGGAATTATTGTTGAATGCTGTATTTCATAGTCTTTTTTTAACTTAATGAAACTCATGAAAAATCTATTGCATTTATCAAAACTATTGCATTTATCAAATCTAGTGCATTTGACTTCTGAACGTCTCGAAGTCAATCCATGTCAATTTCGAAAATGAGAAGAAGTAACATTTAATAGCAAATTTTAAATAGATGTTTTCATGAATTAATGTATAGCTATATTATAGGTACTATATCATAACTGCATAGGGACTTTCAGTTCCTGAAATCAGTTTGTTGACTTTAAAAGCTGCAGAGTATCTTCATCAAGTTTTTGCACATTTTTGTTATACAAATTTCTTGTGTGCGGATCGGAAGTGCATAGAGGAGTATGAAATATTTTCTCATCTGTAACTGATAGAAAAGATTTTCTGACATGATGAAGGCGAAGTCTTTCATAATCCTTTTCACGGAACCCTGTTTTCTTCACTTGTGGCTTATCATGTTTGGAAAGATGACGTGTTTTCACGCGGGATTGATTCCATTAAGAATTTGACGTTAAGTATACCGTTTTCAAATGCCGATTATAGATAAAAATATACAGGTAAATATAATCATTTATAAATGTAAATGTCTATATTTATCTATTTAAAGTGTATGTTCTTATTGACTTTTAAGTTCCAAAATATTACATGCTTGCAGAAGGTGGTGGATAGCAGGTCTGTTTAATTTCTTGAATTTTTTAAAATGGTGGGAATATGGAACAGTTTCGTTCATTTGTCACCTTCCTCATGTACAAACATTGTGTTTTCGTTAAATCTAAGCCAATAAACAAGCTGAGCGCTTCTTCATCCATTAGCATACTTTTCTGGTTGCGTTTTCCGCAATACTTAATAATTCAACAAGTTTTGCTTCTGCTCCTTCTGCTATTGAACCTAACGCCTGAATATATATGTTAAAGATGTGCTCGAATCCATATTTCATAAGTAACATGGTATTTTTTCTCTTTTTTTGCTGGAATCTCCAGAAGACAAGCATGTTCTTCTGTTTTTTAAAAGAAGGAGATGGCGTGGAGTCGGTAATTGCGTGTTCTGAGTTCGGTAAAGATATATAACATTCAGAATCCAACCAATCACTGTTCCTGGATAACAAAGCTTCCTTTTTCTGTGAAACCTGTGTCCGTTTTTTATTAAACGACGGAATAATGTGCCTTTGAATATCACTAATGACGAAACACAAGTTTTTCTTAGAAACTCGATAATTATCTTTTAAAATTGTTGGGAGTGCCTCAACTGTCATTTCTGCATCAATACAAGAAAGCAGCAATTTACATTTCGAAACCTTAAAAGTTTTCATTTTACTAGTCACTAAAGTAACGTACGTAATATTCAACAGTCAAACGTGTCGGATTAACTTCCACTATGAATTTGTTATACTGATATAAAGGTTTCAATTTTTTACATATTGGCAGTGTATTTTTTACATATTGGCAGTGTACTTTTTTAATTAACATAATTTATCTATTTGTTAGTTATTTTTAATGATTTTTAGCAATTGATAGAAAATATTAAGATTTCACTACATTACAAATAATATTGTTTGATGCTCGCTTCATCAACAAATTTGACATAAATTTTATGTGCTTTTTTTGTTCAAGTACAACACTATTTTAAAAACAAAATATATTTCTGCAAAAAATTTTTTAAAACACAAGTGTCTGAGAGTAATATAGGAGTGGCCATCTTGTATTTTAAATCTTTCAAGAAGTTGATAATCATAAACTTCTGTTGGCAAGCATATTAACAAGGTTTTATCTTCTATAACTATGAATTCATGCAAGTGTTCATTATATTTTTCACTAATTAGCAACTTACCGCAAAATACTCAGTGTTGACGTAATTGAATAACGTAATTCATTATGAAAAATAAAGGAATTTCTTCTATTGTAGTAAAGCTAGAATAACTGTATCATGCTCGTGAAATTGGATTCTGTTTATAGCAATGGCATTACACTTCCAAACTGTTTCCTTTTTATCAATAATACCATTAAAAAAAAAAAAAAAAGAAGACTTTTTCCTGAAGAATTTTTGCTAAACTATCAAAGGTTGTTAAATGTAGATTTGTTTCATACTTTGGAAAAAGTGAGATGTCATCTCCTTGATCTCAGCTAATGCTGCTATGCAAGAGAATAACCTATATTTTTAAAACGTCTGATGGAAGAAGCTAACCTTTTGAAATATAAATGTTTAGCTTAAAAATGCATGAACCATAAATTATCTTAATGGTCCATTTTTATTAAACAGTCGAGCATAATGGAGCATGTAATGAAACTTGGGTGTTAAATTATTGGGCAAAAAGTTCAATAAAATTTTGCAAAATCTGTTTTATTAAAAATTGAAGATATGTCAAAACAGTTTTTGAAATTTTTGGAGCAAATACATAATCTGCAATATCTCGCAGTTGTAAATAAGCAACCAACACACATTAGATATTGGTATGCGATTGCCAATCATAAACTGTAGTAACCGAAACAAACATAACTTCTGTGAAGCAGAACCAACAATGTAAATAGATGCACTACAACGGATAACAAATGGTACTGGTTTGATTTTTCCTCACGGTTTGAAAAATTTGGGTAAGTCATCAACAAAAACACCCGAAAAACCCTTTTGAGGGATGGTAGTCAGAGTGGACAAGAGAGACCGCCAGGTTTTATGTCGTGTCAATCGAATGACCTTTTCTATATGAGTATTTGTCTTATAATAATTGAAAAGAGCGTTTTTAAAATCTAAACAAAGTGCTAAGGGTCATAAATAGTGCAAAAGGGTAAAATTGAGAGGCCCTAAGCCCACTTAAGAATTTTGGAGGTCCATTACAAAAAATAAAACTTTGTTTTTTTAATTAGATTAGTTGAAGTTTAAAGAAATATACAAAATTTATAAACAACAATAAACATCTAAATTATTTATAATATGTAAATATCATATGGTAAATAACTATCAACTTACTCTTCTTCCGTTATAGTCAATCACAGAAGAGAGGAGTCCTTCCTCCATGGTCTTTGTTTTCTTCTTGTATTTTAAACCAATTCCAAGTTGGCTTGAATTTAGAGTGAATTGATTCTCCACATTGTTAACCAAGTTTAGACAAACCACAATTGTGGTTGTTTTTTTTTTTCAACTTTTTAACTTTTTTTTTTAATTTGTAATACCATATGTGAAAAACTATTCAACTCAATTTGTAATACCACTATGTGAAAAACTATTCAACTCAATTTGTAATACCACTATGTGAAAAACTATTCAACTCAATTTGTAATACCACTATGTGAAAAATTATTCAACTCAATTTGTAATACCACTATGTGAAAAACTATTCAACTCAATTTGTAATACCACTATGTGAAAAACTATTCAACTCAATTTGTAATACCACTATGTGAAAAATTATTCAACTCAATTTGTAATACCACTATGTGAAAAACTACTCAACTATCTCAACTTAGAAGTTCACCAAAAAAAAATTCAGCTTAAAAGTATAAGAGGAAGTGCTTTATGTAGAATTTGGGTTTTATGCAAATAACTCATTAATAACAGTTTTTTGAAGTACAATTTAAAAAAAAAAATGCATGTAAAATTAAAACTATATAAAAACATTTTCCTAGTATTTAAATATATATTTGTTAAGGTGGCAGTATACCATTAAAAAAAAATCTTGTATTTCAACGTTTATTTCAATTTTTGATAGTGCATAACATATATTATATGATTAAAATAAAAGTAAATATGAAAATTTTAAAAAGTTAACTATGCGCATGATTTGTGATAGACAAAAGCCTAAAAATGAATAACTGGCGACATGGTTTTTTCAGCAACCATAAATAAATTTGAACTGAAATTTTGGCTTGTGATCCTTTACTTATGCAATTACAATATACACTAAAAGTTTTGGATTTTGACCATAAAAAGTCAAAATATATTTGTATTTTAGTCATATTTGGTGTTATTTAAAGTTCTTGTGTTATTTCAGAACACAAAATCAATCACAAAGGTAGAACGCAATTAGCTGTAAACATAATTCTAGTAGAGTTTGCAAATACATGTGTTACAAACAAGTATGCCAAATTTCAGATCAAATCGGTTATCGGTTTGAAAAATATCTCCGTCGCCAGGCTATAAAGTATGGTTTTGAGAAAAACTGAATTTAAAAATAAAAACAAAAAATAAGTTGTTCAAAACTCCCCACTTCCATAAACTGCACCTTCTAATGTTTCGTTTTGATCACAAAACCTTTTTGTATTGCTCTTAGTTGCTTGCGTCTTAATTTTACTATACTTGTGCATTGTTGTTCTCCTTTAGAAATGCGCTTTGAGTCACTTATAAAACAAAAGTTAAGTAGATTACAACCTCCTGTTATTTTAAGCTTATCAAATAACATCTCTAAAAATTGTAGTCCATTATTAAAGTATAGGATAGCTAATGCAACTCCAACACATAAAGCAGTTCTTTCAAAAAATATATCTTTGGGGCACCGCTTCCAAATCAATTCATTCAAGGCTTCATTAGGATTTAGTGTTTTACCGTGCAAACACTTTTCTAAAAGAATTTTACTTCCAAGATCTATAAATATTGGTTTTATAAGATCTCAAGCAGCAGCAGGAAAACAAATATTTTCTTTGTATGTTTTTTATTCCACAAAATTTTTCTAATGATGATAACCCTTAACTTATTTTACGAAAAGCCACAATGACACGTGTGTTAATATCAAATGGTTTTTGTCCACAACATTTGCTGTTATTAAGCTCTTGTTGTTCGATGAAACTTTTTTTACAAAATGTAGCAGATGAAAAAAACTTAGTTTTCCAATTGCAACTGTTACAACATTTTTAAACCAATACTTAACCCGTACTTTTTGGAGGAATCAAACATTAAATAAATATTGTCTTCATACAAATTCGGGCATTTCAGCAGCAATATGACTTTTTGCTACAGATTAAAGTTCATAACAAAGTTAAAATCTGTACTTTGAAAATCTTGAAAATCTCTATCATCAATATTTAATTTTTTTGAAGAAGCAGAATGTGTAGCAAATTCAACAAATGATAAAATTTTCGTTTTTTAAGAAGAAATCTTTGTATATCTGTTTCCACAAAAATCTGCTTTTTTATTATTGTATATTCTATTTGATAATTGTTTTCTCTTTGATCCTCCCGTACTATTTTTATTTTAAAAAAATAAAAGATATACTACAGCATAAATAATAAAGTCTAATGTTCTTAATGAACATAATGTTCTTCCTTTATGCTTCTACGTATACCAGATTTCTCAACAAAAGTTAAGTCTTTCTTCCCATCAAATCCAATACAAATTAATTCTTGCATCTCGGCAGCATGCTTAGAAAGTTGTTTCTGCCGCCAGAGACCTCTCTGACGTCTAAGTTTTGCCGGATCTATTACAGTTTCTGCTGACAACAGCTTCATATCTTTTACCACTGCATTCTCTACAAGACAAGCATCTCTGTTACTAATCTTGCATCTGTTCAAAGCTTTGCACAACTCCGGATATTGTTTCATGTTTCTGGGTGTCGTAACACCATCATCAGATTAACCAATGGAATTTTCATGTTCAAGAACATCATCAGCCATGTTTAGTTGATGTTCTACGTCCTCACCAGCAGATAGAATTTATTTTTGTCTCGTATTTTATTTTCTGATTGCGCTCATATTTTAAACGTTTGACTGCTCTCATTTCTTTTTTCTGCAACATGCCTGTAGCTTTTATATCTATAGCACCTATAAAAATTTTCCTTTCAGTTTTTTGGTCCAACCAGAGAGACAATTCTGTTGGAGGTTTTTTATGCGACAGTGGACAAATACATTGCAAATTCTCTTGTATACCGCTGTCAACACATTTACAAGTACATTTATCAAATACAGTTTGTAATGATTTTAAACACTCTTGGTAGTTGATGGATTTCTTCTTAAAACTGGGATATTTAGCAAGACCCTTAACTTTATCAATCAATTTCATTATGCGGTTGACTACACTCTTTGTGTCAATTACTGAGATATTCGCAGTGTTGTAGTTACTCACAACTTCATGTGCTAAAGCTGTCACTCTCTTCTGCATACAATCATAACTATTGTGCTTTAAGTAGTAGTCATACAGTCTGTAAATATCACTATATATAGGAAGTTAAATATCACTATATATAGGAAGTTGATTTTTTTTTATAACTGCAGGCTGGCCCAGAACTGAATGTTTAGTCCAAAGTCTTGTGCTGACGGACGCCATTTATAAATACTCAATACAATGGAAACCAACTTCTCCAAACAATATCAGATGACAATTAGAAAAGATTGATTATAAACAACTGATTGAAATAAACCCTGTTGTAGTAAGAATCAATAATCACTTTTTAAACAATCTAAAGTATAAACAGAACATGTTAAATACATATATTATCGTTATACAGGGTTTGATGAGGGTAAATTTACATTATGTTGGAATTATTTTTGGTTGAGTTAAGGTTAAGTATGATTAATTTATGGTTACTTAGACTTATCTAACATCGTTTCATGTACCAGCAGATGTAATAAAAGCTAAACTTAGTGAACACTAATAAGAATATGCCTTTATAAAATTGATATGCGTTTTCACATTATTACCTCATTTTCAACTACAATTTGCAAGAACTTACTGAGCTTAAAATTTAAAAACCTTATGGGCCCTAGATTTTTGATCAATGAAACAACTTTTTATGCAATAGCCAAAAAAAAAAAAAGTATGACCCCCCCTCCCCCCTAGTAATCAAGTCTTTTAATTGAATGTTATCATTAAGAACAACAACTGGTGGCTTTTCTAAATTTACATGTTCTATTTCAGGTACTTTATATGAATGTAAAGTTTCTAAAATGCCTGATTTAGTTTGAAGAGCAAGACGTGAATCAGCTAAAACCATAAAAACTGCTTTAGGAGACAAGTACCTAGAATGATCTTGCATCCTCTTCAACAGTGCTTTACCTGCCTTTAAGTTCAATGCTTTTTGTATAATTTGTGCTTTATTAAAAGCTCTAACGTCATTTAAAACAGAATACTCACCAAAACTAGACTTCAAAGACATGGGTGCATGGAAAATTGCGATTATGAAACACATCTTAGAAGCGTTTTCTTTTTGTTGTTCATGTAGATAACTAATTACTGGTGATGAAATTTCAAGTACTAAGCGATATATGGAATCTGCCATAAAACGAGCTGCATGACAGGCACCGAGCTGATAAATTAATAAATCTTTTAACTTATCAGAGTTGATGTTTAAATAAAAAGAAAGATATTTACAAGATGCCTGTAATCTTCTCTTGGAAAAGTAGTGTTACTCAGAGGAAATTCTTCAAAACTCTTTGCCTCAAAATACAAACTGTATATGCCTGAACCAAAAGTGGGTAAATTCTCAGAAAACCTTTTAAATCTATATTCGGCATCTTTTATCATCATCTTTTATCATTATCTTTTAAATTTATATTTGGCACCTGATTCTAAATATATCCGTCCTTTTTTGCATTTGGGTTCCACTTAAGGAGCAGAAATTAATGGCTTCCTAAAGTTATAATAAAGTGTATTATTTGGGCCTTTACTTTTAATCCCAATTATTTCTTTGTGCACATGAGTAAAGTGCAGTTCGTAAATATAATGTCGACACATAAACCAAAGCAGTGGTTTCTTTAAAATTCGTGTTAAAATCCTAATTTTTCCCTCCAATCTGTCTACATTTGTAGCAGTAGTGTCTGTACAAACTGCAAAAGCCTGGTCGGGATACTTTAAAATACTCTAATAGATTTTGTATAACTAAAACCTGATCAGCTGCTTTTCCAGTCTTACTTTGTACAACTCCAAGAAAAAGGTCATCTTTATACTATATTTCTGGGCTTGTAACAGAAACAGCAAGTTCTTTAATATGGCTAACTACTTAATCATCAAAATGGAAAACAAGTTTTTTACCTCTAAATTCATCTCTACAAATTTCTCGTATTTCAATACCTTTGTGTGCTATAGTTTCAAAGCGTTTCTACCTCACAGTCTCTTTAATTGATTTTAAATCTTTCATTTCTACACCTAAGTAGTTCATTACACAACCAATAAACATAGTTTGATCTCTGTAACTTATTCTTAAATTTTCAAATTTGTGCTATAACCTTTGCTTCAAATATATTATTGTTGTATCAGTTTTGGCATTAGGCTTTTCTACATTCGCTACTTGATAAAACATTTTGAATGAATCACCTCCATAGTCATCTCCTATTTTTATATGGATTTCGTTGTCTTTTATCTTGTTATATAATAAGAGGTTGTTGCTAAAATTATAACAAGAAAAATTAGTTTTTGTTTTTATAGTATTGCATTTAATTTATTGTAGTATTTTTAAGTAATTTAATTGTAGTATGTTAAAGTATTTTTTAAAAAAGATTTGTTTGTACCTATCTAGTACATTTATTATATGTCCTTGTAGATTTTCGATATGTGCACATGGCAATTCCTTGATTTCATAAGAACCTTTTGAATTTTTTTTCAACCATAAATGGAGCGTTTTTAACAATAAGATCATCACGTTACCATTTCTTAGCCACATTTCTTTGTTTTGCATTAGAAGCACATATAACATTGTTGTTTTTCAACCACCTAAAATGATGTTTTTTTTTATTATCAATAACTATTGAAAGTATTGAATTTGTCTTTTCAAGATTTCTATATAATAATTGCAATCTTGTGTACCTAGATAATATTTTCATGGAAAAAATCATATAAAAAAAATCTTGCCCATAAACCCTGACTTTTCCATGCTTGCTAAGCATGTTTATGTATTCATTAGGCTCAAGAATTTGTATTTTTTTTTTTTATATATATATCGAGCTTTACTCGACCAAACACACGTTCTGCTGGCAGATATGAGTGCCCACGTTCTGAAAACGTATTTGTAATATACAGTTTCTTGAAACATTTCTTTCTTAGAGCAAGAAGCATAGATGCCATATTTATGTTTTTGTTTTGTCCATAGCAATAATCAGAAAACAGCTGAAGTGATGTATCATCCGAACACATATCCATTAGATCATTTTTTTAATAGATGTTGTACGGCTGAACCGATCATATTTGAATCTTTTCCATTGTCACACTCCAGCCATGTAAAAAAAAAAGATATCGTTAACAGACTGAGATTTATTAACCATATGAATAACAATACTTAGAACATAAATAAAGCTGGCGAGAATAGTAGGCTTCTACTATTGATAATTTTGGTAGTACAAGATTCTCCATCATATCAAATCAGATAGTAATCTCATTTGGGTGGATAACACCTGATGACTAAAAAATGAGACAACTTTAAAATTGTTATTACAGCCATAATTACATAGCTAACGAATTTGATTTAAAATAAATTTGTAATTAACTATATGGTATTTAAAAAAATATAATAATTGGTTTTCAACAACATCATTAAAAGCAATTCGACCTAGACGAATTGAAGTCATCGAGGCATAACAATTGTTACTTTCGGATCCATTTTGTTAAGACAATTCACAATACGCCGTTTGAGTTGAGGAATGCTTCTTGCTTGCCAATTATCATCGTAGACTAAGCGTTTCAACTGACCCCAAAAGTCCTCAATTGGTCAAGCTTGGTTGGTCAAGCATGGTTTTTTGGCTAAGTTTAGAGTCATGAATACATAGTTGTATATAATGGATAAAGCATGGAATTGATGTCATTTCATATTTGGTAGGACCTCCTTTACAATTTAATTACTTCTTTCATTCTACGGGGCAGAGACGCAATTAGTGAGTCAACAATTCTCATATCAATCTCTCGCCAGGCCTTCTCGATTTGTTCAAATAATTCCTCACTGGTCTTCACATTAGCACGCTCAATCTTATTGTCAATTGTTTCCCACAAATTTTCTATGGGATTCAAGTCAGGGCTTTATGCAGGCCAGTCCATTATGGTGATATTCTTGCCCTTGAACCATTGTTTTACAATTTTTATTCATATATTGACTAAGTCCTAGTTTGTTCACAAAGGGCTGGATCTCTTGAAACTTCACTTTCCTGGTTTCTTCACTTGGTTTTCCAAGGATTACAGGAATTAATGATCCTTTTTTTGTTCATAGTTTAAAAGTTCCAAAAATTTTCAAATTTGAAATGTTCCGAAAAATAATAATGCAGCATTTCAATACTTACAAATTTATAATTTAAATTTATAATATAATAAGTTTAAGCAACTGCTCTAATAATGGATGGTAAAAATATTTGAAAAAGTCAATAACCTGACTAAAAAATTCTTAAAATGACATTGAGTTTATAATCTAAAGATAGTAACACCCTCTGTTGGCAAAGTTTTTGCTTAAAGTTGTAAAGTTCCGATACAAGCTAGTTCTAAAGAATAAAGTAAAAACTCTTAAAATTTATATTATTTCGATACATTTCAATACATATCTAGAAATGCCCAGTAGTTCTGATAATTTTACTTAAAACCTTTGAAATAAAAGAAACCAAAAAGAAAAGTAATTGTGTGCTTTAAACAAAAGTTATTTTATTAATCTCTGTTATCAAATTCATAATGATATTTTATTAATTAAGAAAACTTGTCAAAATTGTCAACAAAAAATTTAAATGTCAGATGATGAACGTCCTGGAGTTGGTGGATGAGAAGGGCCAGCAGTTGGTGTGCGAGAAGGACACCAACTGCTGGCCCTTCTCAGAAGAAATGTTGTGGCAGTAGACTGAGTAGAGTGTGAGCTGTCTAGTGGAACATCACTACCACCATCATCTTCATCATCATCATCACCAATGTTGATGACTTCTCGAGAAGACAGTCGGTCCAATGCAAATCCAGATAATTGACTGCTAGTTTCTGGCTCAAAAATGGCCCGAGATGGCAACCTTTTTGCAGCTTCTTCAGCCATAGCAGCAAGTTCTGCTTTGGTTGTCAAATACTAGGAATGTAAAGTGATCCTGTCAATGTTTTGTTGAATGTAAATCAATTTTTCCACATTCTCTGGCTGGAGCTTTGTTCTTTTTGCGCTGACTATATTACCACCTGCACTAAAAATTCGCTCACATGGAGCAGATGAAGTGGGAATACACAGCCATTTGCGTGCTGCTTCAGACAGCAGAGGAAATCTGTCTTTATTGTCCCGCCAAAATTCAAGTACTGGCTGTTTGGTAGCTGGCATTGCTGAAAACATCTCCCACTCAGTTTGAGTCTTGGACTTGACTTGAATAGTAGAAGGTACTTCTACTTCTGATTTTGGTCTTTCTATAACTCATCCATGTCTTGCAGTTCTGGATTGTCAACAGGTGGATTATTACGTGACGATTCCAAAGAAGCCGACCATTCTCTATGACTGAAGTTTTTGGTAATTAAAGCATCATAGGCTGCTTCATAGCCACCAATTTTTTTCAATGAGTTGCCTTGATAAAGAGGGTTCAACATGCAGCCAAGAGCATAAAAAATTTTTTTGGTGCCACTGTCCGGAAATCGGATCATCAAGTTTTTGATGAACTTTCTAAAGAAGTATTCAGCTCCTGATGACAAAGTTCCTGACTGTACTGCTTGCTGAGCTCAATGTTTGAGACTATAAATGTGAGCAATCACTTTGTGAATGGTCACACCTTTTTCAGCTGAAAGGCTTTCAGAAACATTGATTCTCTCAAGCATAGGCAAAACTTCGTCAAACAAGTCAAACTCGTCTTCAGTTGGGATGAGATGTCCCATTTTTGTTGGATCATTGCCACTGTACTTGATGGACAGCAAAACTTGACAGATTCTATAAATGCTTTGCAACATGAAGAAGTGAGAATTCCATCGTGTCTTGACTGGAGCTATCAATTTGTTTTCCAATTCATCATCTTCTTTCATAGCTTTGACCTCTTTTTCAATCCTTGCTTCACACAGGTATGACTTGTGGCATTTTGAAACCAATGCTGTAGCTCTTTCCAAGGCATCACTAAGGTTAAGGCCCTCAGCTTCCTTGCAACTGTCAATGGAGTCTGTGACTGCAAGATTCAAAAGATTGTCTGCACATCTAAGTGAGTGATTCACATTTTTGCACTTGGGAATTGCAGCAATCATGTTGGATGCATTGTCATGAGTGCAAGCTACGTTGCCAGCTCCGGAGTTTCCAGGCAAAGTACTGACCAAGCTATAAAAAACAAAATTAAACTTTTACTAATTATAAAAACAAACAACAAAAAAGCAAAGTTTGTTTTATAACACAAGATATCAAAATTTCTCGATTTATTTCAGTATACCTTTAAATTAATTGAATTAAAAAGTTTCTTGGTTAATAATATTAGTCCATGTATTTGTATTTAAGTTTTTTAAACTACAAAATAGAGATTAGCTTGTTTTTTAGCTTCAAGCTTTAAGAGGTTTAAGAGCTCCTCTTACCTCATATTTTATATAAGAGTTTTCCTGCTCCACCACAACAAAGATGTCTCACCTGTCCTGCTATATGTATATATTTATTAAAAGTTATGTTTTTTATCAGTGGCTTTTAAAAACTAAAATAATAATTCTAAGCTAGAAACAACCTTGAAACTTTCCTCCTTTTTGCTTTTAATGAATACTCTATCCATTCTTTTTCTGGTCGTCCAGTTTTTAAATTTGAATCAAGTTTAGTATTTTGATTCTGAAACAACTCACCCTCTAACCAGGGCACTTCTTGTTTAGTTAATCTTTTAAA
The DNA here is from genome assembly GCF_058129835.1 of Hydra viridissima. Classification (NCBI taxonomy): domain Eukaryota; kingdom Metazoa; phylum Cnidaria; class Hydrozoa; order Anthoathecata; family Hydridae; genus Hydra; species Hydra viridissima. The sequence goes on from NW_028324306.1 coordinate 5,696,332, forward strand.
ATTACGATTATGCTTTGCATATGAAGGGCTCAGT